>NC_052572.1:13765398-14136232 GCF_016699485.2 Gallus gallus
CTTGTCTATGATAAAGCCATGATATGCTCAATCTATGTTGTTACATGTTTATTATCATGTCTTATAATGTCTTATAATCTTCATTATTTATTTTCTCAAGGCCTTTTGTGAATTCTCTCAAGCACAGCCTAAGTCTATCATTTTTTCTTTAATCTACATATTCTTTTATTTAATAAATATAAAACTTTTCAAAGGCTTAGCACAGCAAACAAACTCCAAGCCATAAGCAGACAAAAAGTGATAAACTGATCACTAAAACTGAGCACAAAGTCAGTAGAAGTTAGTCAAAGAAGACAGATTAGACCACTGTTCTGCATGTGAAATTCACCAATTAAAAAAAAAAAAAAAAAAAAAAAAAAAAAAAAAAAAAAAAGCTCTGTTCCCAGAATGGCATGCAAGCCAGAGGGGTTTATTCACTACAGAGATGTAGACCTTAGTGTGTTTCACCTCCTTACCTCCACCACAGTTGTCTTGGCAGCTTTGCACATTGGTTGATTGAAGTTTCTAGCAGTTTTCCTGAAAAAAATAAAATAAAAATAAAAATTATCAGTTGTAAAACTATAGAAGTAAAAACATTTCAGAGCCAAGTTGATACAATAATCTCTGTAAAATGAACATTACAAATCTTACTGCTGAATATCTAGAAGACTAATATAAATAGGAAGGAGAAAAAATTATTGTCAAATTGTCTAAGATACATAAGAAATAAAATTGTATTTCTCTACATCAGAGAATATTCACAGCTCTTCTGACTTTTAATCAACACATTGTCTAATTGAAATTGGGAATGCTACTGATATAATATATCAGATTCAAGAGCAGCAGCAAGCTGGGCTGTGTACAGTGTTGTCATTACCTTTCAGCAGAAAGAATAAAATTCATCTCCATGGGGAAGCAAGCACAGGGTCTAACACTATCCCAAATCCTACATATGCCTTCATAATTTAGACTAAGCAGCTACATGGACTTAGACTAGCATTTTGCACAGTAGAAAACTTAATTAAATTCTCTTGATTGAAACAGCTGTTCTAGTTTTGGCACCCAATACAAGACTCTGGCATTCATCCTAAGTATTGCCACTTAGGACTTCTGTAACAAGGAAAAAGAACCTCAAGGGAGTAGAAGTAAGACATGATATGCATAACCATGCTGAGATATGCACCAACATCCTACTGCACAGAGGAATAAACAAGTGACACATTTCAGCCCTTCTGTACTTTCCAGAAAGGAAATAAAACTGTGGGACAAAACATTTAAGAAAAAATTATATGTATTTTGATGGGGTTCCACTCTCTTACTAGGTAGAATTCTGGTTTTGATGGTTTTATTTTTCTTCAAAATACATGAAAATGGGGCTCCAAGTAAGTCAATATCTCCTTTTTCTCCCCCTTTCCACAGGGACAGTTTTTTTTTTCCGGACCATTCTTATTTCCCCAATACCTTTTCCTCATTTTTGCACCCCTTAGTCTAACGACCATGCCTAGTAGTATATCCATGCTGAACTTTGAGATGCTGCTGCCACCTCGTGGCTTCAGGAGAGGTAGGGAACAGAAACGACCAAATCATAACGTGCCGTGCATTTTTACATTAATTCCTAATGCAGATACCCACAAAATTGAAGCTACGCCCCAACACTTATCTAGAGAAATTCTCTTTTATTGGCAATACATATAATCGGTGAAATCTTTAAGAGACGCTTCAGAAGGGATAGCCTGTGGCTATATTAACACAAATGTAAGAATATAAAAGTATGAAAGAGAAGACTTTGAGTTTATATCCTTTACTTAATTCTAGAATCCAGCCTTGCAGTAGTGATCAAGGGAAATAAGTCCTTCAACCAGACAGAAAAGAAAATGAAAAGGAAATCAAGTTTAAAAATTGAATTAAAATAGCAAGGGAATTAATTTAGATGGGAGAAGGTAGATAGAAATAAAGAATTCAGTCTGTCATCCGAAGTGACTACTTCTCTGAGCAAAAGATACTTTCAAGGTTGTACTGGATAATCTGCCAGTAAAAGAAACTAACAAAAAAAAAAAAAAAAATCGTTGTTAAATAGAGGCAAAAAGTTACTAGAAGAAACATTTCAGCATGGAATTGAGAAGAGGTATTGGGGTAGATTGCAACTTTGTGCAAAATATTTACAGCCACCAATTCTCTCAAGAAAGGCTGAGGGACCTGGGCTTGTTCAGACCTGAGAAAAGAAGGCTCTAAGAAAACCTCACTGCAGCCTTGAAAACCTAAAAGGAGCTTATGATAAGGAGGAAGACAGACATCTTACACAGCCCAAAGGAGAGGAACTTGTTTTGGATTTAAGAAAATTGTTTCAGAAGTAGTTGTCTTCTGTAAAAGGTAAAGTTTTACTCCTATAGATCTCTCTCTATCGTATTGAAAATTCATGGCTGTACTGGAAAAAGGGAAACATCATTTCCATTTTTAAGGAGGGCAGAAAGGAGAGTCTGGGAAACTACAGGCTGGCAAACCTCACATATGCACCTGGGAAGATGATGGAACAGACCCTACTGGAAGACAAGTCAAGGCACATGTGAAACAAAGAGGTTATCTGGGACAGCCTGTGTAGCTTCACCAGGGGGGCAGATCATGCCTGACTAATCTGGTGGCCTTCTACAACAGAGTGACAGTATCAACAGACAAAGGGTCGGTAACTGATGTCATCTACCTGGATTTATGTAAGGCCTTTGATATGGTCCCACACCACGTCTCTATTTCTATCTGGAGAGATATGGATTTGAAAGCTGGACTATTAAACGAATAAAGAATCTGTAGAGCGTAGAGTTGCAAGTGTAGAGGCCTTCACCTGGGGAGGAATAACAGCATGCACCAGTAAAGGTTGGGACATGACCTGTTGGAGAGGAGCTCTGCAGAGAGGGACCAGGGTGTCTTGGTGGATAACAGGTTGGCCATGAGCCAGCAGTGTGCCCTGGTGGCCAAAAAGGCAAATGGTATCCTGGGGTGCATTAAAAAGAGGGTGACCAGCAGGGAAAGAGAGGTGATTCTCCTACTCTACTCTGCCCTGGTCAGGCCTCACCTGGAGTACTGTATCCAGTTCTGGGCTCGCCAGTACAAAAGGGATCTCCTGGAAAGAGTCCAGAGGAGGGCCACGAAAATGATAAAGGACCTGGAGCATCTCTTATGAGGGAAGGCTGAGCGACCTGGGTCTGTTCAGCCTTGAGAAAAGAAACATAGAATGGCCTGGTTTGAAAAGGACTACAAAGACCATCTAGTTTCAACCCTACAGCTGTAGGCAGGGTCGCCAACCACAAGAGCAGGATACCCAGAGCCACATCCAGCCTGGCCTTGAATGCTTCCAGGGATGGGGCATCCACAACCTCCTTGGGCAACCTGTTCCAGTGTGTCACCACCCTCGGGGTGAAAAACTTCCTCCTAATAGCTAACGTAAACCTCCTTTAAAACCATTCCCCCTTGTCCTATCAATATCCACCCTCATAAACTGCTGTTCCCCCTCCTGTTTATACGCTCCCTTCAAGTACTGGAAGGCCACAATGAGATCTCCCCGGAGCCATCTCCTCTCTAAGCTGAACAATCCCAGTTCCCTCAACCTTTCCTCATAGGAGAAGTGCTCCAGCCCTCTGATCATCTCAGTGGCCCTCCTCTGGACCTGCTCCAAGAGCTCCACATCCTTCCTGTACTGGGGGCCCCAGGCCTGGGTGCAGTCCTGCAGATGGGGCCTCACAAGAGCTGAGCAGAGGGGCACAATCACCTCCCTCTCCTTGCTGGCCACTCCTCTTTTAATGCAGCCCAGAACATAGCTGGCCTTCCAGGCTGCAAGTGCACACTGCTGGCTCATGTCCAGCTTCTCATCCAACAGAACCCCTATGTCCTTCTCCACAGGGCTGTTCTCTTTCTCCAGTTAGTGTAAATACCTGGGGTTGCCCCAGCCCAAGTGCAGCACCTTGCACCTGGCCTTGTTGAACCTCATTAGGTTCACATGGGCCCACTTCCCCAGCCTGTCCAGGTCCCTCTGGATGGCTTCCCTTCCCTGCAGTGTGTTGACTGCACCGCTCAGCTTAATGTCATCTGCAGACTTGCTGATGGTGCACTCGATGCCATCATCTGTGTCACTGATAATGATGTTGAAGAACACTAGTCTTAAGAATGACCCCTGGGGGACAGAGCTTGTGATCAGCCTCTACCCTGACATAGAAACATTGATCACAACCCTTCAAAAGAATACCGAGAAGGGATCTGATCAATGCCTATAAATATGTAAAGTGTGGGAGGCAAAGGGACAAGGCCAGATTCTTTTCAGTGGTTTGTTGTGATAGGACAAGGGAAATGGCCACAAACTGAAGCATAGGAAGTTCCACACAAATGTACATAAGAACTCCTTCACAGTGAGGGTGACGGAGCTGGAACAGGCTGTCCAGGGGGATTGTGGAGTCTCCAGCTCTGGAGATATTCAAGACCCACCTGGATGCCTACCCATGCAACCTGGTCTAGAGTGCCTGCTTTGGTAGTTGGGGGTTGGACTAGATGATCTCTAGAGGTCCTTTTGAGTTCCTACAATTCTGTGATTCTGTGAATTGTTTAGAAGGTTACAGCCAAAGGGTTATACTCAATCACCCTAGGCCCAGAGGGAGGCCAGTGGTGAGTGGTGACCCCAGGGATCCATCTTAGTACCTGTGCTTTTCCATATCATTGTCAATTACAGAGACAGTAGGAACAAGTGCGCTCACAGCAAATTTATTGATGACACTAAGCTGAGTGGTGCAGTTGACATAACAGAAGAAAGGGATGCTACTTAAAGGGACCTAAACAATCTTGAAAGGTTGGCCCATGTGACCTAATGAGGCTCAACAAGGTCTAAGTGAAAGGTACTGCAATTGGGCTGGGGCAATCCCAGATGTATATATACACACATTGGAGAGGAACTTGAGAGCAACCCTGTAAAGAAGGAATAGGAGACCTTGGTGGACAAAAAAATGGTCATGAGCCAGTAGAGTGCACTTGTAGCCTGAAAGACCAAGTGTATCATGGGCTGGATCAAAAGAGGGGCAGCCAGCATAGAGAGGGAGGTGATTGTCCCCCTCTGCTCAGCCTTCATGAGACACCATCTGGAATACAGTGCCCAGGCCTGGGGCCCACAACATAAGAAAGATGGAGAGCTTTTGGAGAAGGTCCAGAGGAGGGCCATAATGATGATCAGAGGGCTGGAGCACCTCTCCTGCGAGGAAAGAATGAGGGAGCTGGACTTGTTCAGCTTGGAGAGGAGAAGGTACCAGGGAGACCTCATTGCAGCCTTCCAAAATTTAAACAGGAGGAAAATCAACTTTTTTACACAGCTATAGAGTGATAAGGCAAAGGGGAACGGTTTGAAATTAGATGTCAGGGTGAAATTTTTCAGAGACAGAGTGGTGAGGTGCTGGAATAGGCTGCCCAGGGAGGCTACAGATGCCCCATCCCTGGAACTGTACAAGGCCAGGCTGGATGGGGCTCTGGGCAACCTGATCTAGTGCTTGATCTAGTGGTCAGCAACTGTGTTCACAGCAGTGGGGATGAACTAGGTAACCTTTGTTGTCCCTTCCAATACAAGCCATTCTTCGATTCTATGTGAAGAGTTAGGTCAATTAACCTCTCTCTTCATTCTCCAAGTATTTTAATATAATATTAACTATAAAATGTATAGATAAAATGAAGTTATGTATATACATGCATATGTATATACTTGAATACATATATAAAACTTTAACCCCATCTTTTATACAGATTTTTTTCACTTACTCCTTGTTCCTCTCACTGTTTACAATGACAGACCACATTATTCAGCACCTTCATGTAGTAAACTGCAACTGATTGCTGTAACACTTACCTAATCATCTGAGAGCCATAAAACAAATGAATAAAAACCAGGCATTAAATATAAGCAAATCTCTCCTGCTACAGTTCAGGAAAAAACAGAGGACAAACGTAACAACTCAAATAAACTATGTCATCTCTAGTGCAGTGTCTTCGCTCTTCACTAAAAATATGTTTACATTCATATGATGTCTCTCCCTGCGCAAACTTCAAATGCACTTCTGGGGACAAAATCAAGCGTTCACAACACTGTCTGGTCAGAACATTGGCTCAGCTTCCATCTGTTCTGACACACATGATCCTACACCTCTTGTATCAGCCTTCAGCTGCACAATAAAAAGGACCCAAATTAACACAAAAATGGAAAGAAATAACGTCACTACCTTTATCCACAGTCAACATTATGAATATGGCATAGCAGACCAAAGTCATAAGTACTAATATTTTATTTAATAGATGCATTTGAATGCTCAGACATCTTTAGAAAAGCATTTTTTTTAATAGCTGTATAATTTGACAGTAAGGAAAGGCAACATGAATGAAATTGAAATCAATAAGACAGTATTTTGCCATCACACAGGAGACAGGCTTCTCCTTATTTTTCATTATCTAAACAATTAAAAATGTTTTCCAACTAATAAACAAGTCGTACCTGAAAATGATGTTTCCTGCACGATCAGCCTTCCATGCCTTCACGAGAGCAAAATCTCCTGTAATGGACTTTTCCAGAATAAAGTGACGACCATCAAACTCTCGCACCTACAGAGAAAAAAGCACAATATTGAGACGCGGATTTCTTCAAACAGATCCCTCATGCAGTATTTGTTTTGCAGGGTTAATTTTACAAACTATTTTATTTAGACTTTTTGCACTATGTGCAATTCTATCTGAATAAATGTAGGTCAAGCATATAACCACAGAAAAGCACGAAAAGGTTGTAGACCTCTAGTTCATCCTAGGGTGTCTGCTTAGTAAAATACCACAAGAACCATGTACAGAACAGGATACATATTCCCACTGCTCCATCAACTGGAGTTAGACATGGTTTTTGCTACCAGATAATTAAAAAACAAATTGCTAAAGCAGAGCTATTGAAAAGCTTTGTAATTACTGCCCATTAGCAAAAACCCCGAATCTAAATAAAGAAAATTCGAGGCTGAGTGCTTAATTCAGATCATCTGACAGGCTGAATTTCATTTGGTTTGTGATCAGTACTTGTAACAATAGTGTGCAGAAAGCCAGAAGACAAACAGGTACTATGCTAGTAGCTCTGTAAAATGAAATGCGTTTTTCAAGAATAAATACAAAGTATCTTCTTGTCAAGGCATAAATTCTCCTGATTCACTAGAGACCAGAGACACAGAATCTCTCATAGTTCGAGTTGGGAAGCAAAATATGGCGTCAATTATATTCCACATAGAAAACTAAGTCTAAGAAAATAGTATTCTAGCAGACTTATCAGTAGATTATTTTAAACATAATTGCATTTTCTTCACAGTCACAAATGAAGCTCAGTACAGAACCACTTTATAGAAAAGAATCAGAACTGAATTTCATTGGAATATTCAACATGAGTAAACTCATTTTTGCATCCATTGGTTTACTGATGTCCAACGAGACTTTGCAAAACAATTAAAATAGGACATTTTCATACTTTCATGGAGTGAGTTCAATCTACCAAAGATAAGTTAGATGAACTGCCTCTTCCCTCACAAGCTCTCTGTTAAGGAGCCTAAAATTAGTGAAGATCTTCCAGCCAAAAGGTGGCTTCTTCAAGAACCTTGTTCTTTTTCATCTGGCTTTGAATGAAAGCTACCCAAATCTAGGGGATTCACATCCAAGACCTCAGTTCCAAACAGCACACATATACACAGGAAAATCAATTCCTCATCTCTTCATTAGGCATTTCCATTATTAGGTATAGCACTGGATCATAGCAGAATTGAAACAAAAGACATTGGGAAAAAAAAAAAAAAAAGAGAGAGAGAGAGAACAACACTTTACTGTCCTGGAAAAGATGTAGTGAATACTTAGTGATTGCTGCCACCAAGTAGACAGGACAGAAATCATACAAAGAAACAATGAACAGCTCCGGGGAGATCTCATTGTGGCCTTCCAGTACTTGAAGGGAGCGCATAAACAGGAGGGGGAACAGCAGTTTATGAGGGTGGATAGTGATAGGACAAGGGGGAATGGTTTTAAAGGATGTTTACATTAGCTATTAGGAAGACGTTTTTCACCCAGAGGGTGGTGACACACTGGAACAGGTTGCCCAAGGAGGTTGTGGATGCCCCATCCCTGGAAGCATTCAAGGCCAGGAATTTCTCTGTAGTCCTTTTCAACCCAGGCTATTCTATGATTCTGTGATAAAAATGAAAGTTACCTTTACCCCTGATATGTTCTTGAGGTAAGAGATTACACCCGTTGCAGCAGAATGGGAACTTGGAGCACTAGTCCCATCCATTTCTTCAAATACAGTCATAGCACTTGAAACTTATTCCCTTCTTCAAAATTTCCACCTGATTTCAAGTTCATATTTCTCTCCTGGAGACTACACAGACTTTGTCATAATTTTAAACACTGTCAGCAGTTTATGGGCTGGTTTGGCCCAGTTCCATGACTGGCGGGGGCAGAGGGCCTCCAGAATGGGGAAACAGGGGACCCCAAAATAATTAAAAACAGCAGCAATTATTTGAGAAGAAATTTACTAAATACGGCATCGGGATGCAAGATAACACACTATAGTACAATATAATTAGAATTGAAGCTAATAAATCAAATATGATGAGAGAAAGAGTGTTTGAGAACTGAAGGCCTCACCACACTGCTGAGGTGAGACGCGCAGTCGGGTCGAGCAGCGGGGAGGAGAGCCAAAGGAAAAGAGGGACATCAGGTGACCTTGCCAGGGGTTGTATCTCCTCTCTGAACGAAAAGGCCCCTGGGGTATGGAGTTGTTCTTCTCTTCTGGACAGGTGCACAGAACTGGAGCATTAACTCTTTAACTCCCAGTGCACTACATGATGTTATGATGTTGAATACCAATAACCAGAAGTCATAAAACCATAACAAAATACACACACCAAACAGCATTTAAACTTTTGGCAAATGTTTCCTGGGTGTGTCAACTGAGCTTTTTGCAGTTTAACAAGAAAAGGCCCAGCGTCTTCTAACACTAAGGCTTCAGGACAGCTTCAGTTATGGCCAGACAACTGAGTAAAGTGAAGCAAGAAAGTTTTTCACCTGAGTCACTTTCTTAATGTTAAGTCACTCAAAGCTCCAAGAACTGTAATACACTGCAGGGGACTGGAATGAGCAGAAGGAGGACAATAAATGTAACTAGTACCAAGCCACACCATTAATCCAACATACTAAAGTTAAACTTGGCCAGAAAAAACTTAAACAGCCATTTAACTTGGAAATTTATAAGAAATTCATTTTCAAAAGGAGACTTCCTAGAAACAAATTGACATCTTACCTCTCTTGGTTGGCTAGCAATAGCAATGGTGCCATCTGAATTGTATTTGATAGGTGCCCCCCCTTCCTGCACCAGTGTCCCATAACCAGTACTGGTATAAAACGCTGGGATTCCTGCTCCTCCTGCTCTAATACGTTCAGCAAGTGTACCCTGTGGAAAAAACACATTGAAGACCTAGTCATTTAGAAATAACAGATCAAACTCAGATGAATTATTTGATTGGATTTTTATATTACGTTATTTGTAACTTTGACCTTTGAACTCAGCAGACCATCACACGTATTACATCTTCCCACTTTAGCTCTCCTTTGTGGAACTGCTACTGCATATGCCAAGAAATGCTTCACTTCTGGCTACCAATTGTTCAAGAGCACACAATAATTCAACTCAGTGTCAACTCCCAGGATTATGCTGTGCTTTTTACAATTCCACTCCTTCAGCTTGTATCCCAGTCCATTACTCTTCTTTAGAAGAGTGTAGAGCTCTTTTGCCTACATGGTTATGTATGATAAGAATTTTTAACTTTTATCATCAGTTCCATATATTAAGTTTATCTTAAGATGATTGAAAATTAAACAAATTCCTTTTTTCAAGTTGAAAGAGTCACACTCAGCAGACTGAAAAAGGAAGAATGGTCTGGGTTCCCTCTGCAAAGAATGCCCAAAACTTGATTGAACTATTTTATTTGAATGCCCCTTCTGTACTGTGTTCTACGTTCAGCCACAGCATAGATATTAACTCAAATTCTTTGATAGCACTCATTGTGGACTGATGGTCAAAGTCATATCTGCCTGCTTTTCACTGATGTCCTTTCCCAAATTTTGTTGGTATTTTTTTCTGGACTTGAAGCAAGCGAAGGCCATCACAGTCAATTATCTAGCATGACTGTCTCCAAAACATGGGTTGTGTTTTTTGCAGTAATTTCTGGAAGAAACAGTGAATTCTGGTAGGTTGCAAAGTGGTGACAAAAAAAAAAAAAAAAAAAAAAAAGACAGTTATAAACCATGCAGTGATACGAAGCTCTGAGTTTCAAGCATCCTTGGCATTTCTAGATCTCTCCATGACATCTCCCTCTCCGCCAAACAAGGACACAGTGCTCCTCAGTTTTGTCTAAAGTCATTAAAAAATCTGAACAACGTTTTCCAAAAGGCTATTTCATCTTAACAAAAACATATCAAATTCCTGCATCTCTTAGCACATTACTGACGTTCACTGTTCACTGTTGTGCACCGCAGACCCACAACGGTCATTCAGGATCTACACAGCTTGTGGGTGCAGTCCACAAAGCAAATCACAAGCCTAAGGGGTTGAAGACCTTTTGGATGGAATTACCAAACATGAAGTGGGAGGATAGAAAAGATGAATTATGAGGTAACACAGCGGTGGAATTTGTGACTTTTGAAAGATAAGAAGAACCTGCTTATTTCCATGCCAGCTGACAGACTACAGAGACCTCCTGTCCACCTCTGTGATTCTTAGAGACAGACCCAAGTAACATAGCCCAAGCGCTTCTTCATAAAACCTTACTACTGTCACTCTTCCCAATGATTTAAGTGAATGGCTGTTTAAAGTTCAAAGGCTTTGCCTCACACTAACATGCTGTAGAATTAGATCTAAACAGAGTATGACTGATACTCATAATTTCAGACTGTATTGTATTCCAGGTATGCAAGTACCTTGGCAGTGCTAAAATACTGAAAGCAGGCATGTTCAATCTACAGCCCACAAGCAGCTCACCCCAGCTGGCACTGCAGCCTGGCCCCTGGCCTGTGCCATCTGCACCCACCCCATGCCATCATCTGCCCCCACTGCTGAGCGGCTGGACTGCACCTACAGTACAGTGAGGCAGTGGGTGGTGCATTTCAGCAGTGATGACAGCAACAGTGGGTCACCTCTGCTGCTGCAGATTGCTGCAAGCACAGCATGCAGGCTCCTGTTTATTGCTGCTGAAAATGCACAGCTAATGATGGTGACTATGTTGAAAAACAGTGTTCTGTAGCTGAGATTTTGCTCTATCAAATACTGTTATTATGCTCTTTGTATTAGTTATTGTTCCATGGAAACAAAGGAGGCATTACTTTTGGAGCAACATTTGTGTACATGGTCCAAGACAATTCCTGTTCATTCAGTGCGGCCCAGGAAAGCTGAAAGCTCGGACATCCATAACTTAAAGCTATGGTGCTAAAAAGTGAAATTGTAAATATTGGATCATAATGAGATTGAACACAAGATCGAACAAACAAGCACAAAAAACTTAAGGTACTCTGAACCTGAAGTCTGTTCTTTCAAATCCTACCCACTAGATGGCAGACACTGCTCAAACACCTTCCCCAAAAGCACATAAAGCTACCATCACTTTGGTAATACAGGGATTTTATATCTTTATTCCCCCTACATGGGCCACAACAGATATATTTCACCTGTTTATCTACTATCCAGAAGGAACTATGAAAAACAAACATTGTGCTAAAACATAGATAAGTATATATATTTACTTCAGATGAATGTAAGGTATACCATGCCATAAAAAGAATTCACAAAATTTAACCCATCAGTTCCTAACCTCACAGTTGCAGTCTGTATCTCATGATTCTAAAACAGCAACTGCCATCTGTTTTTACAGAGTAAACGTTAAGATCACACATTAATTTTAAAAAGCAGTTAAGGAACATTCTAATCAGTATTTCAGATGAAAACATACCACAGGTCTAGATAGTCTCCTTACCTGAGGTGTAAGCTCCACTTCAAGCTCACCAGATAAATACTGGCGTTCAAATTCAGCATTCTCTCCAACATATGATGATACCATGCGTTTTATCTGCTTAGTCTGAAGCAGAAGACCAAGTCCAAAATTGTCAACGCTGCATAAAAAAGCACAGGGCAATACTGGGTGATTATGATAGTTTTGCTGTACATAAAGCATTTGAAAAACTTTAATGACTGAACTAGAAAGGGTAGAGCTATCTTTACCCATTTCTGACATGAGGAATTGGACACACAAAAAAAAAAGTAAAAAAGAAAAATCAAATTCCATCTTTAAGAGAGGAAAAAAACCTTCAAAGCTAAAACCAATATACTGATATTTAGGAAGTCATTTCTCAGACCTCATTCCTTCTAAGGCATTGAAGACATTCCGCATGTAACAGCTATAAACACCATCTTTACAAGTGATATGCTACACAAATGCTCCTTTAAAAAGCCTTACTACCTAATAGAGTCACACAAGAGACAACCTGTCTCTTAGTAAACAAAACTATATTTTTGTTTAGACTTTTCCTACTCAGCAAAAATGCCAATTAAAAGGATTGTTTAGCAGCTCAAGGAGAAAGGTACATTTATAGTGCTGGATTGTACCAGAAGCAAAATAATATTTATATTATAACAATAAATGTTTCACTTTCTTATTAAGAAATCGCCTACTGTAGCAAGAGACATTAACACTGTAATCAAGAAAATTATAGAATTATAGAATGGTTTGTGTTGGAAAGGACCTCAAAGCCCATTTCCAATCTCCTGCCATGGACATGGCTGTTATCCATCAAGTTGCCCAGGGCCCAAGCCAATCTGGACTTGAGCACCTCCAGGGATATCAGCTTCTTACACAGGTAGAGAGCAATAGGGCAAAGGGGAATGGTTTGAAATTAAAAGAAGGGAGATTTATATTAGTTGTCAGGGTGAAATTTTTCACAGAGAGAGTGGTGAGGTGCTAGAACAGGCTGCCTGGAGAGCCTGTGGGTGTCCCAAGTCCTGGAGGCACTCAAGGCCAGGTTTACATGGGGCCCTGGGCAACCTGATCTAGTGCCTGATTTAGTAATCGACAACCCTTCTGGAGACAGTGGGGTTGGAACTAGATGAATCTTGTGGTCTCCTTCAATACAAACTACTCCATGATTTTACCACATATAGCTGCCTTTCACAATGCCAGTTTAATCTGAATGCCAAAGACAACAAATCTCCTCCAGTTCCAATTCCTCTAAATGTTTCTAAATTCAAATCTTCTCAAGACAGACAGTCTTCAGCACTGGAAATACCCAAACCTCATTTAAAACACATGAATACTCCATCAACTTAGACTGATTTTAAACATTTCAGCTGCAACCTCCTGGCATCCTTTCAAAAGGCCAGATTCAAAAAGTTACCATACACACATTTTCTTCTAGAAAAAAATGGTATTTAATTTCTATTCTGAAGTTTAATACTGGTTGATTAACTTAGACAACAGCAGTATTTCAGTTGTTGTCCATAATATATAGCATTTCACACTTCAGAAAGCTCTACAGATGCAAACAAATCAACAAAGGGTGTGAGCTTACTTCACACAGACTTTCTGCACCTCAGTACATGAAAAGCTTTTAGCTTAAGTTTCAAGGAGAACGAGGTGACCAGTAGGATGCTTTTGAAAGTCATTAACCCAAAGTCACTAAGTTAGATCACACCGTCCCTCCTTTCCAGGGTGCACCCAGCTCATCTCACACACTGATACAACAGCACAACTATCTTCCAGCACTGCAGTACGGGTTCCAGTGTTGCATGAGAAGGAAATGGGGCTGAGCAGATATTTGAGTATTTTGAGTATTGAGCACAATACTCAAAACTACTGCAAAGAGTAAGATATGAAGTCAGACTTCCCAATTGCATCAACAACAGGGACTGTTTTAAGATTTGGCAACTTACTTCTATACACACTCAAGCAATTTGGAAACTACACAAGGAGGTAAAGCACCATTTTCTTGTATAATCTTCTAAATTTATTTTATGTACTCCAGATGTAAAAACATTTCAAAAGCTTTCTCCACTCCCCAACTCTGTCCTATAGAGGAAATCCAGCTCTGATGCAATACCATGCTGTGGCAAGTGTCCCACTGCCAAAGCCTTAAGAAATGTGTGTTGCCTGGAAACAACCCATATTTCTAACTCCCTACAGGAAAAATTTCCAGAACCTTTGAAATAAAATAAATAAATAAATATGAAAGCAAAGTAGAATAGGGAGTCTTGAGGGCAAAGAAAGGAATAAAAATAAAAACAAAAATACAAGCACCACTCTATAAGTGTCACTCAAAACAAGAGAATTCCTAATAAAGCCATCAAACTAACTTCTCTTCATAAAAAGATAATGAGCAAATGTAACAGATCAGCTAATATTTGAGAGCAGTTTGGTGGGGTTGTATAAGTAGAGTACAGCACAGCAAAATAACATAAGTCAAATAAGTCTGCACAGTTTTATAGTTGAGCAGTATTTTAAACTGTCCACAAACCACATTCTCCTATGTATCACTCACCAAAGTTTACACTGCTCTTAGCATTTCAAAACTTGCAAGCTATTCAACAGAAACAGAATCTGCAGACAGCAGACATGAGACGTCTGTGTGCAGAGAATATTCTGATTGCACGTACACATGAGAAAGGGATGGCAAGACACGGTTGTAATTACCGGAGAAATTTCTGCCTCCTTTTACCAAGATTTATACTGTTTGCTTCCACAGTCTAAGCAGAAGCTACTGTAGCATATTTAGCAGGATTTTGCAGATCTTCATGCCTGACCCCATGGAGATATGCTCGATTCTCTCATGTGCTGCAGGAATGTATCCTCTCAATGAAAACTCTGCAGTTAGAAAGATGTCTGTAAGAAATTAAGTAGAGTTGGATGAAAGTTCTCACGCTCATCCAAAGCTGTTTCTCATTTCTTAAGTTAATCTTTCCCCATACATCAAAGGAGGTCCATTTATTCAAAAATAAAACTGCACTGAAGATCAGTCACTAAGCACATAGACCATGCAGCCTTATTTTCCAAGTACAGTGACAAGAGTTTTACCTTTAGGCAGTCATACACCAGGAGTCTCTGCCTGCCTGATAACACAAAATTAATTCCATTCCTAGAGGAATTTCATTTTCAAAGCAGCACTGCAAAACTCAATTGCTTTAACTTATATGCTTATGTGTCAATTCCTCAAAATAAATACTAGGATATCCATCTTTTCTAAGGACTCAATTTGCATTCAGGTGCCCATCTGAAATAAGTCTTCCATCTTTCATCCATGTTAGTTTTCCTTTCAGTTCCATCCAAAACCTCATTTGGAACATTTCATTCTAATTTATATTTCCTGTGTTTTCTTCTTCCTTTCTGAATATCTGAAGAAAATAACATTTCACACAACTGTCAGAAAGCTGCTGTCATTTCCATTCTCCCCACACTTTATCCTTTACCAGAGATCTCTATCCTGGAATAAAATTTAAGAACAACTACTGATTTAGGGACGTTTCTTTTAATGTAAGGCTGTTTTCCTTTTTTCCTAAATATATGTCTTGCAGGCAATGCCCTTCCTATCAAATAATAGGAAAATATCCTTCACTGGGTAAATGGAAAGAGTACATCCTGTATATATGAATCTGAGTTCAGTCCCTTAAAAAAAATTAAACAAAGCTGAGCATAATAAAAAAGTGTTGCCTTGAAGAGGAAGGAAGTTGTTAAAGTTTTTATGTATGCCATCAGAAGGAAAGTGCACATTAGTGCTGGACAGAATGGCTTCTTTTATCCTCAAAACTGCCAAGATTTCTAGAAGATTCCTATTCTGTATTAGAATGAAATCTAAATCTACAGAATACATGAAACAAAAACAGAATAAGAGATCTAAAATGGCACTCGTCAAGAATGTAAGTAACCCACGTTCCTGGTCTCTATTCTACCAACACTGACCAGAAAATGGAATCACAATCAAGTGCCTCTCGTTTAGCAACACACTACTTGCTATTGATTTATCCCTCACAGATCAATTAAATCTTCCTGTCAACAACTACAGCCTTTCTTAATAAAAAATTAACCAAAGAAGACTCCCAGCTAGATCTAGCCCACAGATTTCAAATATACCTACAACCAGTCAAAGCTACATGCCAATGTTGCACTCCAGATAATTTTAAGGCATTTTGCAGTTCTCAGACTCTCAAGCAAAATACATTATACAGCATCACAGGGAAGATGATTATGTCAAGTTTCCAAGCTTCACACACCAAGAAGCCCCACACAGACTAATGAAGTAGAAACAGAAAATTGATCATGAAAAAAATAAAACACAAAACTGAGACTTGGGATGTCAAACTACTCTGGCAAATGACATACTTTCTTTGAGTGAGGTAACTGAAGACTCCTCCCTGCTTTTGTATATACATCTATAGCGTCCAAGAAAAGTAGATGCCTACATATAAAGGGCCAGTTTCCTTACTGAGAACATTTCAGAATACTAGTGAGCAGCATCAATTGGCACTATAACTTTTTTCCATGTCTCTTAAAAACAAGTCTTTCTATATACCTGCAGTCCAAGGATTCTCCAGGATCTGAGGTGGATATTTCTAGGAGATCACATCAAGGCTAGAAGTCACTGGTTACAAAAGGTTAACATACATATTTGGGTTTTATGGTATCAAAACACATTGGTCTAAGAAGAGCTAATGTGTTGACATACCTGACTTTCCTCCTTCAACAGTCTGGGGATCAGAAGGATGAAAGGGTAATTGTATCACCCCAGAGTCCTTGGATTGAGAAAGAAAAGCATATAATAAGAATAGTTGGGCAAGGCCCAACTCAGGCAAAAGCTAGATTTCCCTGAAACTTGCTGAAAAAAACAATAAAATAAAAAATAAAATAAAAATAAAATAAAATAAAATAAAAATAAAATAAAAATAAAAATAAAATAAAAATAAAATAAAAATAAAATAAAAATAAAATAAAAATAAAATAAAAATAAAATAAAAATAAAATAAAAATAAAATAAAAATAAAATAAAAATAAAATAAAAATAAAATAAAAATAAAATAAAAATAAAATAAAAATAAAATAAAAATAAAATAAAAATAAAATAAAAAATAAAATAAAAAATAAAATAAAAAATAAAATAAAAAATAAAATAAAAAATAAAATAAAAAATAAAATAAAAAATAAAATAAAAAATAAAATAAAAAATAAAATAAAAAATAAAATAAAAAATAAAATAAAAAATAAAATAAAAAATAAAATAAAAAATAAAATAAAAAATAAAATAAAAAATAAAATAAAAAATAAAATAAAAAATAAAATAAAAAATAAAATAAAAAATAAAATAGGCAAATTTACATTGATCTACTTCTAAAGAATGTTCTGTATGAAACCACTAGCCAGTTGCTGGAGATACATGAGCAGTTTCTCTCTAGGCATTTAGCAGGTCACCACGTTGCACCGCTGTGCACGAAACTTGATACTGCACAGACCTGCTCCAGACCTAGGACATTTCCTGGCAAGATGATAGGAGTGGGAGAAAAACAATTTATTCCATCTCTGCCCACTTAAAAGAGGCTTCACCTTAATTCTTTTACTTTGTAACTTTAGCTTTTCAGTTCGCAAAAGAACCTGATGGAAGTTACAAACAACTGCGTCTCCTGCTGCGTTCACACTTCCGGAGCAAGTGGACACAGACAACCCACCTGAACGAGATGGACCACTAACTACATGTTTGACACCTCCTAGAAATGCAGCCTTACTGTTTCAGGCTCAAAGGGCCACCCTAACACTGGCATAAAACTTAATCAATGTGAAAAAGTACATTAGTGAAGAAATCAGATAGATGCCCTCCCCCAGACACACACAAATCATGATGTGTAATCCTGACAGTGTCAGAATGCGATCCTCAGTAGGATCTGTTTCTTCTTTTTTTTCTATCTTGAACTCCCAAAAGACTACATGGGGAATGAGGGGAAGATGAGCAATGAGAGTCAGCAGTGAGAGGGAAACTACAATCAGCCTTTTCCCCAGGACTTTTATCCACCTGTCCTAATGAAAAGTGGTTAACAGAAGGCAGAAAAGAGAGGCAGAAGCTCTGAGAGAGAGGGTGGCTTAGAAGCAGGAAGAGAGAAGCACTGGAGCTTCTGTGGTGAGGCAGCAAGACGTAGGACAGAAAGCATGGTAGGAAATCACAGCCCCCCAAAAACCCTCGCAAATGACATAAGAAACAATGTGCTGAATCACTTTCAGCAGCCTGGAACTGCCCCTCTCTGAGAGGGGAAGAAAAAGGAGTCTATGGCTACTGGGAGTCTTGAAGAACTAGCTGCAAGTTGTCAACATGACTGTGCATTAAATCCCCTCTGCTCCTTCTCCACAGTATTTGCACTGCACTCTTCTCCCTCCCCTATTCCAGTGACTTCAATAATAGTGTTCTTCAACTGTCATCCTCCTCCAGAGCCCTCCACCTCCCCACAAAAGAAACCCAAGCAACAACTAAAGAAAAAAAAAAACCCAAAAAACACCATATCTCTGATGTAAGAATGAGTAGTGCAGACGTCAGTGCCAAGTCCATCAAGAAATTGAAAAGACAGATAATTTCTGAGGAAGTACTGTACATTCTGAACTTACATTAGCTGCAAGGGCTCCTCACCTTTTTGTGTTACTAAGTTAGACACTGCATCATTAAAAAAAATATTCAACTCAGAACTTTTAAAATTACCTTGTTTTTCCTTCCCCATAAAGTTACCAGGATAGACTTTATCTGTTGAATATTTGGATTTCATCATGCATGCATCATACTTCAAAAGCCTCCCAGCTGAAAGGTCAGCCAACTTTTGCTGTGTCTTTCCTAAAAACCCAGCTGACAGTTTTTCGACCATGCTGAGTCCTTCACCTATTTTTCCTGTTTGTAATTAGAACCAGCAAGTCATCTACTGAATTGATTTCTCAATATTTCCATGTAGTGCAAAGTTCACTACTTTAGGGCAGACTGCCCTGCTAAAATGCTAAATAACTTCCAAACTAAAATTAGCAAGATGACCTGCTCAGATCTTGAGAGATTTAAAGTTCATACCAGGTCAACAATCTAACAGCTGTAATAAAGCATCTGATTAGAATATTTGCAGAGAATGTAAGTTGGGAGGGAGGGGGAAGAAAATTGCCCCAAATACTCAACCTGACACTAGAGATGTTGAACAGACCTTTCCCCATTACTTTGGTAACTTGTCATAAGCAGAGAGAGAGTCAACAGTGACCATGCATTTCACTTTTGAAAGTATGTTTAATTTTGGATTTTTAAAGAATTTTTTTTAATGTACGTAAAGAAATGACACATGCAGCATAAGATATTCTAAGTATCATCTTGACTGTATCTCTGTGTACATAACACCTTTTTTTCATGCTCTTCAATAGATTTTTCAGTTATATTTTCAGTTATATTTTTAGCTCCAAATCAAGTGATCATCACTTTCATGCCTTGACACCCTATTGACACACCATGTGGAAACACATTTCAATGTTCTGTGAATTTGGAGCAAAACTTGGACTGGAGGGCTTTGTTTATACTAACTTACACGGAACAAGCTTGGGCATGGGAATTACATACACAAGAACAGTTAGAATGGCTGTGGCAAAGATAGCAGACATTTTAGTTTTAACAGAAACATTCAATTCAGAGAAATGCAGTTAATTTACCATCTAAACTATGCATCAAAAAACTGACAGAGAGCTCATTTTCTGGGGACTCCACAACTGTCCATTACCAAAATCAGGCTTTAGATTCAGTGGATCTGTGTAACTTAGTGAACTTAGGCACAGGACTAAGTGTTTCACACAAAGCTATTTTCTCCTTACTAATATATAACCTTGTAATATAAAAAATAACTTCTACAAAAAGGGCACAAGACACAGAATGTTCAAAAGGTTGGTGATGCCTTCTAAGCAGACAGCTTGAATTTGTGACAATCTGACAGCCTATCTCCTTTAAAATGATCACCCAAATGATTACAAATTAAGATATACTAACTGCGACTTCTCTACTTTTTACTGTAAGTAAAACACCAATGTTCAAAAATAATGCATACATAAAAAAAAAAAAAACCCAAAACCAGACAAAATCCAGAGGGAAGTATGCAAGTCAGACCACGTGTGCAGCTACTGCAAATAATGGACTTCATTTTTTTTTCACAGCACAAATTGAGTCTATTGAGATGGGACAGAGAGAATCAAAGTGTTGACATCAGAATTAGATTATACCCAGAATTAGTTGACCGTTTCAGTAAGTACAGTTAATTAGAAACAATAACTTGAAACAAATTTCTTAAACTGTCATTTAAAATATTTGGCTCTGTTGACTGTTACCAACAAGAATGTTTTGTTCTTGCTTTGGTGTAACAGGGATCCTGAAAGACCTTGCTAAGGTGTAGCACTGGCAAAAACTGGCCTGAAATGCTCAAGCCTACTGAAGTGATTATGCGAAAGATACTATGAATCCATAAGGCAGACACAAAGCAGACACATGCAGGAAGGTATTGTGTGTTAATCATGGCTGTGCTGAGAATTTACTGAATCAGGTTTTAAAACAAGCGTGTACTGAGTGTAATTAATCAAATTTAAACAGTAATAAAGCAAAGATGAGATGAAATGCATTCTAGAAATTTACTGAGACAGAATCCTCTAAATTAAAGGACATAATCAAATATCATAAAGGAAATATGAATAACACCGTCAAAGTAATTTGTAAGAAAGGTGTGAGACTTCGTATTATAAAAGCACACCTACCCACCATAATATCTTTCAATACCTCTCCAGTTCACAAATTCCAGCTTCACTTGCAACAAGCTGTGTAAATAGCAGAGATACTGGATATTTGTATTGCTTCCCTTTCAAACACTTTGCCTTGTTTGGCTTGGCGAAAGAGTAACCATTCTTAAATGCACCATTTCACTGGCTAGCGCAGAGTTTACAACACTATGGCAATGCACAGCAACAGGCAGTATGTTAAGCAGAATCAAGTTTCTAACTAAGGTGCACAAAAGCACTTCATACATCACTATACATCCCATCCTTGGCAAGTCTTTCACAGGTTAAAAAAAAAAAAAAAAAAAGACTTTACCTGCCAGCAATAAAGATGATTTTAGGAAGGTTATGGAGACATCATCTCCTCCCTATTTCACTTCAGTATCACACAGTAATGTAAGATCTTGTGTACATACCACTCCCTTTTTAGCTGTTTCCATATGCGGCCAAGTATTTCTAAACTTGGCTGAACCTTCCTTCTTCTCTCCACTGCAAGAGGATTCTAAGTTGCTTAAATGATATTATTAACTGTGATGAGGATTCTGATTTTATTAATGACAACATCCATGATTTAATCTGGATGACAAACCCTACCAATTTATAGCAGACTGAATTCCATATAATAGTAAGACAATAAATAAAAACAACAGAACAGGCAGTTCTATTAAGTTAAATTTAAGTTAATTTCAAAATAAGCATGTTGTTCAACACAAGATTAAAAACTAGATTATGAAAACCCCAAATGTTCTCAAGCATTTTCAAATCACCATATATGCTATCTCCTAAAGTAAAGCCCAGCACAACTGCTGCTCCAGCAGTCCCTTGAAGGTAACAGGCACTAGCAGCTGTACAAAATGGAAGAAGGATGCAGGTGTAAAGCACTTTTTAAATCTGATGGTTTGGAAGCTTGCACTGGAGACGGACTTGAATGCCAACTATGCCTAAAAGAAGGCACAGACCATCACACTTCTCTAAGGAGCTGATCAGACTTCCATGAACATTCATGGAAAACTAGTTCCAAGTGAAAAGAATTAATTCTTAAGAATTAAGAATTTCACGGCAACAACCAAACTTTTTGTAGTCAGGTCTCCAGCCGCAGAGACACAAGATTTCTCAGGGCAACTCTTTCAAGCCAAATAAATTCCAGCCTACAAAATCACCAACTACATATATATTGACAGAGAGAGAATACAACACAAAATGTCAGCTGCTCCATTGTATCCCACATTGCTTCTCTTCACTTCTAAACCTCTGTCTGCCTCCCAAAAGCATTCAGTCACTCATCCAATTTACATAAATGTGTATCATTCTGAAATCAGAGTATTAGCAAGAGTGACTGATCTCATCCGTATCGCTGGTCTTTCCTCTCATAATACAAACAATTTCCAACTCTCCCATTTTTAACATCCAAGACACTGAGGGGTGGATTAGTCTTTGTATTGATACAAATTGTATTTATTATCCATCAACAAGCAATGCCAAGCAGGAGGCAATGAAAAAAAAATAAGGTTAATACATAGTGAACTTTAGCCTCAATATCTGTTTTTCACATATATAGAAACAACATACATATATATAGCAGCAAAGTCTAAAGTAATAATAAAAGAAAAAAGCCACAGCTATCTTTCTATAAGAATAAGTATAAAAATAAAATTGGTAGTTTATTTCTAAGGCAGCCAAAGTATTCAAAGAGGAGAGAATAATAATGAGAACCCTAACAGAACTACACATAAGGATCTCATGTACTTTTATCTAGGAATCAATCTGCAGCTAAGTGACCTTCTATTAAACATGTGGCATTTTGTAATGCAGCTTCAAGCCAACATACTTAGGCAACTTGATGTACAAACTCAAATACTCCAGAATTGTCAAGATTGCTCTAAAGAATATTCCAAAATTCATAAGATTATATCTCTGAGAAAAAAAATACTGCCTTTGATCGAACACATTTTTTATGATATCGAAACTTAGAGAATAACATTTTTCAACACTTTTCCCTAAACTGCTACTACTAATTTCAATCTACATGTTGGTATTAGCTTATTATCCAGGCAATAGTAACATTAGTTAACAGAAGTCAGAAGTTGATCTTGCTAATTATTAAATTTTCCCTTGGGAGGGTAGTACAGAAGACCACAGCCAGATTTTTGGAGTCTCCTTGTTGTGATATTTTACATGAGAAAGGATGATGACTTTTAGAAGAGCTTTTTTTGTTGTTGTTTTTCATCATTAACTGCTATAGCTGCATTTTTTTGTAAGATATTCCAGTTTTAAGTCATGTTAACATCAGTCTGGTTAAAAAAAAAACAGAGTAGGATACACTCCTATGGACAAAGTATAAGTGAGATGTAATAATGCACATGTAACAGCATGAAGAATTACCAGATAAATCCAATCTAATTCACTTCTTTGTCCAGGCTGGTGGAATTGAGGAAGCAGGGTTTGATATCTATTTTTGTTTCACACAAGGAATTGAATTCTTTATGCCCTCCTTCTGCCTCACACACTCATACGTCTTATTTGATGAAAGCACAAAATCCTCATTATGATTTCATCTCAAATGCATCAATCAAAAGTAAACAGTTCACAGAAAATCTAACACAGAAATTACCATTCACTGAAAATATGCATCATTTAAAAAAAAAAAAAGGCAAGAATTCTCCCACACTGGCATCCTTATCGTCTGTGCTGTTTAACTCCAGTATACCTAGCAGTGAAAATGTTCATATTTCACAAGGCAAGAGTTCAGAATGAGTCCCCTAATGAAAACTATTGCTAAAGAATGTGCAATGCTACTGGAGGACATCAGTCCATATTCTTCACATCCACAGTGAACCAAACAACACTGGAATTATTTTGTTGCTGTAAGTGACATTTAATAGTGTAAGTCACTGAACCAAATTTAGGGCCTCCTGCAGATGCTAATCAACAACACAACGCAAGGAGATGAACATCAATCTTATTGAGCAGATCAACTTCAAATATGTCACTATATTCTGTATGTCAGTATTTCTATTTAATTTCAGTTCTGTAATAATGCATTTCAACAGAAGTGGCTGTAGTTATTCTTCTATGTGAAGACATAGCGATTCTGAACAAACAGCTTGATTAAAAGCTTGCCATAACGAGAAGCTGAGAAACTATTTTCCACTAGCAATTTCACATGAATTTCTTCATGGGCCAACATTTAAAACAATAAATAAATTCAAGGTACTCCAAAGTGGCTCTCCACTCTTCTATCTATTCTGTTGCTGAGAAGTTTTTTCTTTTTTTTCTTTTTAAAGTAGCATAACTACATTAAAATATTGCCAGAAAGCAGTGAAGTGCAGTCAAAGAAAAATTCCTATCTTTACAGACATACAAATTACTGATATTTTCAGTTACAATCAACCAGTTAAATATACAGAAATATACATAATGCCTGTGTTCTACAGCATTTACAACTCTTCCCTGACAAATTTTGATATACATACAGAACTGTACTCTTGGCTCATTCCAAAAGTAACACTTCCAAAGACAGCTGCATCAGTTAACATGAAAATGCTTACAATGAGAAGTAATACTTTTTCACGCTTATCAGCATTCTCACTGGAACAGAACGTTTAGGCTGTACTTATTAAGCTGCAGACACATGTATACCTACCCTGCATTGTTACTGACTGCTGTAATACCCTTTACTCCAGTCTTCAGTAAACCCCCAATGAGATTTTCAGGAATCCCACACAGTCCAAAACCTATGCAAAATGAAAGAAAATTGAAAATGTAACAAATGTTTGAAAAAACAGCTTAAACTGAAGTGAGAATGTGCACTGGTTAATTAAAAAGTATTTTCTGAACAGAAAAAAAATCACCTTAGCTGACTAAAAAAGAAGTAATGCCTCTGGAAAGAGCTGCACCCTATTACTGAAATCTCTCAGTAAACTAGATGCTTCCAGTCTGGATTAAAGCAGTTTACCACCAGATGTCTGCTCATTTGCAGGTGGCCTTTGAAGCAGGGCTCCAAGATCTGGGCTCTCCTGATGCAGGTTTTAACTGTTCATTGTGCCTTTACGCTCAGTAGTTCTCCTCTTTCTGCCCAACTAAACTTCAGTTCTTCACTGCGCAGAACAATTTCAAACAGAAGGAGCAAAGATTTATCTCATGCAGCATAACCTATAATTAGGTGATAAAAATCTGGGAACATTAACTGTCTAAGTTCTGTATACTAGAAGCAAGATAACCCAGATCTCCACCCAGGTTGAGGCACCTTATACCCCAGCATATTATGCAAAAACCTCATACCTGATACTATGATTGTTAGCATTTTGTTTGCAGCTAGATCTCAGGTTTTCATTTATCCCTATCAAACAGCAACAGCAATAAATAAATAAATAAATAATACTCTTCCTATTTGTCATTCTGCATTACTAGAGTGATGTTTCCCATGTTTTAAACATTATTTCATTACTCTTCTTCAGTACTAAAAATCAGTTATATCAAGCTAATAAAGAGACAGTCTGAGTAGCTTGAACAAGAAATTGTGAAAATCATCAAAATATTCAACAGCTCCAGTCACACTGAAAGCTAATGTTACACAATTTCTTAACTCTTCTGGAAATATGACACATTCAGAATAATGTAGATAAGTAGTGCTTTCACTACCCACAGCCATAAACAGCTTAGGTGATTTGTTCAAGGTCACAGTGAGCCAGTGAAAAGGCAGGTACAGATAGAGAACTCTACCATTAACATAGTCTAATCAAAATTCATTTCTTCACTGTTTGAAACAATGGCGTTAATCCAAAAGACTGAGTTTACTTTCAGTGTTCAAATTGGCACAATTAAAGTCTAACACTTTATTACTCAGGAAAAAACACCTAAGGTTTTTCTGAAGGCTTTTCCCCCACCTAAGAAATGGGGATTTGCTTACTGATAAGTTCTATCCCACGATTAGTAGAGTTGAAATTTACTTGTTTAAAGTAACCAAACAAGTATATGCATTATCAAATTAGTTAACATCAGAAGAACCAAAACAGAGTATCTCATCTACAGAATAAGAGTTTGTGCTCATAAAGAATTTAAGTATTTACCACCAACAAGTATAGTTGCCCCATTGGGTATATCTTTTACAGCTTCAACGGGATCAGTGTAAAATTTGGTGTTGCGATGACAGCTGGTAGAAAAATAGCATCCAGAAGCCTGGAACAATAGTAAAAGAAGTGAATGAATAAAAAGCAATATATGGCAGTTCTGTAATTATGACCATGTCCCTGGGTAACTATAGGTGGTGGTGTCAAGAAAAGATACTGCTACTACAAACACTGTGAAGGATGGAGAGAGGAGTGGAAAGAGATAATAATAAATGGGCTCAGCTACCTAGAACACGGACTCTGCTGTCTCTCTAGCCCCAGAAATCACAACATCCTTTTGTGATGTTCGTGTGTTATAAAGGCTTCACGCCTGCATCAGGTGGACAATACTCAAAGAGATTTAAAATTCTGGAATTTCATTCATAACTGTTGAAAAAATTTTACTTACTGTAAACATATTCACAAATGCAATTACAGAATCACAGGGGTTGAAAAAGGTCATTGAGTCCAATCCCCAGCTACACCAGGCTCCCTACAGTAGGTCACACAGGTAGGTATCCAAATGAGTCTTGAATATTTCCATAAAAGGAGACTCCACAACCTCCCTGGACAACCTGTTCCCATGCTCCGTTGCCCTTACCAAAAAGAAGTTCTTCAGCATGTTAGTATGGAACTTCCTGTGTAGAAGTTCTAGGCCATTACTCCTTGTCCTATTGCTATGCTCTCCCACATGAGTTACGGCAACCAAGAAACTGCTCTCATTCATATATTACTACTTGTAGTTTCAAAGGTACACATTCACTGAGCATACAAGATGTTCAAGTAGAGAGCCAACATCAATACAAACTCAGAACAGAGGCCAAAGAGTAGCACTGTAGTAACCAGATGTCCTCAGATGGCATGAACCTTCCCCCCAGCCTCCTAATGCAGTCTCAAGTAGTCTTACTGATAGAGGGCAACTTAGAATCAGGGAGACTGATACAGATGCATGAAAAAGGGAGGGAAAATGTGAAATCTATACTTTGTGGCACAGCTTGTTACATCAAAATCACATTTCCTCTACTGTATTCTTAGATTGCAGCGATACTAACTCTTTTTTTTTTTTCTTTTTTTTTCCTTTTATTGTTTTTCACTGTTATCATGGATAAATACTGACTGGAGCCAGCACTCCAGCAGCAATTAAGTCACCACAACCTCAAAAAAATTGAGAGTATTTGGAGGTTAATATGCTAGCTATTGGTGTTTCCACTCCTACTTTTACAGTGTAAGTGGGAATCTTAGAGAAAGAAGAATGAGCAAGTAAATAATGAACAAGCTAATCCATACACAATTGAAGGAGAATGGCATAATTCTCTACAGTTGTCTTAAGATTCATTTACAACCAGGGTAGTAATTTTTGGCTCAGTTTCAAGATTACACAAACTGCCTCCCTCATAAAATTAAGGCTAGAAGGGCTTACACTGCATATTAAGAAAAGCTTTCTGAATGAAGGATTTTTTCCTTCCCACTGCAAACACTAATAGTCACCCACTTCAATGAGCTCAGAAAAATATTTCTATAGTGGGAACTGTGGTACTGAGAAAGAGACCCTTCTCTGCTGTACCATGGCTATTTCTTTCAGAAATATTTTTTTCAGAACTGCAGTCAGACAGCAAAGCACACACTTTCTGGCCCTGTTTGGCAAGGGCATGACAAAAGGAGCAGTGCTAGCAGCACCAGGCATTTCAGTACAACTGGGCTGCAGGCAGGCACAGCAGGGCAGCTGAGCAGAGCAACTGGGCTGGAGGGAGGCTGCGTACTGCTGCATCCCCATGCTCATATGGATAAGAACATTCTTAAGTGACCACGTGGTAAATCTTCCTAACTGCCCATAACAGTAGGGAACAAAGGAACAGCACATGTATCCAGCATGCTAGCAGGCTGGGTGCCTCCAATAACAGTTCCCATCCTACTACACTAAGTATGTTTTTCTCAGCCCCTTCCTCATTCACTATACCATTTGGAGAGCAACAGGCTGTGACTGCAATGAGCGGGAGGAGGAAGCTGAAGTCCCTGGACAGGGCTGCAACTCTGGCAGCCCAGGTTCACACAGTGCATAGTAGAGTTTTGGTTTAACTCAGCAGGCAGCTTGCTACCCTTTGTAGTGGGATGGTGGAGAGAACTGGGGGAAATAAAGTGAAACCTGTAGGTTGAGATAGATAGTTTAATACATCGGGAAGTGGGGGAGGGGGGAGAAATAAAAAAGAATACCTAAGGTGAGTGATGCACAACACAGCTGTTCACCTCTTGATGACCAATGCTTAGCCAGTCTCTGAACATCAGAAGCCCCCATACAACTCCCCCAGCTCTACTGTTCAGCCCACGTAATGTGGGTCACCACTTTGGCCAGTTTGGGTCAGCTGTCCCGGTTCTGTCCCCTCCCTCCCAAGTGGCAGGGCAGTGTGAGAACCCAAAACATCCTTGGCTCTGTATAAGCACCACTCAGCAAGTGCTAACACATAGGGTGAAAATACAGTTGATCACACCCCAAAGTCCGACACACAGCACCGTGTCAGCCAGACACCATGGAAAACTTTACCCAAGCAAAACTAGGGCAACCAGGAACAGAGGAGTTGACCAGAATAGTCAGCTGAAGGGAAAGAAGCTTTGCAGAAAACAGCAAGACATGCAGAAAGGCAAAATTCACAGAAAAGCAGAAGTATAATTTAGCATAATAAGGACTAAAAAAGACGATCATTTGTTCATAAAGACATGATGTCAGGCAACTACGAGCACTGGAAGCAAATGAATTTGTTTTTTCAACTAAAGCACAGTAACAGGAAGAAAAGCCACGGGTACAGCCACCTGGGGAAAAAAATTAATTAGCTCTGGCTCCAGACAGGCTGGAAAGCAGCAGAGCGGTGAGGTTTGGCGCAGCCTTCCCCCCCGGAAAGCAGGGGCGAGCCGCCAGGCAGCGGAGGGCCGCGCTCCGACACCTGCGCCTGGCACCGCAGCCCCGCACCTGCAGAGCGTGGGGAGCGCTGCCCGGGCACGGAGCGCCGGGACGCAAAGCCTCGTCCTGCGGCCGGGCAGTAAGAGAACCGAACCCGCAGCACGGCCCAAGGTCACCGCCCCGCATCTCGCTACCAGTCCTGATGCCCGCACGGCTCCCTAGCGCCGGAAGCGTCCTATTACTAGCAAAAAATATATATCATTAACAAGCATTAAAAAGCATCCCTTCGCTGACGCGCACTGGCGAGGCCACCCCCGGAGGCGCTGGGCGGCAGGGCGGTCCCCGGCCTCCCGCCTCGCCGCAGAGATCCCGCCAAGGTCACGGCAGCCCCGCCGCGGGACAAGCCCGCTTCGCCGCGCTTTACCTCTGCGCCCCACGCCCGCGCGGCGGGAAGGAGGATGCGGCGGCCGAGAGGCGGCAGCAGGAATTTGTACGCCGCCATCTTCGCGCTGCACGACTCGGAGAAGGAGCGGAGGGGCTGCGGGCAGAGACGAGCGGGAGGCGGCGGCCGTCCAACGGCGGGCGGAAGATCCGAGCACGCTGAGGACGGCGGCTCCGGGTCACATGTGCCGAAGGAGGGTGAGGGGCTCGGCACCGACGCCCACTGACGTCGGCTGCGCCCGAGGCGGGGCGGGCGGAGGGGCGGTGGCGCGGCGAGGGGCCGCGGCCTGAGGGAGCCGGGGCTTGGCGACCTGCCGCGGCGAGCGCTTCACTCGCGCCGCCGCTGCCCGAGGTGTTGTGCCCGCTGTGGGCGGCCGGGGGCAGCCCCAGGAACCTGAGTGTCCCCCGGGGCTCGGCCCTCGGCGGCAGCGAGCAGCGTCGCGGCCCTGCCCGGTGTCCCCGAGCCTGCTGGCAGCCCGGCTCCCCGAGCCTGCACCCCGCACGCTGAAAAAAGAACGCGGCCAGCAGTTCGGTTCTTAAAGACGCTCCGACTGACGGCAAACGTGCGTGGACCAAAGTGGAATAATAATTAACGTTACAGATCATCACCGTGGTGAAGTGTGTGTTCTCTGCTTTACTGGTGATGCCCCACTGTACAACAAGACAACTTGTGCCAACAGACATATCCTTGTAAAGTGCTCTTTCAGGATTTCAGATGTGACTGAAGGTGTGCTAAGTTTATTTGCAGATCTGTCTTTTCTTGCACATCCAGAGAAGGGGATCTAACAACCTAACATTCTGTCCTGTCAAATCCTGATCAATAATTGAAACCACGAGCATTAAACTTAGGGATGGAGCATTAAACTTAGGGATGTGGGCTTTGAACAGTTAAGTTCCAGATGCAGAGCCCTCAAGGTTAGCCAGTCCCAGGCAGCATGTGGTCTCCACCAGGCAGTTAGGTGGTGTGTTTGGGTGGAAAATGTTACTAGAATAGATGTATACTGGTTTAAGCAGTCACATGATGTGAACGTTTTAGTGCCAGCACTCCTGTATCTGCTAGGAGGAAAATTCAAAGCATGCCTTCACCATTATTTATACCTTCTAAAAATACCCGCAAACGAACAGTTCATATCAGAAGATGCCAAATGGAACAAAGATTCACAGGAAAAAGCAAGAAGCAGTGTAGGTGCAGGAAAAGAGGACACCCCTCCCCCATCCACCTCCCCCCCTCCCCCCCAAAAAAAACCAAAAAAACAGGCATTACATTACATCACATTCCCTCCCTGTCACATTGCTATTCTTATCTGCAGCACAGCTAACCAGCCTTGCTGTACTCAGCTTTTGCCATATGAACACAATTATGGCAGGGTAATTTACAGCAAAGAAGCCAAGTTTCTGAGAGAGTGCTTCTGGTCTCTCTCAGAAGTGTTTGTGCACATCCATCTCATTTGTTCAGTGCTGGTCCACCCTTGCAGGTGCTGGCCTGTGAATTCTGCCAGCAGCATGCAGCAGCTGTGTGGCACTGACCCCTCACACACCACACTACTGTGCATGCTTCCTATGCATTCTCAGCAACACCAATACAGCTACAGTTCACCTGATACACAAACCTTGCAGACAGCAGTGAAGTGTCTCTGTTGGGATCTATGTCAGCGATGTTGGCAAATAGGCCAACTGTTTTGTTTCATTTGTTTGTACAGGAGGAAAAACCAGAACTGAGATGAACAACTTCATTTCTACACAAATTTTGTAACATTTACTTATAGCTGACCTAGGTAATAAGAAAATAATTATAAGATCCTGTGCAATGCTATTCCAAAATTTTAATATCCTCTCATAGCATTTACAGGAGATATATTTTCCTAGAGGAAGATAGAAGGGCTACCACTTGCATGAATGACTGAATACATCAGTAAACCATGTGAATATAAATGTTCAGCTTATTCACTAAGTTCAAGTGAAAGGAAGTTACTACAAAGAAAAAACATTCTTTACAAAGAAAAATGGGGATTTTCAGATTTAGTGAAAGCATTAAAAATCAGCAGGAAATTGGCAAATGAAAGTTAATACATAACATAAATACCAAGGGCAAAATTCAACTGGAAACAAAAAAGCCACATTCCAGTGATTTACAGAAATTAAAGCAAATGGCAGAATCACAGAATCAAGAGTTCTGAAGAAAAACTTATGGAGCTGTTGAGGAGTCCTGCCAACTGACTCTGGTAGCAATTTCTCTTGAGGGGTGAAAGACTGGGATATAAAAAGGGATATTAGAGTATGAAGGGATCCTGAAGCTACATAGTAAGAATCAACAACTGCTTGTCAAGAGCAGTCCTTTATCTGTGAATAACCTCTAGAGCAGCCCATGGAAAGCCAATAAAGATTTTTATTACAATAAGAAACTTAGTAGAACCTCACCTAAATGGGAAAAACAACAACAACAACAACCAAGCAAACAAAAAAACAAACAAACAAAAAACACAACCAAACAAACCCATAATCTGTAGGGTTCGTTTGTTTGTTTCACACTACTCCACTTTCCATTGTAACACTCATATTTTACTGTTCTGATACAGAACAGTAGAGTGTCTATGTCATGCATCATGTCACAGGAACAAAGAATATCTCGACCTGGAAGGGACACATCAAGATCGAGTCCAACTCCCGGCCCCACACAGAACCGTCCAAAATCCAAACCCTATGACTCAGAGCAGTATCCAAATGTTCCTTGAACTACAGCAGCTTGGGGCCATGATCACTGCCCTGGGGAGTCTGTTCCAGTGCCCAAACACAAACTGGTGAAGAATATTTTCTCAATCCCTGACCTGACCCTCCCCTGACACAGCCCCATGCTGTATTGTTGGGTAGTCTTAAAAACAGAAAACTTTAAACTTTCTGACTACTGTAGATGCTAGACTCCATTCAAAACCAGGGTATTTATAAAGTGTAATCATATACTACTTAGATTAGGGAATTTTTATTTAAAAAAAGATCACAAAAGTATTTTATTCAACATGATCCTTGGCACCTCTATTCATTTTTTAATAAAACATATTTAGTAACTGTTATCAATTCTGTCTAGAATAGTTAAGTGTAATAACCTTCAACTGTGACAGACAGCATACCTACTAGCTCTGGAAAAGAGATAAGTGATTTATCTTTCCTTTACTGGAGGAATGGGAGGAAGAAAAAAAAAAAAAAAAGCCCATTCAGCAGATATTTGCAGACATCAACTGTGGAGGTGATGTATGTTAGTATATTGGAGACTGGTTTAAATTCTAATTCAGTAAATGTTACTAATCTCTTACTCTTTCTTTTTGTCAGGATTTCTTCTGCAAGAATGAGGTTATTTTACAATCTACCCTTGTTGAAGATTAAACATAAATATAACACAAGGGGCTGCAGAAACAAACTGGAAACAGGAATCCTGAGCATCTGTCACATTGCATGTCAGCTCTTGTTGGTTAGCACTACTGGAACAGGCTTTTCCAGATTCTGCAATATATTACATGGGGTATGTTCAAACAAACCTCACCAGCAAACACAACTTACTTTAGCAGGCTCCAGGCAGCCTTTAAAAAACTACTAGTGGTGAAATCTTTGTTGTTGTATTTGAAATGTAACTGACAGAAAGAAATACAAAACATTAACACAATAACACAGAGCCACTTCTTCAGAAATTGCATGCAATAAACAAATCATACATCCCATAACTCACTGCAGCTAGTGCTCCACAGTGAGACTATAGGACAGATATTGGAGATGGAAATGAAAAAAAGCATGAGCCTAGTCTATCAGTATCAAGGAGGAAATAAGTTACAGGTGAAACTTGGACTTTGCCATCCATTTCATGGGTGTGGTTCTTAAGCTGGACAGCACCTGTTCTTGGTGACAAGAGTCTGGCATGCAAATCCACACATGCAATACAAATCCATGTATGTATTTGATCATCCATTCTCTATGGAGCCTGTTCCCTGCATGTTCTAACAAAACCAGGTGCCAATCAAGTCTTATCTGAATTGCTTTGCTCAGTTCAGCTGCTGGAGAAACAACTGTCTCAAGTTCAGAACTTTCTTCTGCAGTGGGCCAGTCCATCAATAGCTGGGTCAGTATTCTCAACTGGAAGCAAGATCTGAACCCTACACATATATTAGGAAAATGGAACAGTCATTTTGTTTTACATTTCATTTCTCAGTTTCAATCAAATGAACAGAAGAATTACTTACGCAGGTAACTAAGCTTTCACATAAGACATAGAACAAAATCTGAATTTTTTTATTATATTCTCTACAAAGTGATTTAAAAAGAAACATCTCATTCACTCATCCAATTTTTAGAAGGCCTAGTTAATCTTAGAATATGGGGATTGCCTCTAGCTCTCTCTTGATTTTGGTAAAATAGAACAGTCTCATTTTTGATCTGGCTCTACAAATGCACACATAAAAGGAGCTAGATGGCTGTTAAGCGTACATCACAGCTGACTTCCCTGTCTTAATGAGCACACATCCTTTTGTTGTGAAGCTCCTGGGACTCTTGTTCACAATTTCAGTAGCTCCAAACAGGTCTTCAAAGATCCAGATTTTTTTTTTTTTTTCAGGGGCCAGTTTGAAAACATATTCTAACAGTTCACAGACTTCACCACTCTGTTTTGGGAGTTTTGTGCAGGTTTAGCAAATACAGTCATTTAAGATCATCAGTACCATGAAACATGCCCAGTTAATTCCCACAATAGATTGAGCACTGTAAAAAATGCCCTATTATACTCCGCTGAACTCTCAAACAGGGCACACAGTTTGACATTTATATTCCTCCAGCTACCATGGACATTCTCACTTAAAACTAGCAGGCCTCAGTTAGGAACTACATCTGCAGCAAATTTAGTACAGAGATATTTAGGTGACCACGGTAATCTCATAGGCTGCACTGAATCTAATTACTACAGGAATGGCAAGAAGTGTCTCAGATTCTCACTAAAATGCCAACTAATTCACTTGACTCTCAACTATTATACTGCCACACAGATTAATACAAAATACCACTTAGTAGAATTAATTTGCTTTGATCCAAGGAAATTAACAACATAAAACTTTTTATGATGTAAAAAAACCTTACTACAGGTTAGGTGAAAGTTCTCTAAGGTAAGTTACACATTACAGTCTCAAGAACTTACTATTTCAAACTGGGGGAAAATCATCTAGGTTGCCATGCAGCTTATAGCCACCCAGATCAGCTAGGTACTCAGTCAGCATTAGGAAAAAAAAAAAAAAAAAAAAAAAAGGCAGTATTCAGCCAGATAAACAAGCCAACTTCATACACCAAACCATTTTGGAACTCTGAAATGAATGCAATTAAGTTGTGAGAACGTGCAGATAAGGTTGGTTTTTTTTGGTTTGGTTTGGTTTTTTTTGATCAAATGGCATTATTTCTGTCTTAGCTTAAAGTCAACTGTGAAATAATACACTAAATTATGAACACAGTAATCTGCAACATTTAGAGACTGAGGTGATGTTTACTATAAGCAAGTTCTCCCAAACCAACACTTACAGGAACCCATAAATTAAATGTGCCAGGCAGAAGAATGACAAGGCTGTTCACAGTACACACAGTTCTTTGACCATTAACCATAAAATAGAAAAATCCAGGTTTCTTTGCCTGTTACCAGTAAACTGTTTCACTGCATTATAGATTATTGTACACTTTACATCTGCTGTTTAAAAAGCTACTTAAACTCTCTCTTCAGCAGCAAGAAGCCATCACTACGTCAGGCTCTAATATACCGTGTTTCCAGGAAGATGGTTTTAGAAAAGCAGTTCCAACTTCAAAGTTCAGCACATGCCATTTCCTAATAACCAATAATCACTCTTAAATCATCTTATATTTTCTGAAGCTATGTAAATGACAATCAGGTACCATGTTGTTCCACATGCAGGTGACCATGTTATAACAAGGAAGATGGTTTTATTTTGTCAAACCCCTATCTGAAATATGAACATACTAGAAGCAAGTAAAACAGAACAGTCATGCAAGTTTAGAGAAACAAACATATAGCCACCTAGGGTAGTTATAAGTGTGATGGAGAGGTCAGCTCAGCCTTGTTGAATGTCGACTTGCTGATAATGAGGTTCTGGAAAGGAGACAGGAGATCTGAATAAACAGGGTTTTTTTGTAGCTAGGCATAAGATAAATTTTCTGCTGATTATGAAGAAGTTATGAAGTTATGGAACTTGCTTGCTTTCCAGCCAATGGATTGTTAGTGAAAATGTACTGAATATGTATGTTGGAATATAAAAGGCTTGCCTATAAGAATAAGCATAAATACACAGCATCATGATCATAACCATCACAGCAATAAAGAAATCTTCCTGGCATGAGAACCCTGTGTTGTGTTGCTAACTCACAACATATAAATAGTTAGTGTTCACACGCATCTCCAGAATTAATATATTTCACATCTGTTGAACAAAGTACCCGATTTCACATTTGGAATCATAGATATAAACATCAAATATGCTGACTTAAATGTATTTTAGTATGAATACATAGCCTTATTAAGTTGACCGATTTAATTTAATGCTTCCTTAATCAGTGACATGACATTGTGACACTGTGACACTGAGCTCAAGAAATCATTTTCACAGAACTTAATTCCACAAGTATGAAGGAAAGCTTTGATAACCATTTTTTTTAGCATTGTTCGGATTGCATTCCATTTCTGCACACCTTCCGCAGTAATTCTAATGAGGAAGAGCACGTCTCTCTGTTATTCAGAGAGGCATTTGAAAAGTGATACCATGATACTGACCATCTTTCTTACAGATATTATTAGATACAGCAAAGTCATGAAGCTCACATACTATAAATATGCATAATAGTTTCTGTGCATAATGCAAAATATTTTTGCTTATTTTAAAGAGTTGAACTATTTTCTTCAAATACAGGGATGAAAGACACGCAAAGGACCAAATATTCTATGCATATAATACACTTCTATAAAATCAGTTTCTCACAGCTATTTATATAAGCAAAATCTATACACCTTCAGATAACAGAGCTGGAATTCTGACATCTAAGACTGACAGCAGCAATACAATCTTTACTGAGGCAGCTTTGTCTAGGGTAGCTAAAAACAGATTGAGAAACTGACACATCCATTCACCTCTTTACTCACTAAAGGTTGTCAGACAGTGCAAAACGATCCAAGACTGAACTAAAGTAATATATTTTGAGCAAACATTTATTATTTAAACCCATATCAATTATTAGAGGTACAACTTACCAGAATATTGTCTTTTATAAGGCAGATAAACTAACCTAATACTCACAGCACACACGAATTCTGATTAAATCCTGAAGTCACACTAACAAACACTGAGCTTGTATCTGCCTCTACTTTAGGTCGCTATGGCTTTGCATATTTTAGAAGTGTGTAATCTGTTAAATGGAAATTAATTAATTAATTAACAAAAGCCCAAAGGTGTGTTATTTCTCATTTGTTTCCTCATGAAACTTTGCCATTCCTACCTATACTTTACAAATATATACCAAACTTCAGTAATTCGTCGGAAATCAAATATAGTTTCTAAGTCTATTAGAATCTCATTGCCTATCCAGTCTTTATTAAATCAACTCATATTCTTCTCAGTTGTTATTATTATTATATTTAAATCAGAGACAGCTAACAAATTACCTACACAAATCTGATGTATTATTCATAGTAAAACTGACACTGGGTACTCATTCCAATAGATCCGAAATATATTAATTCTGGAGAGGCATATGAAAGCTAACTAGTCATGGAAATCATAGTAACTCACTGTCATTCTAAGATACTTGCCAACTGCTGCACTATAAACTTTTCCAGATACTACAGAAGTTAAAGCATGCTGCTCTAAACTGAAATCAGTATATCTGTTTTAATATCCATAATGTATTTGCTGTTCATTTCGAAGCCAAATTTTGACCATGGACTTTTAAACTGTTAGGAATTGCTGGATAAGGGATAATGTCTAGTATCTCTTGATGAAGAGTCAGTTTCTGACCAAAACAGACCATTAGTAATTCAGTGGTACCTTCATCACTAGCTACTATTGAAATATACAGTCACAGTACACATATTTTCACCAAAAATTAATATTATTTATTTATCACCCCATTTATGTGTGATAACTCAAGAAAATTTGCACAGCCTGCAGAACTTCAAAGTTCTTGAGACTGCTGGTAATGATAAAAGTGTAAAATTCATTGCTGTGTAAAGTTTTTTTACCTAGACTTTTCTGTACTTTTAAATGAAAGTAAATATTTTCTTACCTACATGGTTTTCCAGTTCCTCTTGTTAAAAATTAGTTGGGGTAATACTAAATATACAAAGGAACCACATACACATGTCTAATTTCTTTAGCTTCCAGAAATAAAAGAGGTTTCCACTTCTAAAGCAAGGTAGATTGCACACATTCAAGACAATAGTTGTCCTAATAGATTCATAGATTTCAGATGTTGAAAGATCTCAGGCTAGCCCACTCTCTCAGTTATGTTTCTCAGGATAGTTAGCCAATACTGCCAGAAAACCACAGAAAGCCAGTTACAGCCAGTCTGTTTCTCTAGCAGCAAGCACATTTACAAATTTCAGAAGGACTAAAGAGTATTAGTACTTTTTTTGGAAGGAAAAAAAACCCCAGCAGAATCTACTGAAACAGATAAATATGAGAAAAAATGCATGCTCAATGAAAACAGAGCCTATTGAATATTTTGGAACTACAAATTTCTGAGACAAAAATGATAGCTGTAATTATTACTCATGTATGAGGGCTGGTCTGAAAGTAATGCCTCCTATTTCATTATGCAGGTGAGTGATGGTATAGTTGAACCTTTCTACAAATATTCCATTACATTCTGTTGCTGTGCAACAGATGACAGCAGAGAGGCTGTCTGACAGAACAGCATATGACATACTGAAATGCAGATGAAGCAATGGTGTCACTGAATTCCTCCATGTGGAAAAATGATATACACCAGTGGTTGCTGAATGTTTATGGAGTAAACAGTAAATGTTGCACAGTGAAGCAGTGGATGGTGGGTTTCAGTACTGGCAACGGCAACAGAGGGTCACATGCAGGCACCTGTTCACTGCTGGTGAAAATGCATAGCTAGTGGTAGTAAGTGTTTTTGAAAAATACTGTTTTGTAGTGGAATATTTGCTCTATCAAATACTGTCATCATGTTCTTTGTATCTGTTGTGGTTTCTGTGCAAATAAATGAGGCATTATTTTCAGAGTGACCTACTACGGATACTGTGCAAAAACAAAGGCTATTAGAATGTTCAAGTACATACTCCATCCATGTGCGTTCACACTGTATATGCATACATATGCATATAAACACATATACATATCTATATATAAGCCGCATGTGACAAGAGAACAGTTGTGGCAACACCATACTCTTGACTCTGAAAGGTGAAATAATAACAGCTCTCTCTCCTGCATCAGCCACAACTGTTTACATACTGTGAAGCTTTTCCTGTTGTGCTTCCACCAACGTAAGAACAGAGCCTATTTTTAAATAGCCAACATCTTATTAGTAACAGTAGCTTCAAAATTAGGAAGCACTAGGCAGCAAATTATCACAAAGACTACATAAACACATTTACTTGAAACTTTTTTTACCATACTGTAACAATTCCCTAAAACAACTCTACAGAGAAAATGCTTTTTGCTTCAAGAAGATTTATGCTGGGAGTCACCTAGACATAATATTTTTCTTGAACATAGAGGAAAAAAAAAAAAGAAAAGATGTAACTTACTTTGTGGAAAACTCAGAAAAAACTAAATTTTACAATTTTCCAATCCTGAAAAGAAGGGGAAGAAGTAGAAAACCCCAAATCAGGACACTGTTTTCAAGAATTGCCAGCATTTGTCAGGGCTTTTATCTAAAACAAGTTCTAGGCAAAACTAAAACATAAAGTATCAGTCTTCTGAGCAAAGTGCTCTGCAAGGTGCATGAGGATTACTAGTACTGTAGCTCTAAGAGGTTCAAGACACAGCTTGGGATTCTACTGCCAGGGGGAATGAAGCTTGGAGAAGGCATTTTTTTTCTTCTCTCAACCTGTAGCAGTTTCTATTTTGCTAGATTACTATTAACAGAAACATATCCCTTTCAGTCAAGCCACTGGTAAGAAAGGTCAAAAACAGATTCCACAGCATATTTAAAGAAACAGTGGATAACAGGTTCTGGACAAAAGCATATACCTTTAGCTTTGGAACAGATACATCTAAAATAAGCTACAGTGCCTGAGTACAGGCAGAGGAACAATACTACTTCCTTTATCAATTAAGTCAACAAACAACCATTTTAGTTTTATTTGTTTGCTTCTCCAAAAGAGACACCATGAAAGATTAGATGACATCTCCTTCTCTCCTTCTCTACTGAAGGCTCGCCTGCCAACTTCTAAAGAAGATCAATAAGATAGCAACATAAATCATAGCTGGATTTTGAAATGAGAATTATAGCAGGACTAAGCAAGAAGCAGTCTGAAGAACCTGAAGTTAACTTACCAGCACACAGCCACTTCTCAGTGCCAGAACTGACAGTGTGGAAACTACTGCATTTCATTTAAAACATGAAGGCCTATCTCTAATACAGTTACTTACCTTAGCACTTTCAGTATAAGGGCAGATGTTCTTTAGATGGAAATATGTATTTGTGTGTGGACTGTGCAGGAGTAAATAACAGTATACACAAAAACACTAAGAGATTTCATCTCAAAATTTATATATATATATATATATATATATAGCCTTTTGCTTTTACTTTTGCATTGTGTCTGATCTGTTTGACAGCACCTCGGTATGTCATATAACACAGGCAACAGCAAAAGCATCCACGTCTGTATGTCCTCTGCCTGGTTACAGACACAGCAGTGAAGTGCAGCCATGCTTTGGAGGTACACCCGCGGGAGACAAGAACTATCAGCACGAGCACCACGCAGCTTGGAAGGGGATTGCCAGGCAGAAGAGGAAAACATCCTCACCCACTCTTGAAATGTGTGGGCTAACCAAATCCAGAGCAGCGTGCCAAGTCACAGTGTGTGACACAAACGGACACTGACATGCAGTTTTCTTTCAGACAGGTGAGGAGGGAGAGCTGGAGAAACAACGTATGGAAACACATAATTGCTGTTCTTACTCAAAACAATAAATGCCAGTTACCAAGCTTTGGTGAGGAGAAATAGGACTGCTTTTTCTTCCTAGCAGGCCAGCTGCCCACCCCTAGAGGCTACGGGGTGAACTTTGTTAACTCAGACAGCAAAGCGGAGCGAGAGTATCGCCGCAGACCCAAGGCGTCTCGGCCACCCTCTCACAGCGACACCTCCACACGCGGAGCACAGCGCCGCCGCCATAACGCACGTAACGGCCACTAATGGCAAGCGAGGGCGGGAAGGGGTGTAACGCCACCCTGCGGCTGTGCTCCCCGCAGCTCCCGAGAGAAGGCGCGGTCCGCCGGGAGCTACTGCGCGTGTGCACGGCGCTGCCGCTGCGCTTATGGCGGCGCCCCGTAGCCTTCGCGTCTCGCGGTGCCGAGCGCGGTGACGTGCGCAGGCGGTGGGGGATGGCCGAGGCGGGGAGCGTGGTGTCTGCGTTGGAGCCGCGGCTGGAGGCGCTGGGCCGGCGGCTGGCGGCGCCGAGGGGAGCGGGCGGCGATGGTGAGGGGCGGCTCTAGGGAGTGGAGAGGGAGGCCTTCCCTCGGCCCCGGCGAGCCGCTCAGGGCACTGCTCGTCCCCCCGCAAATAAAGAGTCAGGGCCTGGGGAGAGACCGCGGGTTCGCGGAATGTTGAGGCTGCTCTGTGGAGCGGGTGGTGAGCATGAAGCCCGCCCGTGTGTGGTACAGAGGCGGCCGCTGTGCCCGTGCGGTGTGTGGTGTTGCTTGCGTGGTATGGAGCCGTACCCAAGGAGGCCCTCAGGTCGGTGACGGCAGGGCTGGCAGCGCAGTGCCTGTGCAAGGGCTGCGTTGTTATCGGCTGCTGCAGGTATCACAAGGACTAACCCACGCCGAGTGGGAAGGGGCAGTGTGCCAGGCTTTCATGCTTGTCAGCACTAAGGGAGCACTGTGTTCTTCTTCAGGTATCTTCTTAGCAAAGGGTTCAGCTGCTCTGGAGAAACTAAAGGACCTCTGTAAAGAAGGGAAAGAGAAAGCACGTCATTCCACGCTTCTACAGCTTTACACGCAGGTAGTACATACAAAGCACATAAAGCCCTGCTTTAAAATAGGCCACCTTCTGGTGTGTGGGAGAGGGTAGGGTACTGCAGAAACTGGTCTGTGTCACTGAGCCTGTGTGGTAACAGAACATGCATAAAATACAGCTCTGCTTTTACTTGGGTTAGGGGATGAGTTAGGAGTTGATACTAAGTATGCTGTTACTATAGGACATGAAGGGCTATGTCAACCCTCAACATTCAGACTTTAAACTCGTTACTTGTTAAAATTAAGAGCTACTTTAAAATTGTAATCCTTCATAACCTGTAACAAGTGTACCTGTTACTACACGCCACCATCTGATTATTTTGCTGGTGGTATTTTTACATTGTGTATCTCCTTGTTTCCATAGGCTGTCTTAGATGTTACCTATTTCGAGGAAAGCCAGCTTGTGGATGAAGATTTTGCAGGGGAATCTTCCTTGCAAAAAGTTAAAGAACTTATTTGTATTCTTTCAGACCCAGAAGACTTAGTGAGGGAATGCAGCATAAATGAAGAAGTGAGTACTAACATTATTCATCCAGAGAATTAACTATCTAACATTTCCTGATTCCAGAGGCTTTTGGCAACATAAATGCAAAGTATTGGACATATGACTAAGCACTGTTGTTGAACACAGCCTTTAAAGTTGCAAGTTTAATATGTATGCATGCGTGAGTGTGTATATGATAGCTCAGATGGTTTATTTCTTGGCTTATCACAGTTTGCTGGATTTCATTTCAGCCCATCAACATCCTAGGTACAGATCTGGTAGAATGTCTTTACTGGAGAAAAGGAGCGCTGCTTTACATGTATTGTCATACAGCAAAAGAAAGGAGTGAATGGCTGCGAGGAAACATTGCTTTATTTAAAAAGGTAAAGGAGATTTTGTGTAGTGCTCTGAGGGTATGAGTGCCTGTAAGAACAATTGAAAGCATGACTTTTTTCTTTTAAAATACGTCTTTTTTTTTTTTCTTCTTCAATTTTTCCTTATAAATAAGACTGGGGAGGTTAATACCTGGAAGTATTTCTGGCTATCATTAAATTAATGAGAATTTATCTTTTTTTCTCTTTTTTTATGCTGTATTCAGTGTCTTAATGATGGAGTTCATTACCTGAAGAGGATGCTTAGCTTTAGATGCCCTCTTCATTTAGATGGAGATGTCTTGCTTCAAGATAAAGACACAGCTAGACTACTCAGTGAAGGTAACAACAGCAACAAGAACAACAACAAAAAGTACAGCACACACCAGTAACTGCTCCACTTTATGAAATCTTTATTACATTGTTTTTAACTTCATTTGCATTCAAAAACTGACACTTTTTAGGACAAAAGCAGCAAACAAAACAAACAAAAAAACCCAAGCAGATGTGAGAGAGAAGTAGGCAGTAGTGCTGCTATTGCTTAAAACAAGTTAAAGTAATGCTCAAATAGTATATTCTTGTTGGACATGTTGAAAGGCACACAGGTACTCTAATATGAATATACATCACCTTACCTGCATTTAAAGAAATACTGAAATTCTCTAGGATAAATAGGCAAACACAATTAGCAGTTTATATGCCCATCTTAAATACTTAAGTATTATGGAAGGGCAAAGTGGGTGAACTAAGTAAGACCTTGATCCACGTTCTCTTTCTGGGGAGCTTCAGTCGTCTAGCTGTAGAAATGTGTGCTTTAGTCTACCTCTTGAATAGGCTTATGTTGCCTTTGTCAACATTGTTTGCTGCATTGCTAAGAAAAAAGTAATAAACCATCTATTTGTTCACAAGGGAAGAATAAAACACCTGATCTAAATTGTGTTTTGCAGGTGTATTTAGTGACACCCACTTACTGGCCATGATGTACAGTGGAGAAATGTGCTACTGGGGACTGAAATACTGCGGAGAGGGAAAGCAGGAGAGCCTCAAGATGATGGACTCTGTGTCTGACGGTGACCTGGGCAGCAGATCACAGGGTGCACTGGTAGATTTCCGAGAGCTGGGCAAAACCATGTTAACAAAGTATGTTGCTGTGTGTGAGGGACCTTTGAAAGACCAAGGATGGAACACAATAAGTGCAAACGAAATGTTATGTTACCTCAGGAAAGTCCACAGCTAGATTTGTCACTGTTGCTCTGTTGGAAGCTGCTCGCTGTGTGATGAGCACTAATAGGATGACTGACTGCACCAGGCTGAGACCTGCTGTGCCTCGGAGCCTGCCTGCTCGTACAAAATGTATGCTCAGTTGCATTAAAGCATGAGTTCAAAGAACGCGCGGAACGGCGGTCCAAAGTGCTGTGCGGTTGTGCTCCTAGAACGCGTGGCCGTTCAAGACGTCCACCGAAACGCGGGTGACGTTCCACACGGGCGCTGCTGACGGCGCAAACTCCACGCTGGCCGCGGCGGCGTGTCCTCCTCCCCGCCCCGGACAGGGCAGGCCGGGCCCGGCGCCGCCTCCGGCCGCGGTGCGGACGGCAGCGCAGCGCGGCGGTATGGCTGCTGGCGGGGCGGCGGAGCGCGGCGGGCTGGAGGCGGCGGTGCGCGGCCGCCTGCGCGGGCTGCGGGAGCGCTGGGCGTGGGGCAGCCGGGAGCGAGGCGCGGCGGCCGCCGAGCCGGGCCCCGCAGACGGCGGCGAGGAGGCGGCGGAGGAAGTGAGCGCCCTGCAGGCGCTGCCGGTGAGTGAGTCTCTCCTTCCTCTGTGGCGCTACGCGGAGCCGCGTAACGGCGCGGTGTGCGGTGGCTCACCCAAATTCCTCGCTGCAGCCGGGAAGGACTCCGTGGTCCCTAGGCCTTCCGCGACGGGCAGTGGGGATAACTCACCGCGATGCGCGGCACTCGCGTCCTACTCTCCCTCTGCGCCACTCGGATTTGTTGGGCTCCCGGAGCGCTAACACCCTGCTGTTGTTTTCAGATTGACGTGCAGCTGTACATCATGTCCTTCCTCACGCCCCAAGACCTGTGCCGCTTGGGATGCACGAGTTGTTACTGGAGGGTGGCTGTGCAGGACCCCCTGCTGTGGAGGAATTTTCTCCTGCGGGATCTCCCCATTTGGACATCTGTTGATTGGAAATCTCTCCCAGCCACAGAAATTTTTAATAAAGCCTTTTCACAAGGCAGCGATGAAGCCATGTACGATTATATGGCAGTGTAAGTATTTCTCTGTTCTCTGATACAATTTACGAGCCCTATACAGCAGCCCATGGACAGGTTTTGTGTTTATAGTAGAAAGATTGTGTGGTAAGATGATGCTGAATAAATGTTGATGGTTTTTAAATCCATTGCCTGTTTTGGGAATCTGATTTCCTGTTGTGTGGCAGTTTGGTCAGTTTGGAATTCAGCAGGAATGTAAGATGCTTTGAGAAAGCAGAGATTTTCGTAAACTCTGTACCTACTATGCCACAGGAAAACACACTGGAGAAGCTGCACATTCTGGTGATGCTGATGAAAATGTTCTTCAATACACTGAAAATCATTTTCTTGTTTTAATAAAAGTACTAAAGTATTTCAAATACAGCAAATTTAATGATTATTCCTTGTCTCTGGATTAGGGAGATACGGATCTCTCCAAGCCAGAGATTGGACTATTCTGTGGATAAGTAATTGTTTGGAAGGTCACAACCAGGGTGTTGCGGTCGATGACTGTGAAGGCTGGTGACAAGTGCCATCCCCCATGTGTCTATCTTGGGACCAGTGCTCTTTAACATCTTTATCAGTGACATAGACAGCAGGACTGAGTGTACCCTCAACAAGTTTGCTGATGATGCCAAGCTAAGTGATGCAGTTAGTACAACAGAAGGAACAAGCTTGAAATGTGGGACCATGAGAACCTAATGAGGTTCAACAAGGCCAAGTGCAAGGTCCTGCACTTAGATCAGGAAAATCCCACATATATGCAGTCCTGCATCCAGGCCTGGGACTCCCAACAGAAGAAAGATGTGGAGCTGGTGGGCCAGATCCAAAGGAGAGCTGGGCAGATGACTGGAGAGCTGGAGCACCTCTCCTGTGAAAAAAGGCTGAGGGAGCTGGGCTTGTTCGGCATGGAGAAGGAAAGGCTCTGGGAAGACCTCACTGTGGCATTTCAGTACTTGAAGGGAGTTTACAACAAGACGGTGGTGAGGCACAGGTTGCACAGAGAAGCTGCGGATGCCCCATCCCTGGAGGTGTTCAAGGCCCGGTTAGGTGGGGCTCTGTGCATCCTAATCTAGTGAATGGTGATCCTTCCTATAGCAGCAAGGTTGGAACTGGTTGGTCCTTGAGGTGTCTTCCAGTTTAAGCCATTCTATAATCTTACGCATTTTATACTTTATTTTCAAGACTTAGGGGAAAAAAACAGTAAATATTGAGAGTGCACAGAATAACAAGTAGTACTGTTTTAGTTCTGATGATTACTAGCCAGAAGATAAAGTTTATGGTTAAAAGTAGTGCAGTTTAGAATCACAGAAACCTTTGTAGTACGTTTGGATTACTGAACAAAAACTCCGTGACAAGCTGATTATTCAGTTGTGTTTTTGTAAACTTCAGCACCCATGTTACTTTGCAGTAAAAGTTTTTCATTTGCAGTTATATTTTCCCAAGATGATTTCATAAAACTCTTGCTTCATGAAGAAGTTCACTAAGACTCAGTCTTTATGCCCTACATCCTTACTTTACAGCTGGGAAAGAGGTACTCTGTATGTGAATTCAAACATATCTCTGATTTTGAACATTGGATTTAAATGTCCTTAGATCTGAATACTTAAGAACATCATATATTTGAAATCACCTGTCACTGGTTGCTATTGTGTCATAGAATGGCTTGAGTTGGAAGGGACCTTTAAGACCATCTAGCTCCAACCCCCTACAGTAAGCAGGGTTGCCACCCACTAGATCAGGCTGCCCAGGCCCCCATGCAACCTGTTATCTTAACAGTGCTGTGAGTGCACTGTTGGAGTTTCTAATTTTATTTTTTAAGTAAACAATAAGAATTATATTAAAGGTTTAAAAAGTCAGTGTTTGGAATTTGGATGAACTGATGCTTTTGCCTGCTTTATGGTGATGTCTGAAATCATCAGTTTGGAACTTTCTCCTGTGTGCTTTCACCCCTTGCTTGAGTAATAGCAGTAACAAAGCACAAGAAGCATGGGACCTAAATAAATGTTTATTGATTAATTCCACTTTTGTATTTTGTGTTTAATTTCTAGTTGCATCTATTTTAACACAGATATAAAAAAAGCTGTCCCCAGACCAGAAGAAGTTTGAAATCAAGTCGCCCTCGGTATGGTGCTGTGACTTCCTTTTTGCAATCTCTGGTCACTCAGACAGAACCTCGCTTTGCTATGTTTGGACCGGGCTTGGAAGAGCTGGACGACTCTTTAGTACGAAAGATGATGACATGCCCAGAAATCCTGCTAGTGGCTGGCTTACCTCAAAGACGAATTCATGGTAATGATGGTGGTAGTTATTGTTTGAATTGTTTTATTTTTATAAACAGATATAACAAAAAGCATTAGGGGAGAAATGGAAGAAGATTTGTTTTAATGCTCTCATTGAGAATCAGAAGCATACTGGTAAATAAAAAACTCTCTTTCTCTGCATGTACTCATTCCAAAGAATGAATATAATAAACATTGGGATAAAAGTGTTGCTGCAGTGAATTTAATGATTTAATTAAAAAAAAAAATCAAAGGAACCAAGATTTTATTTTTATTTCTATTTTGATCCTAAATTTCGTGTCAAAATTGCTGTGGTAATAGAAATTTTCCTTTAGATTTTACTTGCAGTTAAGTGGTTAAAAACTACACTTGTGTTTTTTATGTGGGAATTCAAGACTGATCATTCATCTGATTCAGTCCTCCAGTGTCAAACAGTGTAAACTTCATAGTTGTAGGACCATGTAAAGGAATTCTGTCTAAATTTAAAAACTTTGCTTTTTAACATCTGTGATTTCACTTACATTCAAACCTCACAAAAACTTTATTTATTTAAACACAGCACAGTTGGAATGACTACATTATCATTGTAAGAAGTGTGAAAATATGGTGTGAAAATAAAACTACTTAGTTATCTTTTTTCTCTCCTTTTCAATTCAATTTGTTATGAATTGCCCAGAAACTTTTCCGTGCTAGCTTAGGGTGACAGACACAACTCTAACTCCTCTCTGACTTAGCTTTCTAAGTTCTACTCTAAATATTAAATGTATGGAAATACGTCCTTGTTCTCTTTTAATGCTGCTTATTTTAGTTAAATTTACTGCCTGTATGGCTAATTTAGAGCAGGTATAAAATTTCAACATGAAATAATGTATTTGCTACCCCTAACAGCAGCATGTTTGGATCTATCCATGTTACCGCATCACTGAGTTTTTCAACCTGTGACTTGATCATATTAAATGATGAGTGTTTGTAATCTTTTATGCTTTTTTCTTTTTTTTTTTTTTCCTGTAGGGATCGGATCAGGAGTCAGTTTTCAGATTAATAATAATCAAAAATTCAACATTGTGACATTGTACTCAACCACCAGGTAAGATTTGTTCTCCACAAAAAAAGCACAGTTTCTCAGTTACTTCATACTTCCCTTGTTTTTTTAATGTGATCTCTATGTCTTTGTTTGCATGAATGGATACTCCTTACAAACAGAAACTTCAATACACATCTTCACTCTTTCTCTTCCCTTATGCAACCTCCAAATTTTCATATGGAAGTAATAAACTTTATTTTCCTAATCTTACATATTTATCATACGTATTTGTTATGTATAACAGATCCTCCTGTCCCTCTTGATACCTTAAAAGATGATAAACATATGCTAGTTTGTGTTTACAGGTATATTTTCATATGCATCTCACAAATTACTTATCATCTGTAAACATACAGTAGAAAAAATGGGTGGAGAATGAAAATTTTTGGTGGCTTAGACTACTTTCCTGCCACTTTTACTATGCTGCCTAGATTTTGTTCTTACATTCTCTACTTAATTAACCTGACTACTGAAATATTTTAATATCTTGCAGTGTGGAAAGGAAGAGAGCAAGAGAAGAGCAGGCTGCTGTTGTGAATAAGATGTTCTACCAGGAGAATAGCACTGTAGGGAATCAGCAAGCTGTGCAGTACAATGTAATAGCTCAAGTTAAAAAGGTGTGCGAAGTAGTTGATGGATTCATTTATGTTGCTAATGCAGAAGCTCATAAAAGTAAGCAATTTCTCTCTCTCTCTTTTTTTTTTTTTAATTCATATTTTGTGAATGGTATTTTGTGGATGGTTGGAATGTCATAAAGATTTGTGAAAAGAATGAAATACATGGAAATCCATGTTCAGATTGCTTCACAATCTACTTTTTTAGTGCTGTTTCTTCAGGTCTTACCCAGAGGTCACCTATCCTAAATACTCTCCATAATTTTCCTGTGAGGGGTTATGTCCCCTTGATTTGGTTATGATTAACACTGATAAGGCTGTTATTTAAGCTAGATCTGCTAAGTGATTTGAATTTAAATATATACACAGATATATATATAGTTATATATAGTTTATAACTATACATATAGTTATATATATAGTTTAGTTTATATGTGTGTGTATATGTGTATATACATATATACATATACATAATACATACATATGGGTGTGTGTATATATATTTATATATACACATATAAACTAAACAAAAATAAAACAAAAACCTTGGGGCTTAGGGAAGGGGAAAGCCTGGAATTACAGTAGTGGTGGAACAGCCTGGAAACAGAGCCTTCATCAGAAAGACTGCAGTGTAAGATGCAATTAGCCCAGATCAGGACAGTCGTATAGTACGAACAGTCCAAGCAAGTATCATGTTAATTGTCTTTACATACATCAGCTTTAAATGGATGAAAAGGGTTAACTCAGGAAATAAGAGGTATACTGAGGCTGCAGGCTGTATAGTGTGTCAGTATTTCTCAGTGGCTTGTTGTAGTCTTGGACTCTGGGGGGTACTTAGATAACACTGTGATGTTAAGGACTCGAGCTGCATGTTGAATTTATAGAGCTCTTTAAATAACAGCTAAGTATGACATAAAGACAGATGATCTAGCCTTGAGAGTAGCAGAACTAGATAATTTGCCTGTCTTTCTTCCAGTCCAGTGACTTCAACTCCGAGACCTTATATATCTGAAAATTAATACATATTTGAAATTTGTATTTTATATATCTGAAAATTATATCTTATATACTTGAAACTATATATAACTGTATATATAGTTATATATAACTATAATTAAAAACAATTGAAAGTTAATATCTATGAATGTTCTCCTTGAGGTTTACTTATATTTAATACTCATGTGTTTATTAAAAATTGTTTCCTAGAGCACGATCGTGAGGAGGAACTAGCTCATATTTTGGCTATGATAGATCCAGCCCTTGGACCTCCTAACAGACCTCTGCTAGTTCTGTCTTGTGTCTCTCATTTTGGTGTGGAAAGGATTCCTTGTGTTTATATGGCACATCAGCTGCAACTAAATCTGCTACCTCGACCCTGGATGGTACTTGCTTTTAAATCTTTACCTTCTGTTTCTAAATGGCTGAAATGTAACTTAAGATTATTATAGTTCCTGAACTGTACCTGTGTAAGAAAGTGTACAGCTTTCAACAATAATATATAAACACTCCACCTAATTGAAGAAGTTAGTGTAACTGGTCCTGTAAGATAAACATTAGCCAAGCTGACCATAAAGGTGATATGTGGTTTGACTAGGTATTCACACAAGAAGCTTCAGATGGAGCCAAAAGGCAAAGAAGTGTGAAGTGCAGGTCTTGAAGGGAGTAAGGAAGGTTCTGTTAATTTAAATCTAAATTTCCTGAATCACAACCCAAGGCCTTACCTACAAGGTGGATTTATCTGTCATTTTTCATGAGACTCTTAGTTATCACTTGTTGTTTGGCATGATGTACTGAGAGAATAGAACAGTTTATTCTAGTTAGTTTGGCTGGTTTAGTTGAAAGGGATCTTTAGAGACCATCTAGTCCAACTGTCTGATCTCTTCAGGGCTAACCAAAAGTTAAAGAATATTAGTGAGAACATTATCCAAACGCCTTTTAAACACTGACAGGCACAGGGCATCAGGCACCTCTCCCAGAGACCTGTTCCAGTGCTTGACCACCCTCATGGTGATTAAATGTTTCCTAATGCCCAGTCAACCTCACCTGGCACAGATTTGTGCCCTTCCCATCCTGTCATCACAGAAGCAGAGCCCATCACCTCCCTCTCCACTTCCCCTCCTCCAGAGGTTATAGACTGCAATGAGGTCACCTCTTGGCCTCCTCTTCTCCAGTCTGGACAACCCAGGTGCCTTCAGCAATTTCTCACAGGACATACCCTCCAGCTCTGTCATACTGAAGTACCTTTCTTTATTGTGGAGTTCAGAACTGCACACAATATTCAAGGTGAGGCCACACCAACACTGAAGCAGGAGAATCACTTCTGGCTGGCTGTGCTGTGTTCAGTGTCCCCAACAGTGTGATTGTCCATTTGGCTGTCCAGGCACACTGCTGGCTTGTGCTGAGCTGCCATCACCAGCACACCCAGATCCCTTCCTGCTGACCTGCTCTCCAGCCACTCCCGTGTGTGTATGTCTGCCATTGCTCTCTCTGAAGTGCAGTGCCCTGCGTTTCTTTTGTTGAACTTCACACTGTTGATTATTGTCTGGAGGTTCAAGGTATCTGTATCTCTTTTCAAGGCCTCCAGAGAGTCAAAGCACCTCCCGGTATCGCAGCAAACTTACTGAGAATGCATTCCACTTCTGCATCTAAATCACTGATAAAAATGTTGAACAGAACTGGTCCTTGTGTTGAACCTTGAGTTCTTGACAAATCAATGTACCTTTTTTTTTTTTTTTTTTTTAGCTGAAGTGCCAGACCCATTCTTTCATGTTTGCCAAGTGCCATATTTATCATTATGGCTCAGTTATGTACAACTTGTTTTTGATAATGTTGTGTAGCTAGAGAATCAGAAAAAGAAATCCCTACTTATTTCCTTTGTTTTCTTTAAGAAAAATTCTTAAGAAACTTTTTCCTTTTCCGTTTAACATTTATAATAGGCACTTTATAATACATCACAAAATCTGAGAAGCAATAATATGCCTTGAATTGTAAAGGTGTTAACATTTTTTTAGAGAAATCTTCCAGTAGCTTCTCATCTGTAAATAAGATGTTCTTGAGTAGCGATTGGAGTAATTGAAATAAAATTCACCAGAATATCAAGAATGCAGGCCTTTTCTAATGGATCTCCTAATAAATTATGTAAAAAAATGTTTTTATTTTGCACCTTGCTTTCAGGAAACTTGTTCTAAGGGGTCTGGAAATGAGTGGTAAAAATGTAAATTTGATAGATTTCTGACTCTAAAGATAAGCATGGAGTGCAGCTGAAATATCGTTACATTTCCTGTTATCTGTAATATATAAGATTTCCTGTTATCTGTAATATATAAGATTTTTTAAATTATTATTATTTTTTTTACAGGTGCAGGACACAGTAGCTGCAACTTTAAGCGGATTGCTAAGTGGAATTGAATGGCTCTTGGAGGAAGCAGATTGTAAAAATGCACAATAATTGAACTTATTTTGTTTTACTGTATAGAGACTTCTGTGTTTTAGAATTCACATGAAATCTCATCCTGACTCAGAAGTGTCAGAAAGGAGATTTAAAAGAAAAAGCTAGCATATTTTTCAGTGCACGTAAATAATTAACACTGTTAATTAGAAGAACATGTATGGTTTCCTGGGTTCCTGCAGCTGATGAAGAATTCACTTCGTAAAGGGATCTGGGTGTTTTTTTTTTTTTTTTGTGTGTGTGTGTGTGTGTGTTAGTTTCTTCTTTTTATCTGGGGCCTTCAGAGTGCAATCTTTCCTAAGTATATCTGATAATCTAATCTTTTCTGTAAATATACCAAACACCATGTTAATTTATCAGCATAGCTGTATTGCACACACTACACATTTAGTGACTGCATTTAGTTAATATATATTCAGTGAGAGCTCAGCAGGTTGTCCTACCAAAGAAGATACACTGCCTTGTATCTTGCTCGTGGCTCATCTTTTTTTTAGGTTAACAGATAAATAGTATATTTTTCAGAAGAATATATTTCTCTCCTTTTTTTCCCTTCCCCTAGAAGCAATGCTAGGAGAAGAAATAGTGCCTGGGGGAGCAGCCCAGAATTTGTGGAAATGGACAGGCAAAATCCCCTGTATCAATCACTTGTTTCTTGCTTGTCATTTAATTTGTCAGTCCACCACAAAACACTTAAGCATCTTCAGCTTTCTGTTGCAGATAAATTAGTTTAAACTGACATACATGTTGCCATGAATGAATATTAAATGCAATAATTAATATTTCAGGACATTTATACGTGCATAGTGCTCAAGGACCTGTCAGTTACTCAAATAATTGTTGCCATTTGCAGATGTGAAATATCTGACTTGAAATTTTCTACAAAGTTGCAAATATTTTTATAAAAAGGGAAACAGCACTTCAGATCTGGAGTGGTGTTTTTTGTATTGTTATCTTTTGAGATAGTTCAGCTCCTCGTCTTCCACCTTTTAAACAATTTTAAATTGTTGAATGAATATTCAAAAGTTCCCTTGGCTTTTTTTTTTTTTTTTTTTTTTTGCCTATGAATGTATTTGTTCTGTTTTGTTTGTAGTTTATTTCCTCTACCTTTCTCCATAGAAATGCAGTTGTCTTGAAACACTTCTGCCTAGGTAGATAAATGACTACATGGTATACATACAGCTGTAACTACCTTTATCTGGCATGTGTCTGTGCTTAACACAGCTATTTCAGGAACATTCCATTTGAGAATTCTCTATCTCCCTCTCTTAATGAAGTAGTATAGAGATGGGAACTGTTGTCTTATTTTCTCTCATGTTTATCCTGTATTAACTCAGTTTTCTAGACTTTTTCCCTGACTTCATATCAGGACATGTTTGGAGGGAAAATTCATGGGAAGCAATACTATGCTAATTCTGCAACTAACTCTGCTTTAATAGAGTATGTGTACCTTGTCCTGTGAAGTAGGATGCAAAACATGGATAACTGGAGAAATTTCCACACCTTGGCTGTGTGTGAACTTCCTGGTAGTCACAATAATTCTGTAGAGACCTGTCTACTTGAATGCAGCAGCCTGATTCTGTGTGAGATTCTACAAATGTTTGTTTCTGCCAGATCTTCCTTCTGCTTTCTAAAGAATAAATTATTTTTTTAAACATGGTATTTACATTCTTCTTTCTTTTCCCCCCCCCCCCCATACCTGCACACACACAAATATCTGTAGCCGTGCTGCTGTAACAGGTAACAAGCTGTCATTGTAATGTTAATCATTAATGAAAACAATATTATTGAATATTTAATTAACAGATACTTATTCATTATCATTTTAAAAGGTCAAGATGATTTGGGAAACAAAATTTTTCTTAACCTAAAGGACTTTGGTTAAATGAACTTAGAGTAACTTAATGAATTATTTTTAAAGGTGCTGCCTAGGAGATAAACAATGGAAATTGGAAGTTTGTGCAACTGCATCAATGGAATTTCAGAGCTGGTGGGACAGCCTGTACGGCTGTAGTGGAACAATACTGTACCCCGGGGTGTCACAGGCCCAGCACTGCAACTGTGCCAGGGAGGGTGGTGTCCCATTCTGCTCTACACTATGAGGCCTAACCTCCAGCAATGGGTGTGGGTTTGGGCGCCACAGTACAGAAAGGACACAAAACTCTTAGTGTGTGTACAAAGAAGGGCTACAAAGATGGGGGAGGGTCTGGAAGGCAAAGTGCATGAGGGGCAGCTGAGGGCCCTGGGTGTGCTGGACCCAGAGCAGAGGAACGGAGGGGAGGCCTCATGGCAGCTGCAGCTCCTCACAGGGAGTGGAGGGCAGCACTGAACTCTGCTTTCTGTGACAGTGACAGGGCTCGAGGAAACAGCATGGAGCTGTGCTGGGGGAGGATTGGGGGTTAGGAAAAGGCTCTGCCCCTGAGGGTGGTGGGCATAGAACAGGCTGCCCAGGGCAGTGGGCACAGCCCTGAGCTGCTGCAGTTCATGGGGCAGTTAGGTAATGCTCTCAGAAATAGGATTTGAATTTTGGGTGGTCCTTTGTGGAGCCAGGATTTGAACTCGGTGATCTTTGTGGGTCCCTTCCAACTCTATGATTCTGTGATACAGCTGTGGAAGATGTGGAGAAGAATGTGTGCTTTGCATATGAACAGCTCAGATGCAGAGAGATAAACCATGGAATGAGTTGAGAAGCCATATGCCAAATGATTATTGCACAGAAGAGCTGTAGATTTTGTTTAGAACAATTACAATATAAACTCCGGACTTTGGTGAGCTTAGAAGTGTAATAATGCAGTTAAATTTCATAGAATCATATAATCACCAAGGTTGGAAAAGTCCTCTGAGATCACCCAGTCCAACCGTCCACCTACCACCAACATTTCCCACTAAACCATGTCTCTCAGTACAATACCTAAATGTTTCTTGAGCACCTCCAGGGTTGATGACTCCACCACCTGCCTGGGCAGCCCATTCTGCTGTCTGACCATTCTCTCAAAGAAGAATTTTTCCTAACATCCAACCTGAATCTTCTCTGGTACAACTTCAGGCCATCCCCTCTAGTCCTGTTGCTAGCGTCTCACCCCGATTATCAGAGCAAGAGGAGATTCTTAGATATTATGTATACCTGATGTGATATTAAGAAACAGCCATTCAAATGTTGGTCTGACCAGCTTATTACAAATCCTAGATGGTAAGGGGAAGGGAAGGTGGCGACCATTATGAATTAGGGTGATGGGGAAGGGAAAGCAGGAGATAGGAAAGGTAGGAAAAGAGCAAGAATTACATGAAGCAGGGATAGTCACCACCAAGATCCATCAGCATCCGACTGCACACCGTTCTGGTGGCCCAAGGCCAATTCAGGAACAAAAATGCAGGAGAGAACAGCACAGAGTGGCTGCCCTTAGGCAGCAAGCAGGTACAGACAGGGCAGGCCCAAGAGAGTCTGTAAGCAGGGAGGCATCACGTCATGAGGCATCTCATATCAGACACCTAACATCTTGGATGTAGGTCCCTTTTTTATCCTTCTTCTTCTGCCAGTGTGGCATTCCTGGGCACTTTGGTAAGAGTCACATGTAGAGATGGTCATATCCCTCGAGATGAGCCCACACAAAAGGCTGTTTCCTGGCCATTAAGATACTACCTATCTCTCTCTCGATACCCCTGGCCTGCAGACCTCCAGACAAAAGATTTTTCCAACTTTGACCAGGACTTGCCTGGACTTGTCCATCTGCATTCCTCAGCAAGCTTTGAGACAAAGGTGCAAAAGGAATAACCTCTCACAGATAGTTACATGGGAGAAGAAACCCACTGGCACCTCATCACAGCCTCTCTTCAGGTACCTGTAGAGGGTGATAAGGTCACCCGTAAGCCTTCTCTTCTCCAGACTAAACAATTCCAGCTCCATCAGATGCTTTTCATAAGACTTTATTTATAAGACTAATTCCAGCTCCATCAGATGATTTTCATAAGACATAAGACTGCTCCAGACCCCTCACCGGCTTTGTTACCCTTCTCTGAACACACTCCAGAGCCTCAGTGTATTTCTGGTACTCACGGGCCTAAAACTGAACACAGCACTCAAGGTGTGGCCTCACCAGTGCTGAGTACAGAGGGATGATCACTTCCCTGCTCCTGCTGGCAGCACTGTTTCTGATACAAGCCAGGATGTCAGTGGTCTTCTTGGCTGCCTGGGCACACTGCTGAGCACTGACCAGCACCCCCGGCTCCTTTGCCTCCACACAGCCAGCCTGCCCTAAGCCTGCAGTATTGCCTGGGGTTGTTGTGGCCAAAGTGCAGCACCTGGCACTTGGTCTTCTTCAACTTGATCCCACTGGCCTCAGCCCAGCTATGCAGCCTGTCCAGATTGCTCTGTAGGACCTTCCTACCCCCAGGCAGATTGGCACTTCCTCCCATCTTGGTGTCATCTGCAGACTTACTAAGGGTGCACTCAATGCCCTCATCCAGGTCATCAGTAAAGATATTAAACAGGACAGGCCGCACTTCTGACCCCTGGGGAGCACCACTTGTGACCGGTCACTGCCTGGATTTAACTCCATTCACCACCACCCTCTGGACCTGGCCATGCAGCCACTTCTTTACCCAGCCAAGAGTGTACCTGTCCAATGTACAGACTGCCAGCTTCTCCAGGAGAATACACTGTGGGAGACAATGTCAAAGGCTTTGCTGAAGTTTGGGACTTAAATTATTAGAATTTCAAAGGTAGTTAGAATTTGAATATTAGAATGTCTCAAAAATATGTTTTATATTTGAAATAAAATAAAATAAAATACATGTTGTCTATGTTTATATTGATAATAGAGTGACAGTGATGGATTTGTGAACTTACTTTTTTTTTTTCCCCAAAAAATCTTTCCTTTAGAAGAATTCTAACAATGTTAGAAACTCATTTTCCTGCTCACTGTTTAGAAAAAGTTCACAAAATAAAAACAACATTTCAAAACGACAATGTATCTATAGTAAAGCTCAGCTCCAGGGCAGCTTCCACCCACCGAAAAAATAAGTGGCTGTGGGGATGATAATTTTCGTAGTCTTTGAAACTTAGAGTAAGAAGAATGCCTGCTGTGCACTCCAGAGGAGCTGGTGAAGAAAGCTGTCATGGCCACAGGACAGAGGAGGTGGGACGCCGAGGACGCTGTCCGTAAGTGCCCGTGTCCGCGGCTCCTGCTGGAGCGGCCCCGTGCGGGCGCAGAGCGGGCAAGGGCGGAACCTTCCGCTCCCTGCAACCTCGTCACATCCCACTAGATGGCACTACTGATCCACAGCAGCTGCTGGCGAGCCCCAGCCGCCACTGACGGAGCAGTCTCAAGTCACCGGTTTTGTTTTTCCCTGTTACAGCAGCACGCGCTTACAGAAAAGCCTAAGAGAAAACAAAACGAATCAAACAAACAAACAAACAAACAAACAAAAAAAAAACTCCTCCCCCCAAAAATCACAAAAAGAACAACAACAAAAACCACCCGAAGTTTTTCAAAGGATTATAGAGATAGGATATGTCACTCCTTCTTCTTCCTCTTCTTCTCCTTCTTTTTTTAATCATAAAATGCCCAGCTCCCTCAGCCTTTTTCCACAGGAGAGGTGCTCCAGCTCTCCAGTCATCTGCCCAGCTCTCCTTTGGATCTGGTCCACCAGCCCCACATCTTTCTTCTGCTGGGGGTCCCAGGCCTGGATGCAGTACTGCAAATGGGGCCTCACAGGGGGAGAATAGAGGAGAAAAATCATCTCTCCCTCATGGCCACAACTCTTTTGATGCATCCCAGGGTCCTGTTGGCCTACCAGGCTGCAAGTGCAAAGTGCTAGTCCATGTTCAGCTTTTTGTCCACCAGTATCCCCAAGTCATTCTACACAGGGCTGCTCTCTGTAGGTTCTTCTCCCAGTCTGTACACATATCTGGGATTTTCCTGACCTAAGTGCAGCACCTTGCACTTGGCCTTGTTGAACCTCATTAGGTCCTCATGGTCTCACTTTTTCAAGCTTGTTCAGATCCCTTTGGATGGCATCCCTTCCTTCTGTTGTACCAACGCTAATCTTGGCGTCATCAGCAAACTTGCTGAGGGAGCACTCAGTCCTGCTGTCTATGTCACTGATAAAGATGTTGAAGAGCACTGGTCCCAAGACGGATCGATAGGGGACAGTACTCCCCGGTGGTCCCCACCTGGATGTAGAGCAATGGGAACTGAAAATCTAGTGAATATTAATATCAGTTTGTATGGAAGGGTTACCACTAAAGAGAATATCTAGAGTCACTGTCAGCAGAATGTGTGGAAATAATAGCTGGACTACTACAAGATAGTTGAAAATTTAGTATGTGATTTAATTTTTCTTTTTGACATTTTCTTGTGAGTGGTTCTGGGTAAGATAATCTCCTTATGACAGGGAGTTTCCAATCTTCTGGCTTGCCTGGGCTACACTGAAAGAAGAGGTATTGTCTTAGGCAACATATAAAATATATAATATGGTTAGTGTATATAAGCAACAAAGCTTCTTCTATTTTTATTAGAACGTAAAAAAAGAGAGAGCAACAGCATAAAACCTGTGGGATATTTCACCTTGTTTTTGTGCAACTAATTCATCAGTCTGACTCAGTGACAGTGGTTGCCATTCTTAGTGAGCTCTCGAGGTGTACATCAGGGATTTTTGATGAACTTTTATTCTTTCTGTGCTTCATCCTTGAAAATAGTTTTCACAAATCTACATACTGCCAAAAGTACTGCATCGAGGTCTGGGGCCCCCAACACAGGCGAGACGTGGAGCTTTTGGAGAGGGTCCAGAGGAGGGCCATGAGGGTGATCCAAGAGATGAACATCTCTCCTATGAAGACAAGCTGAAGGAACTGGGCTTGTCCAGCCTGGAGAAGAGAAGGCTGCAAGGAGATCTCATTGCAGTCTTCCAATATTTAAATGGAGTTTATAAACATGAGGGAAATAAACTTTTTACATGGGATAGGACTAGCGGGAATGGTTTTAAACTAACACAAGGGAGATTTAGATTAGATGCTAGGGGGAATTTTTTTTACTGACAGAGTGGTGAGGCACCGGCACATAGAATCATAGAATCATAGAATCACAAAGGTTGGAAAAGACCCACAGGATCATCCAGTCCAACCATTCGCCCATCACCAATGGTTCTCGCTAAACCATGTCCCTCAACACAACATCCAAACGCTCTTTGAACACCTCCAGGGTCGGTGACTCCACCACCTCTCTGGGCAGCCCGTTCCAGTGCCTGACCACCCTATCAGAGAAGTAATATTTCCTAATGTCCAGCCTGAACCTTCCCTGGCACAGCTTGAAGCCATTCCCTCTAGTCCTATCACTAGTCACACGAGAGAAGAGGCTGACCCCCAGCTCACTACAACCTCCCTTCAGGTAGTTATAGAGAGCAATGAGGTGTCCCCTGAGCCTCTTCTTCTCCAGACTGAACAAACGAGCACTATAAATTGTACAGCAGAGGTGCTCAGTGAATGAGGCAGAGCAAACACCAAAACTTGATGGCTTGTACACAGCGGTTTATTTAAGAACCAGTGGGACCAGATTATCTCCCTCCCCAGGTCACTTCCCCACACACATTTTGTTCAGTGTGTCTGCACTTTTCAGCGGAGGTAATATCTGGCCCAGGGTCAGGCAGAAAGTCCTGTTAGAGTGTGCTGTGCAGTTGCTCACAGTTACCAGTCTTGGGCATTACTGGCTGAGGTCCCTGGGTGTCCTCAGCTTTCATGCCACTGCTTTAACCCCGTTTGCACACTGTGTGGACTCTCACTAGTGTATAATCTCTGTGGTACTGCAGACTCCAAACTGGACACTGTGTTTCCGATCCAGACCCACAACTTCCCAAGTGGGTCACTCCCTGACCTTCAGCATTCCCTTCCAGATGCAGTATTTTACATTCACCTTTGCTCCACACCTGGAGGTTCATGAAGAACCTATCGGTCCACTGCATGCACGCTTGCAACCAGGAGCCTAGTGTCTCTGGATGTGTATGCTCTGCATACAACAGCATGCAGAAGCAGTCATCTGATGGGCAAGAAAAAAATCAAAGGTGTTCAGCCTTCTCCTGAAGGCTGTAATCAATCAAGTCATCTGCTCTGCCAGAGAAGTTGAACTCTATGAGTCTCAGAGCCTCAAAATAAATTCCTCTGTTGTGTGGCAAACTGATCAGTAGCGGTAGACACCAGCTGTGAGTATTACACTGTCTCAGGAGTACATTTCTCCAACCTCTGAAAAATCTTGTGAAATGAGGCTGACAGCAATGCATGTACACTGACTATATTTGTTAAACCATTTAATAGAGATCGCAAGAGAACAAACTTTTCTATTTGGTCTCAGGAATAACAGTAAAGGAGCTGAGTTAGGTTGAAGGTGATTAGGAACTCTATTTCTCAATCAGTAGAGATTTGTTGATAAATAGATTTTTATTTTTATTTTTATTTTTATTTTGAATTATGAAGGCAATTCCCAATCTTGGTGTCAGGAGAGACATGTTCCATGAATGTGAACATATAAGAGCTACTTTCAAGAACAAAAACAATCTAAACAAAGAACAAATGTAGCCAAAGTCAATCAAAATCAGGTTTCCACTTGCTAAGGTCAAGCTGGGGTTGGGATCATATAACTCACTGCTCTAAGTGAAAGAATCATTATTTAGAGCTGCTAATTAATTATCACCAAGATTTCTAAATACAGGTTTTCATCATGCTCCTATTTTATCAGCATTTAACATCCTATCTTAGCAGTTGTTGAGTGTTTCCAAAGTTAATATCCAAACTCCTGAGCGGGGGAGGGGTGTAAAGATACTATCCCTGAGAGCATTTCAGAGCTTCTGCATTACTTTGGCACAGTGAAAAGTAACAGCACCTAAATAATTTGGTTTATGGCATTTAATTCCTTTTGTTCTATCTCTTTGAGACAGGCTGCAGTCTTGGATGAAAAAGTGCTGAAGTCACCCTCAGTTCATACTCATTTTATCTGGACACTGACAATATTGTGTCTTGCTCCTTGATACCAATCTCACAGGGGTCACAGCGCTGTTCCCTCCAGGAAATTGCTCGGTTGTTTGGATAATAGTAAGAACTTCCTGTACGGACTATATTTATTTAAATGTCTAGGACATCAGAATACATTTCTGACATAAATATAGTGGGGTCAGTGCTATTACTCCTTTCATATGCTTAATATGCTTGAGAATCTCACTACAGACTTGGATTCTTCAAGTACCACAAAGATTACAAGGGTCATCAAAGAAAATGGAACTCACGCTCCTGAAATTCAGTGTGTGAGTCTTGACAAAAGGAGTGTCTTGCTTTTCCTTTGGAAAAGATAAAGAATTTATATATGTAGATACAGTACTTCTTTAATTCTGCATATTGTGTTCAGGTATTCTAATCAAACAGATGTTAAAGCTCTCAGTTTATTTGGTTGTAGAGGTATTCTGGCTCATTTTATTGTCAGAACCCAAGGACTGCAATTTATCTAGCACAGTGCTTGCTAATTCCCCTGTGAACAAGGCAAGATTCACCCTTTACCTGCTTTGTGGTTGCTGCAGTGATTTTCCTTCATTCAACAGCATGCTGCAGGCCTGTGCTTTGTAGGTTACTGGCACGTCAGTCTCGAGCACAGTGAAGAGTGTTTCTGAATAAGGGAAGCAAAAAGAATTCATTTTCATAATTAAACCTGTTGCTTGGCAATGCAATTTTCTGTCAATAAAACAGACACCAGTTGAGACCAGTGGGCAAAAGTCTACAGAAGTCAGTGGGGTCTATGTAGTTCAACTCAAGAGCCAAATGCTTTCTTACAGATATCAGATTGTTCTGATTCTACTGAATATATTTCTATAGACATGCTAGAACTTCAGTATCAACTGGAGCCAAAGGCAGATGAGTGGTATGCATGAACCGATAACACCCATGAGTTTTTCTCGATACCTTCAGCAGCAGAGTGCAGGCCAGTTTGCGTTTACTTGGAGAGGTATCCAGTAAACCTGGAATTAACTGCCCCAGGTGTGGAAACACAGCCCTGTCATGGGCTTGTTGGTGCTGCCCTGGAGCAGGGGAAAGCTCCTGAACACTTGCAATTCATTGACAACATCACAGCATGGGAAAACACAGCACAAGTTTTTGAGAAAGGGAAGAAAATAATTCAAATCCACCTTAAAATTGGCTTCAGCATAAAGTGAAGTATGGTCATGGGACCTGCACAGGAGGTTCTTAAGAATAAAATGGTAAGACATATGTTGTCAGATCCTCAAGGATGTGATCAATAAAATAACTGCTATGTCTCTACCAACTAACAAAAAAAGAAAAACAAGATTTTTTAGGTGTTGTGGGTTTCTGGAAAAGGCATCTTTCAGATTACAGTCTGACTGTAAACCCTCTCTATCAAGTGACTCAGAAGAACAATTTCACATAAGGCCCTGAGCAATGACAAGCCTTTGAGCAAACTAAACAGGATGTTCATACAGTAGCCCTCATGTGAATCCAAACAGGACAAGGTGTAAAAACAGTGCTCTGCACTGCAGCTGGAAAGAATGGTCCCACCTGGAGCCTCTGGAAGAAAGCACCAGGGGATGCTGGAGGTCAACCTCCAGGGTTTGGGAGTCTAGGCTACAGAGGATCTGAGGCCTGCCACACTCCAACTGAAAAAGAGATATTGGCAGTATATGAAGGGGTCCAGGCTACTTCGGAAGTACTAAGTCCTGGGTAGGGAAAAGAAGCTGAAAAAACTGTCACCCAGAAAAGGTCTTGCTTATGTTTGCTACTGAAGAACATTTTTAGAAATGTTCTATCTAAATAGCCTCTTTACAAATGCCAGAATCCCTCTCCACTTTTCTACATTTCACGAGGAGAACATTTTCATATATATGAATGTGAGTTCGTAATTTTCATATTCATATTCATATATAGCACGTGAGTTTCTAGGCCATGCCAAAATTTGCTGGCTAGCAGGAAATAATAAAAGCTGAAGCTGAAATCTAGGCTGTAAGTATTAGCTAGAGGCTGGGAGAAAAACAGGATCATCTAGGTGTGCATTTCTCGGAGTAATGCTCTTGGACCCGCTTCATTCTTAGAACTCAAAAGGCCAAGTCAAACATTTCAATGTTAGATATTTCAATGGAAATGTTAGCTGACCTCTCTTTTATTATCAGCTTTCACAAAATGATCAGGCTGACATTTATTTTGTGTTTGATCCATATATAAAAAACCAAGATATAAATTCTCATTTCTAGAAGAGTCTGTGAGCTCTTTTTAACATCCTGCTTTCATATAAGCTACATATGAAAATATGCATCTTTTCTCTTGAATGCAAGAAAAATACTTGGTGCTTTTAAAAGTATCTGTAGAACTAGTCTCAAAAAGCTAATTGGTAAAAAAAAAAAAAGGTACAAATGCCTTTTTTAAAGCAAGAACATGCAAACGTGGCCTTGTGAATTATTTTTTCCATTTATTTTGCTGAATCCTTGAAAGGACAGATTAAGTGTTTTTGATTGTACTCATTTTCCCTGAAGATAACCAAGCAGAAAAAGGGTTCAGAAAATCCAGGAAAATGTGTGAGAGATCCGTGGTAGCAAACTCTCCACTGTCCGCAGACACTGTGAGGGAAAGAATATGTGTTTTCAATACTGAAAGGTGCATGGAAATATTGGGGCAGTCTGTAATAGCAAACAGAATATCTCAAAGTGAGAGTCAAAAGCCAGAAATCTGAAAACCAAGGCTTTATTTTTCTAAAAGTATGATACACCAATAAAACTTGTCAATATCTCTCTCTGTGACAATGAGGGAGAATATCACTGCTGCCTAATTAGTCCTCTGCTTCAGAAATGACAGTGGATATGCTTGTCACTGAGAAAATGGCACAAAGTTCCTAACCACAAGGCTGCCTCCACAGTGACACAGAGTTGTGTTTGGGAAGGGAATGCTAACGTGCCCATGCAGTGCACTCTGGAGAAGGCAAGACTTTGTGTTTCACAGGGTAGTGCAAAAACCAGCAGAACTTGAGAGGGATCATTAATGGTATGATAAGAGGTAATTCGGTATTGCTTCTGCACTGCTCATACCAATTATAGAGATTTCTTTTCGTTAACACAGAGCTGAAAAAGAAACCTAAATGGTTTGAAATTGGTGTGCTTACTGCTAAACATACAACAGCAGAGAGTGAAGCAATGTTGGGACCAACATGCATTTTTTAACCAAAGTACAGCTGCTCTCATATGGCTAGTGACAGAATTTACCATTAAAAAAATCTAACTTCTTAATGAATGTTTACTGCTTCATCTGGACTACTGGTACCCTTGCTCCATTATACCACGAGTATTACTGAAAATAATAAAAGGGACCTGGGGGTGTTGGTTGATGCTCAGCTGAACATGAGCTGACAGTGTGCCCAGGTGGCCAAGAGGGCCAATGCCATCCTGGCCTGCATTAGAAATAGTGCGGCCAGCAGGAGCAGGGAGGTAATCGTCCCCCTGTACTCAGCACTGGTGAGGCTGCACCTCGAGTATTGTGTTCAGTTTTGAGCCCCTCACTACAAGAAAGACACTGAGGCCCTGGAACGTGTCCAGAGAAGAGCAACTAAACTGGCGGGGGGTCCGGAGCACAAGTCTTACGAGGAGCAGCTGAGGGAGCTGGGATTGTTCAGTTTGGAGAAGAGGAGGCTCAGGGGAGACCTCATTGCTCTCTACAACTTCCTGAAGGGAGGCTGTGATGAGGAAGGGTTTGGCCTCTTCTCCCAGGCAACAAACAGGACCTGCGGAAATGGCCACAAGTTGTACCAGGGGAGATTTAGATTAGACATAAAGAAAAACATTTTCTCTCAGAGAGTGGTCAGCACTGGAACGGCCTGCACAGGGAGGTGGTGGAGTTGCTGTCCCTGGCAGTGTTCAAGAGATGTCTGGATGAGGAGCTACGAGGTATGGTTTAGTGGCTTGTGGTAGCAATGGTAATGGGAGGATGGTTGGACTAGATGATCTTGTAGGTCCTTTCCAACCCTGTGATTCTATGATTCTACGATTCTATTAGACAATAGCATTAGTTTTGAGTAAAACTTACTACATAGTTCCAAATTAATAAATAGACTTTTTCCATTGTTTTTTTTCCTTGCTCCCACACAGTCAGGTATGTCAGGTGGTGTGTTGCTGCCTGTTTGCAATAATGCTGTTTGGACAATTGGGAAGGATACAGATAAGATGCACTGGAAGACAAAAGAAAAAATAATGACAAAACAGAAAATAAGATTTTGCTTTTTTCTTTTTTCTCACAGCAGAGGGAGAGCTGAAAGACTATCCTACCTCTAGCAGACTGACTGGTTGGTTTGGATGTTGTCATTCTGTTATTTTGTTCCTGGCTCTTAGCTGTGGAGGTGCCATGCAGCACTACTGACTGTAAGGAAGATGCATACAGCATGAGACAAGCAGAATGGTGAGAGAAGATCTTATGGTTCTGTGTCTCAGGGTCCATACAGAAATTTGTTAACTGACTGGCAAAACTCAGCGTACCAAAAATTGTTACTGATCTCTTGTACACCATTAGAAAGTTCTCTATATATTTCATACCCAGTGTTTTGGTGCAAATTTTTAGTCTTGGGATGCATTAAATAGAGTGTGGCCAAGGTAAGTTCTCCTTCTCAAGGGAGGTGATCCTCCCACTCTACTCTGTCCTGGTGAGGCCATGTGTGGAGTACTGTGCCCAGTTCTGGGGTCCCCAGTTCAAGAAAGACAGGGAACTTTTAGGGAACTCTCAGTCCAGTGGAGGGCTACAGAGATAATGGAGACCTGGAGAATCTCCCATATGAGGAAAGGCTGAGAGACCTGGGGCTGTTCAGTCTGGGGAAAAGAAGGCTGAGCATTATCAATGCTTATAAATATCTAACAGATCGGAGTCGAGGATGGGACCAGGCTCATTTCAGTGGTACCCAGTGACAGGACAAGGAGCAATGGCTGCTGTGTGGAGCATAGTAAGCTCCACACAAACATGAGAAAGAACTTCTTTGCTTTGAGGGTGACAGAGCATTGGAACAGGCTGCTCGAGTGGTTGTGGAGTCACCTTCGCTAGAAATATTCAGAACATGCCCAAAAACATTCCTGTGCAATGTGTTGTAGAGAACCTGCTTTAGCAGGAGGTTGAACTCAGTGATCTCCAGAGGTCCCTTTCAGTCCCTGTGGTTCTGTCTGATTCTGTGTGGAATAAATCACATCTACTCTAAGTTCAGCCTGCATGTTCATGGCTTGTGAATAGAGCGCATTAAATAGGAACAATGCACCAACAACTGGCTTTAATTTAGCACCAACATTGTAAGCAGGCTACTTGACTGCACACAGTGCCTGAAGGCAAATTGGACCAAATGAATCTGAACAATATAAACTCAACAAATAATCATCTTTATTTCTGGATATCTTCATTATTGGTGGAATAAGAAAGGAAGAGATTATTTGAAAAGTGTGTTTAGCTTTAAGAGGGGTGAGGCCACAAAGGCAGTGCCTTCTTGGTTTTTTTTTCAATTCATTTGAAAAATTAAATATTACCAGTAAAAAAATCTTCAGAAAATAAGACAGCTATTGAATATCTTGATTCAATAATAGAAATCCAGTGCACTTAAATTCTGCTCTCAGAATTAATTCTTCTGTCTCTTTTTTTTTAAACCTTGCACAAATATATGTTTCAAACTGTCGGGTGATGGAATGTGATTGCTGGGTTATGAGGGTATGACTCAAGAGGAGTGTTGACCTAATAGTAAGATGGACTGAGGACTGCAAGACATGCTATATGATAAGAATTTATGAGTCTCGATTAGAGGGTTGAACCAGACATAAGTTTTTTTTAATGAGAACTTTGATCTCAACGCTCAGCTCTCAGCTCAATGCAGGAATTCAGTCAGGCACAGAAGGATCTAGAATTCATGTTTCTTTTCAATATCAGATAAACTTCTTGGCTTAAGTACTATAATGTTAAGTGCAATTGTGTCACTGATGCATTTACCTCTTCCTCACCTACACTTCTTTAGTTATAGCCTAAACATTTGAAATATTCTATTATGAAAATCTGAATAAATTATTTTGCAATCCTTGAAATTTCTCCTTCGTTTTTTGCTTTGGCAAATACTATTCACTGAATTCAGTCCCTGAGACTGACAAACTACTTGCCAAATAAATTATGTTTAAGAAATACTAAAAAAGAAAACCCATTTTGTCTTGCTGTGCTTGTCCAGCAGCATGAGACAGATTTCTCCAAACAAACTGTAATATTCACAGTGGGTCTAGCAAAATAACTGAAAAATCTGCACTTGCATGAGATAAGGTATTTCCAGTACATTGCCAGCATATGCAGTGATACACAGCAATTCTGAAAAGGCAGTGAAATAGTTTCCAACAGAAAAGACTAAGAGGGATTGAAAGACAATGGAGAATACCAAAATTAAGTACTTGATGGCTGAGAGGGCAGAGGTACTGCTATAATAAAATGGCACTTGCCACTTACCTCCTATGGAAGAAGGGACAGGCAGCTTGGTGAGAGGACAGAGTTGTTAGGAATGCAAGAAGAAAGTTAGAAAGGCAAAAGCCCAGTTTGAACTCAACTTGACCATTGGGGTAAAAGGGAATACATTTTTTAAAAAAATGTATTAAAATTAAAAGGAGGAGTAAGGAGAATCTCCATCCTTTACTAGACATGACCACTGAAGATAAGGAAAAGGCTGAGGATCTCATTGCATTCTTAACATCTACCTTTAAAAGTCAGACCAGTCCTCCTCAGGTCACTCTGCCCCATGAACTGAAAGTCTTGGACAGGGAGCAAAATAAACTCCCCACATTTCAGGGAGAAACAGGTGGAGATCTACTACTCCACATGGTCTGTGACAAGTCCACAGGGCCAGATGGGATCCACCTGAGGTTGCTGATGGAGCTGGTGGAGGTGATTGCCAAGCCATTTTCCGCCATCTATCAGCATTTCTAATCAGCTGGAGAGGTTCCAAAGGACTGGAGGCTTGACAAAATGACTCCCATCTACAAGAAGGGTCAAAAGGAGGACCCAGGGAACGACAGGCTTGTCAGCCTGACCTTGGTGCCAGGCAAGGTTATGGAGCAGATCATCATAAGGGAGATCACACAGCACGTGTGGAATGTCTGGGGAATCATGTCTAGCCAGTATGGGTTCATGAAAAGCAGGTCTTGCTTGACCAACCTGATCTCCTTTTATGACAGAGTGACCCATCTGGTGGATGAGGGAAAGGCTGTTGATAAAGTCTACCCAGACTTCAGCAAAGCCTTTGACATTGTCTCCCACAGTGTATTCTCCTGGAGAAGCTGGCAGTCTGTACATTGGACAGGTACACTCTTGGCTGGGTAAGGAAGTGGCTGCATGGCCAGGTCCAGAGGGTGGTGGTGAATGGAGTTAAATCCAGGCAGTGACCGGTCACAAGTGGTGCTCCCCAGGGGTCAGAAGTGCGGCCTGTCCTGTTTAATATCTTTACTGATGACCTGGATGAGGGCATTGAGTGCACCCTTAGTAAGTTTGCAGATGACACCAAGATGGGAGGAAATGCCAATCTGCCTGGGGGTAGGAAGGTCCTACAGAGCAATCTGGACAGGCTGCATAGCTGGGCTGAGGCCAGTGGGATCAAGTTGAAGAAGACCAAGTGCCAGGTGCTGCACTTTGGCCACAAGAACCGCAGGCAACACTGCAGGCTTGGGGCAGGCTGGCTGTGTGGAGGCAAAGGAGCCGGGGGTGCTGGTCAGTGCTCAGCAGTGTGCCCAGGCAGCCAAGAAGACCACTGACGTCCTGGCTTGTATCAGAAACAGTGCTGCCAGCAGGAGCAGGGAAGTGATCATCCCTCTGTACTCAGCACTGGTGAGGCCACACCTTGAGTGCTGTGTTCAGTTTTAGACCCCTGAGTACCAGAAATACACTGAGGCTCTGGAGTGTGTTCAGAGAAGGGTAACAAAGCCGGTGAGGGGTCTGGAGCATAGGTCTTATGAAAAGCATCTGATGGAGCTGGAATTGTTTAGTCTGAAGAAGAGGAGGCTTACGGGTGACCTTATCACTCTCTACAAGTACCTGAAGAGAGGCTGTGGTGAGGCGCCAGTCAGTCTCTTCCCCCATGTAACTAGCAATAGGACTAGAGGGAACAGCCTGAAGTAGCCCAGAGGAGACTCAGGTTGGATGTTAGGAAAAAATTCTTGTTTGAGAGAGTGGTCAGACAGTGGAATGAGCTGCCCAGGGAGGTGGTGGAGTCACCGACCCTGGAGGTGTTCAGGAAACATTTAGATGTTGTACTGAGGGACATGGTTAAGTAGGAAATATTGGTGGACGGTTGGACCGGGTGATCTCAGAGGTCTTTTCCAACCTTAATGATTCTATAATTTCATGTGGATACTCATAACCTCAAGTCGAGCTCTGGAAGATGAGAATTCACACTTAGGTTTTAGGAGTGTCCAGCTGCTCTGGTTCATATTTTGGGACCCAGAATATCAGAATGCTTGCAGGAAAATATATATATATTTAATTTAATATGTTTGTGGCTATGGCACATCATGAAATGAGAAAACATGCTGTTGGTCCTCATCAGCCTACAAGTTTAGCGCATTCCTCCAGCTTTATAGCAACAAAATATCCTGAGGTAGGACAATTTCCTGCAAAACTTAGCCATTGTAAAATGAATGGAAAACTCATGGCACCAAAAGTAGGAAAACAGAGAGAAAATCTGATTTTGCCACTTTTAGTGAGAATACTGAACTACGAAAGTTCATTTATCCCCATAGAATCACAGAAAGGCACTGTCAGTCTCCTGCCTCATTGTAAGTGGACTCTTTCAAGTGTTTCCATTTAAACATGATTTGATATGATGACATGAAAGAGGATATAGATAAAGTATTTGAATAGCAAGAGAACTTTGAGAAAACGGTTATTAGGAAACCTTGGCAACTATTTCATGCTTGAGAGTAATTAATCTACACCTCTTATAAAGTAAACACTAAACATGGTCTAAGATTTCTTGTAGCAGCATAGCAAGTCTGTAGGTGAGCAATGAATTGAAACCACACTGAAAAGTTCAGCGGTCATTTTAAATATTTGGTTGCTACTTGGCGTATCTCACTGATCAGCTGGACACAGTATTTCAAGTATGAGACCAGTGATGCGCAACAGTATTGCAAGGGTCAGTACTGGTACCAGCAGTATTTAACATCTTTGGTGGCATGGACTCTGTGATGGAGTGCTTTTTCAGCAAGTTTGCAGATCACACCAACCTGAGCAGTGCAGGTGATGGTCTGGAGGGAAGACATGCCATGCAGAGGGAACTTGACAGGCTTGAGAGCTGTGCTGGTGCAAAACTCATCAAGTTCAACAAGGTTAAGTGCAAGGTCCTTCCCCTTGCTCTTGGCATTTTCAAGCACAAATACAGGCTTTCAATGAGTGGATAGAAAGTCATCTTGCATCCTGGGGATATGGATGATTGAGACACTCAATACAAGTTGCAAATGCGTGCTTGCAGCCTAGAAGGTCAACTGTATCCTGGACTGCATCAAAAGATGCGTGACCAGCAGGAAGAGGGGAGGCAATTGTCCATGTCTGCTCCACTCTCATGAGGCCCCACATACAGTACTGCTTTCAGGTGTGGGAACCCAGCACAAGAAAGACACCTCCTATGAAGACAGGCTGAGAGAGTTGAGCTTGTCAGCCTGGAAAAGACAAGGCTCCAGGGAGACCTTATGGCAGCCTACTAGTACCTAAAGGAGCCTACAGGAAAGATGGGGAGAAATTCTTTATCAGAGAGTGCAGTGTTAGGGCAGGGGTCATGGCTTTAAAGTAAGATTGTAGATTCAGATTTGGAAGAAATTCTCTGCTATGCAGATGGTGACAGGAACAGGTTGCCAGAGAATCTGTGAATGATGCTTTCCTGGAGGCATTCAAGGCCAGGCTGGATGTGGCTTCGAGCAACATGGTCTAGTGGGAGATGTTCCTGTGCATGGAATTAAATGGTCTTGAAGGTTTCTTCCAATCCAAACCGTTCTGTGATTCTATGAAGTACAATATGAAGGACACTTTGGACTCCTTCCCTGTTGATAAAGTTGCTATCAACTCATAATTAAACTTTTCTTAGCTGCAACGAAGATATGAACAGACACAATAAGAATTACAGTACAAGTTTTCCTATTATTCCAAAAGCTGAAGCCAGCTGGTGTTCAAATTACTGAAAAACTGTCTTCGTCACTTAGGGAGATTAGTTATATGTGAACAGCAACATTCTGAATCCAATTCTCTGCTGTCATCAACCTTTTTTCCCCCTTCACAGACACATCCTAAATTGCTTTTCTATCCAATTTTCTAACCACACTAATTAAACTCCAGAACCTTTTTTCATGTCCTCGCCTGTGTCACTACCTTAGCCAAAAAGTGAAATGCTGTACTATGAAGACGATGGAAGAGAAAGCATTTCATTAACAAAGTACCTTAACCCTTTTGTAATTCCTGGGAGGAGAAGGGAAGAAACCGCACCAGAAGTTCCATGAGAAGCAGCAGAATGGGAGCTGGTGCCAGCCATATGAAGGGACAGACATATGTGAACAGCTTGGAGCAATTCCTTTTCAACAATTTCAAAGTCAGTAATATTATACTGAGATTATCACTGCCTGAAATAAAAGATAAAGAAAACCCCAAAGCAATAACAACAACAACAAAGAAAAGGGCAAAACCTATAGTGCCCTCCTCGCGAGAGCTAAGGCCCACAGCATTCTTTCCATGCTTTGCCATTCTTATAGCTTACCTAGCAGAGTGACTAGTAGTCATAGAATGGTTTGTGTCAGAAGAGAATTTAGGGAACACGTAGTTTCAACCTCTCTGCTGTGAGCAGGTTTGCCACCTACTACCATCAGGTTGCTGTATGGCTGTGTGATCCTCATTTGACTTGTATGTTAGGCTACAAGTCTGAAGAGTGAGAAAGAGGTAAATATGCGGGGGATATATATGGTAACAAATTCCTTTTTGCCTACTAATAGTCAAACATGCACAGATATGTACTCTGAAGATTGACAGCATCTTTACAACCTTTACATCACATATCCTAGACAATCCATCTAGCACTGCAGTGTTGCCACACTTGCTGTATGAGTTTATGCCTGTGTAATGTAAGTGCAACAAAGACAGCAAGTCAGGCTTCACTCAAACACAATAGCAGTGGACACAAATATGGGAGAGAAACTCCTTACCTTCAAAAGACCTCAGGAATGTAGGGATCTCCACAGAGATATCCTTGCCTCCACCACCTACCCTTAAATGAAGTCTGGGAGGGGGTGGATCCTGAACCTGAGGCATGGGCATGTAGCTTATCTCCCCTGGGTTGGCCCTGCCTTCCTACCAGGTACTCAATCACTGTTTCAAGCCATGACTTAGCATTTTCACTACAGCCTGCTTACAACAGGCCCATTTTAATTGAGCCTAGACAGTGCTTTTCAGGGAGCCTGCAGTTTTACTGGTTATTTAACTCTGGGGAGCAATGGGCTGGCATTGGTACCTCCCCACTGCCTCCTCACACTGAAGACCTAATGCTGAGGAAAGGAGCCATGTGAGTGTAATACAAGGCCCACTGCTGGTAGTATCACTCTTTACAACAGTGGGGTTGTGGAGTTTCTCACTGTACACATAACTTATGTTAGATGATAGAATTTGGAAGACTGTGTGGGCTCTTCTTTGTCCACTCAGGCTACCTGTGTACTGGGCAGCATCAGCAAGATAGAGCCTGCAAGGTGAGAGAAGTGGTCAGACCCTCTTGTGCTACATTTTAAGTGCCCCATTTGGAGCACTGTGCCTTGTTTCAGGACCCTGGGCAGGCCCAGGGATGAGGACAAACTGAAGAGAACATATCAAAGAGATGTTCAGCAGCTTAAAGGACAGTGAGAGCCTACACTTATGGAGCCCTTATAATATGCTGTAGAAAGCATTGTCCCTATTACTGGAGGCTGTTTAAAATGAGCACATCATAGATATTTTACTAACTTAAAGCCATAATTTTGGTTGCAAGGCTGCTCTGCATCTCTGCATTTAGCTGATACAAAGCAGAAGGAGAGGGTATATAAACTGCTTTCACTGTTGTGAGATACGTCTTAGCAACCCCTCTAACAAGTCACATTTAATGTTTTCTTCTTTCTTTCCCCAGTGAGATCTATGTGGTAGGATAGACATCCACCACGCTAAGTCAAATGCCATATCTCTTACCTTAACTCAAATCCATTATGAAGCTAAACAGAGGAAGAAGAAAAAAAAGGGAGGGGGGGGGGGAGGGGGGAAAGTAGTGTTTCAATTCCTACTTTTACGCTGGAGTACCTGTCAGACCACACAGGTGTTGGAAAACCAGAGGGCTCCCATGAAGTGCTAATTTGCACCAGCACAGGTGTCTGAGATTAGGAAACAGAAAACAGCTGACAATGAGAGTGGGAGCGGAGTGGCCACAGGTGTGCTGCTTTCTGACAAAATGACTGTATTCGGGGCTGGGGGGAGACTTTTGTTATTTTCTGTAGAGTGGAGGAGTTCTTGTATGGTGTATTAGTAAACAAAATCTGTTAGTTCACTAGTTTCTTTTTACTATTTAGTTTCAGTGTTGCACTATCTTTGAAATATCTGTTGGGGATCAATTATTGGATTAAGTCCTTTGTTATTTGAGCTAACGAAGATACAATTAGGAAGCATGTAATCTTAAAAATATATGAACCTACCCGTCTGGTTAGATTATTGCTGATGGACAAGGTCATAGAAAAGTGTTTCCTCAGGCAAAGAGAGCTGTAGTGTCTTAGGGTGCAATCTACTATATTCAGTACTATCATAACTGAAAAAGTTGGTGGTAGAGTCTCTCTCATAGTAGCTGGGTACAACATTTCATTTGGTGTTTATGTTACTACAGACTGAATTATTCCTCTACACAAAGCAATCCATTTTTCATTTTCTGAAGTGAAACAGAAAGTGATGTAAACCATTCATTTCAGTAAATTGTATGCCTATACCAATATATTCCAAAGCACTTACCGTTCTGTGTTTAACATTCCTTTTTGAACAAATCTGTAGATGTGTCAGCATAACTGTTCATTATTTTTAACTACTCTGGTAACTATTTTTTTTCCAGTTATCCAGTACTTTTCAGGGAAGACCAAATCTTTAACTTTGCTATACCTACATTTTGATAATATAAAAAAGAATGAATAGTTGAAAGGTTGCCTTAGAAACCAGTATTGCTAGTGGATGTTATTAGGAATCTTTGACTCCTAAAATTCAATATTAACTTCAATTGGAGGGGAGGAAGAAAAAGCTTATGAAGCTATGAGGGTGTCAAAGTAATACACCTCAGCTTCAACAAACAAACAATATTTTATTATTGTTAAAGGTCTTGTTGCGTTTTCCATGAGGTAAGAAAGGTGTTGGTTTTTGTCTTTTTTCAATTTTTCCTGTAGTTCAAAGATTCTATTTCCTGTGGATATACCTATGCATATTTATTTATATTCTAGCTCCAGATGTATGTTGTCTGTTATATAATCCCACACATTTCAGCATCAAAATCTGGATGTACCCACCCTACTCTTCATCTCCTATTATCACGTAGAGCACAAGCTGGCTAATACTCCTAGAAAATTTCAAATTCACTTTAGTAATTTCATAGAAAATGAGCTATCAGTATGGAATAGCTTTTTCTAGTGCATTTTATATTAAAAATTACTGAAAAATACTGAGACCGTGTTGCATTGCACTGATACAGATAAATGCCTTTAAAACCTCTTAGGGAGTGCTACGGAGCACTAGACCTCTAGAGTCTTGGACCTACTCTAGACAAATAGAAACGTTACAAATTAAATGGTCTAAGTATGCTTGCCAACTGTTTAAATCCTTTGAATGTGTATGTGACTGTTGGTATTTTTGGGATATATAAAAAGCTGGGACCAAAGAGCTAATTATAGCATTCCTTATACGTAACACGCCTTCAGGAGAAATCACTTCAAATTACAACTCAGGAAAATAAAAACACTTGGAAGAAAGTATTTGAACATAATAAAAAAAAAAAATTCAGCGGAATTCAGTGTAAAAGAGAAAACACTACAAGAATTAATCTGATAATATGCTTAGAAGCATGTAAGGCAGTACATTTACTGTTGACTCTGAAATCCTGCTCACTGTGTACAACATCTGTGGGATGTACCACGCTGTACAGAATGCAACCCCTAATGAAAACTAGGTTCTTTCTGTTCTCTAATTTTGCCTAAACATTCTCAGTCAGATATTTAAATCTCTGCTAAATTTCCAGGAGGCCCCGGTGTACCATTATCTTTTCTCTGTGTAATGAATTTGCTATGTTTACTGCTTTCTTAATGTTTGAATTTTTATCATTCTTATGAGCCATGGTGCTTACTGCCACAAGAAGTCGTTCAGATTGTGAATACTGTATTATCCAATATGATCTTGCTTAAAATAATTGAATATTTACTGAAGGAAAGATTTCCCTAGGATAACTGTGCCTAGAGATGAATGTGACGAGGTCTATTAAGTTCCACATTCCAGAGTTTAAACTAGTTTGAAAGATCAGAAGCAAATAGGTTTCTTTCTTAGCTTATTTATTTATTTTTTTCCCCAGTGTTTTGGATGCTGTTTTCTGCTGCTATTGGCAAAAATCAAATTGGATGTTTAGATTTGTTCCCGAGTGACAGGTTCAAAATGCAAAGATACCTTTCTTGCTTCAAGATAATTGAAAATGTATGCAGATTCAGGGTGCACATGAGACATACCAGTTTGACTGCATCAGTCCTTTCGTATTAAGTCTTTATGGTAAGACCACTATCAGAAACAGCTAATTTAGAGTCAGATTTGGAATTTCTTTATTGTTTCACAGAGCTTTAGTAGTAGATGCAGCCAGTTACCTGGACCAAGGTTCATAACCAGGGCGGTAAAAGTAAGTATACAGCTCTAAGGGAATTTTCTTGCAAAACAGTTGGAAGAGCAAATTCTTTACCTTCAAAAGGCTGATTTCTTACCAGTGAAAGAGGAGATTCTTGAAGTTGAGAAGGAACTTTGAAAACTCATGCTTTGAGTAGGTGTCATTAAAGGAAAGGTTAATACTGTAACTATTGTAACTTTTTCTCACCTTTTCCTCTTCTCTCTATGCCTCTTGGTTGGAGTCTGAAATTGCCACACTTTTCCTCTTGAAGGTGAAAGATTCTTTTGTTATTCTTTGAAATTAAGCATTTCCAAACAGTGCAGAAAGTCCTTTAAGCATTTAGTTCACTCCTGTTTCAGTTAACAAGAACCTCTTTATTTGTACTGGCACTGTTTGGAGGTGGATCAGAATGTAGGTAATTCTCTAGGAAAAAAAAAAAAAAAGCAAGGAAGGAAGCTTTTACTGCACAGTATTTGCCTTTGAACTTTGCTTTTCTCAGTAAGTGTTGAAAATGCATTTCTCTGTGGATCTGACAGCATGCCTCTTGTTCTTTTCTGATACATTCTCAGTCTCTTCAGAATGCTTTGAAAAACAAAACATAAACTGATGTAGAAGCCTGTACTACCCTGGACTGCAATTAGATGTGCTTAATGGAACAGAGAGCGCCCTGCTGTCATGTTAAAAGGATAGGTACTTATGTTTTGTTTTAAATCTTTGATTAATTCAAAGGATTCTGTTTGCAGATCAGATGCTGTGATTCAAGAGATGACACATCAGCTATTTTTCATGTCAATGGCTTTGGATTTCACTGTTTGTATGTTATGAATGCAAAAGGAATGGGTTGCTTTTCAGTAACTGCTATGCTTTTCTTTATTGCCTAGCTCTATTTGAATGAGCCTGGATGGCTAATGTGTTTGCAATAATAGATTTCTTAACCTTGCAGTGAGGAACACTGAAGAGGCAGCAAGAATACCTTGTGGCTAAAATAGGAGCTTCATTTAAAAAACAGGTGCTTCTTTGTCTTGTAAATAATCATAGCAGAAATTTTCCAAACATTTCTTCATATTGATGAATGTTACCATTCATCTTTTCAATGTCAGTGGAATGCTGACCTTACTTGTGTTAGAGATTTTGACATTGTGTTTCACAGAGCCATAATTTTGTGTTTTGCTTTCAGTTGAATCTCAGAGTCTGCACTCAGACAGTCCCAGACACTAATATAAAGTCTAATAACTTAGTGTTTCAGGACTGGGCATGGCCATTTTCTTTGTTATTGTTTTTTTTTATTATTTATTTTATTGTTAACTGATGCAGAAAGTCCAGAACATTTTGTAATTGTAGGAAGTTGAATTTTCAGGAGAAAATTAAATGTTAGGTGCTGCATAAAACAACTGTTATTCTTGCATGCTAATTTAACACAGGTATCTTATATTAGGAGACTACCTCTGTAAGTACAATGAAAACTTTATCCACCACTGAAATTAACAGCAGTAGTATTTATTTAGATATGCCAATCTATTCCCATATATTAAGAATAATAATCACACAACTAAAGAATATGAACAAAAATAGCAGATAAATCTGAAACAAGTAGCAGAACATACTCCTGAGTATTTTCTCTGGATATCTGGGGCAAAGGCCTCAATGCTGTCAGAGATTGGTTGAAGGAGATTTATATCCCAAGTAACAACTTTCTTGAATGAGGAAAATTACAGTACTATCTTCAATAATCTCCATTAAAAAGAGAAAAAAAGAAAAAAGAAAAAAACCCAAACCTGCCAAGGTGGTTTCTCTGTGTTTTACTAATTTGTTCAGTTTTTGCACATAAACAAAACCAAAACTGTTAAGAACTCTAATGAGATGTTAATATTGAGTTTAGACAAGTCATTTTACCTTTATTAGGTATACATATACTGTATATCTGTGTGAGTACATGTTTAAATTTTATAAATTCACACTTTCTTGACACTTTTAATATTGAATATATCACCTATTTGAGCTTTCTTGTCTTCAGAAACTAGGGGCTGTAACTTAAACCTTGATGTTACTTTCTTCTCAGGATAATGGAAGACTGGAAAAATGTAAGATTATAGCAATAAAAACACAAAAATAAGTACAGAGAGTTCCATTCTGTATTGTTAGCATATCTTTCATATCTATGCATATGCATATACATCTAGCATATCTATGATGAGAAGTCAACACAGAATCTGTCTCAAACTGAAGTGCTGGAAAGAGGCAATGAACACAGGGACAAAATAAGCAGTAACTAGAAGTCCTCAAATAGTTTCTTTCAGTTCTAAAAATTTAGAATTTAAAATAGCTGAATTGCTAACAGTACTATATGACGTTGACCATCCTGAGACCCAGAGCTGCAATCTGAAGTATGTGAAAGAGCCCAGGTATGACTAAGACAGTAACTCAGTGCTGCCATGACTTTTTTTATTTAAATAAATAACTGCATATATTATACCCTCACTCAAATTTGTTGATCAGAAATGTATTGCTTGAAGGAGAACAAAGAAAGCATATGTAAGATGTTAGAAATCTGGTGGTGGTGCAGGCAGAATCAACATGCATAATGAAATTAATTGGAGAAATAATGTACTGATTGATATTGTTACTTTTGTTTTGAGTGCTGTGGCAATCCTGCATTGTCAGGAAGAACAAAATGTTCCTGAGATTGCTTGTTTGGCTTACATTTAGCCCCGTGCAAGCAAGTATTTAATTTAACCAGAAAAATAGAGTATATGAAGAGGTTTGTTTATTCACGGAAAAGAAATGATGTGATTTTTGATGAGAAGAACCTGAATATCTAATCTGAAAACAGGGTACTCAAAAGCTTTAACTCTTTGCTGCTAAATACCTGGAGAAATGTTCACTTTTAGGCAAGCATACTTTCTGTCAGTGCTGTTGGAGTCCTAGAACACTTCAATTCTGCTGAGCACAAGGCTTGAGGGAAGCGCTTGAGCACCTTCCTACCACTAGCTCCAGGATCCGCAAGAGCCTTGAAGAATCCTCCAGGAATTCTCCAGGGAAAAGTGCAGGATTCTACAAAGAAAAGGAAAAGGGCAGTGCTCTTGGTACTGCAAGTCCAAAATCCACTGAGGTCAGACTCCCTGCAGCAGAGGGAGTTGCTTGGAGAATGTGCTAAAGTGGCCTGTAAGGTCTAAGTGAGACAATCTGATGGAAAAGAAGTTTTTCATGTCTTAAAAGGAAAGGGATAAATAGGTGAGGAGCAGATAATAGGGGTAACTCTTCCCTACAGCTGGTGAGGTCTGGCTATTTTTACTAGAATTCTATGCATGTTTTTGAAAGAGTAGCTTACACCACTTCTTTTGCATGCACTATCAATATTTGCAGCTGTCTAGGCTGGTTTAGGGGAAGGTTAGTTGCGTGGGATATGTGCAAGTAATTTCCTCAAAATGTAACATCTATAAAAGCACAAAGTATTCCAAGCTGAATTTCTGTTTCTTTACAGTTTTCCTGTAGCCGTAGTCCCCGCTCTTGGATAATTGCCACAGAGCAATATGGATGATTTTGATGTCAAAGATGAAGATATGTCAGTTACATGTGCAGCTGGTTACGTGTGCACTTACCTGTATCTGTTGTATTGTCTATCTGAAAAAAGCTGTGTACTTCAGCACAGTGTGGCCCTAGTAAGCTACTGTCTGCTTACTTGAACTGCCGCTGCTCTGTTTTTAGTTGCAGACTTTGACTTACCTCTAGGTGGCATACTAAAAAAATGAACTTTTAAAAGTATCAAAGTAGGATGGAGGAACAGTTCTTCTAAGGCTTGAAGCAATTTAAAGAATATCTATTTCAGCTTCAAATCTCCAGCCTCTGCTCATCCCTGTAACTTACTGTTCTTCTGTACATTTCTCACTGTCTTAGCTCTTCAGCATTTTGTTGTCAGCAGGGTTTTGGACTCTTTTTGGGATACCTTGGTTTGTCTCCATGGCTTTACCTTGTCAAACTAGATATGAAACATTTTTGTTTTGTTTCCTTTGGAGGAGAGCAAACTTTTGCATCCTGTCAGATGCCTTAATTTTCATTAAAATAGATTAAAATTGTGTCTGGGGTACAGCACAGACCTCAGTGCATTACAAAATATAACTTTTCTGTTCTTCATATGTAAACAGAGGACATTAGAAAATCAACTTCATTTGTTCTCTGGAAAGTTTGACACTTTCTTGCTGTCAGTAACGTTGATAAATATAGTAAGAAATCAGTGAAAGATGCAGAGAATATCTGTTTTCTCACAAAATCATGGAATGGTCTATGCTAGAAGGAATCTGTGGAGGTGATTTTAGCCATGTACATTCTAAACTATCCACACAGAAGATGTTGCATCTTTTATGGTCATAAAAATGTTGCAGAACACAAGAGTTGGTCTTGACTTGCTTTGTCTGAATTTCTCTACTTCTCTGTGCCTCGCAGTGATGAGATGGGAGATAACATTGTTTAGCATACATAGTATCTTACTTCCTTCCCTTCCATTTGAAAATACAATGAAGAAGACTGTGTTCAAATGTTATTAACTGACACTAACTGGCATCTGACTTCTGTAGGATATTTTTCTTGTTCTGCGGAACTTTCAGTTCTTTTTCTCCCTTGCAGAAAGATATTCACTGAGGGTTGGTGAGGATATCAGTATTGACTGCTGCTTCTTTCCTTCACACCTTTATCATAAGTGACAGCTGAATTCTCATTTTGTTTTCCAGCCTGAGCCTGAACTGACTGGCCTGTGTCAGTGTTACCCTTCATAAGGGTATGAAGGGTATGAAGGGTCCTTCATAAGGACATAAGGGACATTCTCCCTTGCTTCTTTTGTTGCCAGGGTCAGGGTAGTCCCAGACATGAGTACCGACTGGGAGAAGAACTTGCTGAAAGCAACCCTGTGAAGAAGGACTTGGGGGTTCTGGTGGACAAAAAGCTGGACGTGAGCTTCCAGTATGCTCATGCAGTCGGAAAGGTCAGCATCAACAGAGGGGTGGCCAGCTGGAAGAGGGAGGTGATTGTCCCGTCTGCTCTGCCCTTGTGAGTTCCATCTGCAGTACTGTGTCCAGGTCTGGGTCCCCCAGCGTGAGGAATACATGGAGATGTTGGAGTGGTCCCCGAGGAGAGCCACAAGGATGATCAGAGGGCTCCTAAGAAGAAAGCCTGTGGGTGTTGGGATTGTTCAGCCTCTAGAAGAGAAAGTTCCAGGGAGACCTCACTGCCTCTTTCTGGAACTTGACAGGAGCTTCTAAAAAAGATGGAGACCAACTTTCTACACAGTCTAGGATAAGAGAGGATTGTTTTAAGGAAAAAAAATGGGAAATATTTTACTCGGAGTATGATGAAGCACTGGCACAGGCTACCCAGCGAAGCAGTGGATCCCTCATCCCTGGAGGCCAGGCTGTGTGGGACCCTGGGCAGCCTGACCAGTGGATGGCAGCCCAGCCCATGGGCAAACTGGGATGGAACTGAATGACGTTCTATGATTGCATTCTATGCTTACACCCATAACCTGAAATGAGATTGCAGTTCTGTTACTGCCTACAGAACTAGAACCTAAATAGAGTTTGTTTTCAATTCTGAAGTCCAAAACACATTAGCCTTTCATGGTGCCACAACATTTGAGGACTCTAAAGAGAACATGCTGTTTTGAAAGGAGGACCTTAAAAACAGGCCATCAGCAGTCTCTCATATTTTTTCCTGTTCATGCATTTATTATTGGAATTAACTTAGAAAAAAACCTTGTTAAGCCTCTCTCCTTACTTAAGGAGAAAGCCTGTAGGGACAGGAAGCACAGTTTTCAATAGAAAGCACTTAGTTTCAATAATGAATGTTAGCAACATCAGGAACACAGACTGATCTGAGTGAGATTTGAAAAGAGAAAACAAAACCAGCTTGGGACAGAGGTCAAGTAGGGGATATCCTCAGATCAGACACTGTATTTTTAAAGTTGGACTTCTTTTGAATTTCAGTTGGGTTTCTTTTGAGTTGTTGGGTTTTTGTTGTTCGTTTTTTTAGGAAACCTTAAGTGTATGAATTCTCTTTCCTTTTGATCTTTCCATTAATATATTAATATTACTAAACAGCTAAAGTGCAGAAAGTCTAAGTATTTCGTTGTTTTTTTTTGTTTTTTTTTTTTTTTTTCCCAGATGTCATGGGAATGTGTTTCTTTCAGAAGAATTTAAATATCATGATAAAGATCAGAATTTATGTTATTAGATGGTAAAGGAAATAATGAAAGGCTGTAGATGTAAAAAAAAAAAAAAAATTGAGTTCAATTCATGGTTTTAAATCTGACATGAAACATTTGAGAAAAGACCACAAGCATCTGTCTGAATGTCATGATTTCAGCATGAAGATCACGTATGAACCTGGACATGATTTAAAGTTGTTATCTATGTAGATTTTAAATAAAGATCATATAAAATGTAAGCTCTGCTGAACAAAGGTTTCAGATGGATTTTTCTATAAAGAAACATCAGAAACACTGCACAACTTCTTGGCTCTTAAGTTCAGCTCTTGTTTTCTTTTTAGTTTCATTGCATTTTATCATTTGGCCACAAGGAAACCAAGGAAACTTTAAAAAAATAAATAAATAAAAATAAAAACACTGGTGGTTTTTTTTTTTTTGTTTGTTTTTTTCAGCATCCTTCTCATTGTAACGGGCATATTATGTTGTCTCTTTACCTTTTGTGTTTTTGTCTTTACTTTCTCTACCTTTTTGTTACTGTTTGAATGTATTATTGTTATGAAAATATGAAGAAAAGTGGCAATAAGTAGAGAGAAAAAGGAGAACTTTGGAACTGAGGAACTTCTTTTTTTATCTGAATTTCTGAGGTGGCACATGAAAAATACAGCAGACAACTATGAGAAAAGGCTTTCTTAGATGAGACATAGCTAAGTTTGCCTGAAGTGTTGCTTCCATTTTGATGTTTTACCACAATACTGGAAAGCCAGCAACTGAAGCAAATAACTTACTCAAACTGATATGTGAAATCTGGGCTCTTCAGATCCCAACGACTTGCATAGGAACAGCATAGAATTGAAGAATATTCTGATTTGGAAGGAACCCACCAGGATCACTGAGTTCATCTCCTGGCTCCGCACAGGACCACCCTAAAATCAAACCCTATGTCTGAGAGAGCTGTCCAAACACTTATTGGATTCCATCAGCTTGAGGCTGTGATCAGTGCCCTGGGCAGCCTGTTTCATGCCGACTACTCTCTGGTGAAGAACTTTTTCCTGCCCCCCAACTCCCCTGGCACAGCTCCATGCCGTTCCTTCGGGCCCTGTCCCTGTCACAGGGAGAAGAGCTCAGCGCTGCCCCTTTGCTCCATGTGGGGAGCTGCAGCCGCAATGAGGCCTCCTCTCAGCTCCTCTGCTCTGGGCCCAGCACACCCAGGTCTTCTCCTCATACATTTTCCCCTCTGGACCCTCTAGCATCTTTGTAGTCCTCCTTTGGATGCTCTCTAATAGTTTTATCACCTTCATATATTGTAATGCCTAGTTCTGCTCTCATTGCTGGAAGAGAGATTGCAGTAGCACGAAGTACATGGACATAGATTTAGGCATGGAATCTAAACATCTTAATCACTGCTTGGCCATCAGCTGTAAAATTCTGGGGCAAACCACTGAGCTTTGGTGCTCAGGTGCCTCTGAGTTAGTTGCATAAGGCTTTAAAATTTAGCCTTAAAGTAACCTAAGGGTAGCTTAAGTTTTAGCTGCAAATTAACAGGTGTTTTGCCATTAATTTTGGTAAGAGACACGTTTCATATTAGGTAAGTAGAAAATCTCAGGGAGTACAATACTTGCCCGATCGAATATTATTTATCCCTCAAGAGTCACTGTGAGGTGAATGGTTAAAAAGATAAAATGCCATAAAGGGAAAACATATTAATATACAGTAGTCCTGGAAGCTGTAGTAATGTCTCAACAATTTTGTTTGGAAGTCAAGAATCATAGAATCATTAAGATTGGAAATGACCTCTAAGATCATCAAGTATGACCATTCACATACCACCAAATGAGATATGATTTACAAATTCTTCCCTGTATCTTTTACTGGAAGTTGTTAACAGCAAGTTTTAAGATGTCTGAGTAGAATCACATAGAGGTATGCATTTATTCGACTGTTAGAATGTGTAGATGAGAAGAAACTCATTAATTGGTGTCATACAAATTCATGCTCAAGCCAACTCTAAATTTTAGAAATTCTTGATGTATCGTGCAATATCAATGTTGGGTTTCAGATTTCCTCTGAAATTTTTTCTTTTGCAGTTTCTTAGATAAAATATGCCTTGCCACTCAGGTACAATGTTCAATTTGAATTTTTTGTACCTTGGAAAAAACAACGTGATTTTATTTCATAAAAATAGTGTTTTTTTTTTTTTTAATTGTTTAGAAAACAGCTTATATAATTTTATTTTTTACTACTGTTCCTCAGGCAACAAGAGACAGAATTATACCTGATTGTACAGGAAAACATCATCCATATAGAATTTGAACTTCTGAGAGTAAATCTGAGACTGAAAACTTACCTGATTTAAATGCAAATGGCTGTATTTCTGCTTCTCAATACTGCATTCTTGCCTAGCTCTTAACTCTAATTTGGTTTTGAGATTAAATGAATGTGCTGTTACGTATGACATATATTCTAGACTACTACTGGGGCATTTGTGTGTGCAAAGATATTGCACACATCGACTCAGAATATAGCATGAGCTGGGGAGTAAAGGTTGTGCCTAGTGACAGATCTTCAGTATGTGTCATGTGTTACCTTCCTACCTGTTAGGGAGCACCTCAGTGTACAAGGCACAATGCCAGTTCAGTGCAATGTGCTCTAAGATATGAACATGGAGGATTTCAGGTACATCTCATTGGGACCCACAGTCTTATAGATGTTCAGGTTCATCAGGTGGTCATGAACCTGATCTTTGCTTATAGTGGGAGGGACATTGCTTCCCCAGTCCCCTCCTACCAAACCAACCATTTTAGGGCTGTGTGACGAGCAGTTATTGGAGAAGACCGAGGCAAAAATGTTAAGTACTTCAGCCTTCTCCATTTCTGTTGTTACCAGCCTGTCTATGTCACTCGCTAGGGGGAGTATGCCCTCTTGTGCTTTTCTTTTCTGCCTGAGGTACCTGCAGAAGCCCTTCTTGTTCTTGGCATTCCTTGCCAAGTTTAGTTCAAGCTGTGCCTTGCCTTTCCTGACCCCACCCTTACATAGTCTAGCAGCTTCCTTATACTCTTCTCATGGTACCTGTCCCTGTTTCCACCGTCTGTGCATCTTCTTCTTCTTAACTTTGGGAGAATGAACAGAGTGACTGAATGCAGAATTAATGTTGTAGCTCTTGGGTGGCCAGCTGTATAGTTTTTCAAGTTTCTGGCTGACTCATATATAAGGGTGTAGTAGCAGAATAGAAAGTAAATGCATATCACTTTCCCAATAAATAAATAAAGCTCTTGAGAAAAAGCAAAAGAATGCTGGTGTGACTGAACATCAGCATAAGGGGAGAGGCGTTTATTAAAAGAAAACACAGATCTTTTGGAAAGCTCAAGTAACATTTGAAATATTTGCTAGTTAAACATAAACCTCTAAAACAGACAAGAGGAGGAATAACTAGCAAAAGCTAGAAACCAAAACCCAAATCCAAATGTCAAAATCATTTTTCAAAGACAACAGAAGTGAGCCTTTTAAGACAGTTAAGTTCAGCCTATAGATTTGACTATGGGAAAGGAGTTCTCAGAGAATGCAAAACCTCTATCAGAAAAACTAAATGAGGTCATCACACTCCATGCATATGAACTTCAAGGGGGTTGTGTGCTGAGATTCTTTTGAAGATGCTTAATCAAAGTATTTATTTCAGTGAAGTATTAGTGGAAATTGTGGAATAAACAGATGAGCTGAACTGCAGCAGATGGCCATGAACAAACCTATATTTACTTAGGACCTATAATTGTTCATCTCAAGGACAAAATCTCTGAAGATGTAACTAGGGTATATAGCCACAAGTTTTAAAATCTCTTGCATTTCAGGTCTTAAAGATACCATTTGAAACAATTTTTAGAAAGAGCTTCATGAAAGACCCAGGGAAACCAACATTTAGTAATCCCACTGCATGTAGGAAATTAGTAGGAAACTGTAGTAAAGAATGATTTCTGAACACTTGTTAAGCATGGAGAGTAGTGATTTTGCGGAAGGCATTAAGAATCCTGATCCACAGGGGCAGAGGTACATGCTCTGTCTAGTCTACCTGGGCTTTGAAGAGGTGTCCTACAAACTCTGCTGCAGCAGACCAAAGAAACTACCATTGAACTAAAAAATAAATGTATTCAAGGGTAAAGAGAGAGGAAAGAATCTAGATGAGAATTATCAGTAGCTCCTGCATAAATGGCTGTCTTCCCCTCCTCACCTTATAAAAAAAAAATTAAAAAGAAAACAATCTAGTATAATTCTCACAAACAGGGAAGAGTAGGATAAGGCTGATAAGAGGTGTGAGATGGCTATAATTCCAGGAATTACTGATTGAATCGAAGACAGCCTGGAACAGAGAGTGTTTACAGGGGATATGATAGGTGTGTTAGCTGAGAGTAGCTTTTAGAAGATGGAAAATAACTGATTGCTAAGATTGCTTCATATACAAGAGCTTAAATTCTGAAACTGTTGGGAGCCTAGTTCAAAAGAGATGATAATCAGGCTCCTCATACACCATGTTGGTGATGTGAGGAGCTCATTAGTTCAGGAAGCTAAGTGCCAGAAAACTTGGGGCAGGCACATGATAATGGTAGAGAAATCCTTTGAGAATTCTAAAATATATTTGTCTCAAGGATTCCTGGCCTGCAAACTGTTAGAGGCCAGGAGAACATTTTGTGGAACCATCACTATCTGTTTTTATATTAACTTCTAATCATTTGGTTTTGGCTTCTGCTAAAGGTTGAGTGTACGACTTGACAGACTGGCCCAATATTAGCAGCCTTCACTCTCTTCCCGTAGCTCATGGTTGGCTGCTAATTGCACCTCTTCCAGAAACCACTTACTTTACTTTGCCCAGACATAATATTTGCCTTCAGATTCATCATTCAGACCGCTTTATGATCTAATGTAGCAAGGATCAAGCAGACATCTGGCAGTGCACCCTCTATAGTCCTCTCTACTGTAGTCCAGTCACTGTGGAGAAGAAACTGTAGCTCATTTTTTTCCTACTCTATGGTTTGTTTACCAGCCTTCACTCCTGCATCTGTATAATACATCATCTAATTAGTTAATAAGTCTATTCACATGCTAAGCATGCATGGCCATCATTAGTGTCACTTATTCTGTCTGTGGTAAATGTTACATTAAAAATCTCTTCTGGTCTCTGTCCTTGTTGAGCGTTTCCATCGCTGCTGTGAGCCAGATCAAAGATGTCCTGTTGTGATTAACCAAGGCTTTGCAGCCTGATTCACTTATTACCTGAAAAACACTATCCATCAGCTTTCAGCAGCTGTCCGAATATGCACTTATCCCCTTTCAGATAATATTTATGCTTTCTACTTACCTATCAGTTATCAACTGTATCATGTCTGAGTTAGTCAGGTTCACTAGTTTCTCATACTTGTGTAAGTGTAGGGTGATTTGAATGACAGCTTTCAAATTTTTGATGCCACTTGGCCTTGATCTTTATAGAATTGCTTTCTGGCTGAATGGTGATAAATGGAAAGCTAACTGGATGAACCTGAAGTCTTTGACGTGAATTATCCATTAGATAAAAACATGCCACTGAGTATAAAGAATGGGGTAAACTCTCAGATATCAGAGGTACAACTAAAAGCAGGGAGGGAAAAGGCTGAACTACATAATTGTATTCTGAGTTTATCAGATTTATTTTGGGTCTCTGATACTTCATCATTCTTTATTTGCACCCGTGGTTCAGATACCTCTTTAGTCATGCATTTATAAATTGTGCACATGAGTGTTATGGTTTTTTCAGTGGTGTGAAAATATAATACTGTAAGTTTTGTTGTTGTTGTTTTTCAATTTTCATTCTGTGCTACTGTATTTTAAATCATTCAGAGGATCCTTTGCCGGGGAATCAAAAACTTCTTTTGCATTTGTACTGTCAGTGCACTATGTAGTTTGGCAACTCTACGGATGATCCCTGGGTTAGCCAGGGCTGACCCTCAAACCCAGCCAGGGAGCTCAGTAGTCACAGGGCTGGTGGAGGCAGCCCCAGCCTCAGGCACTTTCCTGGGTACAGGGTTGGGCTGACATTGTGCTGGGACATCAACACACTGTTGAGGGTCATCATTAGCAAGGTCCACAATCATGCAGGAGTGTGGACTGTAGCCATCAGAAGGGGTGGATGAAAGGGACTTCTGGGCCACAGAGAGGAGTGGGGGGGGCCGTGGGGGACACAAGGCATGCTGATGTCACCGGGACACTGATAAGAATTTAAAATCAATCAGAAGAAAAAATTCTCACAATACATGGATATAATTGATTTTTGAAATTAGTTGGCTTTGGGAGAATATTTATCCTGGGGTATTCTTTTGTGGCTCAAATCTTCAGTAGATTTGGATGGAATATTTGGCCAGTATTGTTTACCAAATATAATTTGAACTACTTTGAGCTTTTTGGCCAAACTATTTCACTTGGAATCTTTTTTTTTTTTTTTTTTCCCCTGGCATTAATGCTAACGTCAGTGGTATTATAACCCTTAAGAAATTGAATCAATAATGAAGTCATCTGTGTAATAAAGGAACACAGACAGGAGCTCTTTTTGTCTGGTTAGGTGTTTCAACTATCAGGTTATTAAATATAGGTCTTTGCATGCCTCAGTGAAGGTGATATGATTTTAGTAAAATTCTTAAATATTTGTTGTTCCAAAATATGGAAGAGAATTGAGCTTCTGGTTAGACATGATGGACACAGTACAACTATATCATGTATCATGTGCCAGTAAGAGTTTAATTACTTACACAACAATATAAACAGGAGAGATTATCTAATGAATCAATGTCTTGGCAAATCAAACGAGATTAAATGTTGAATGTCAACAGCATTTGACATTTAACATCAAACAGAACAAGAGGGCACTGCTCTGCAGCATGCACTGTCACTTAACCGTATCCTCATTACATGTACCCATCTGGAGAGACTGCCTGTGGTCACAATGCAGCCAATTCAGTGACCTTGATGAACAGGTTGTAGTGGTGCAACACTGAAAAAAAAAGAAAGAAAAAAAGCTCTCAAAAACAGCTGATAAGATTAGCAATGGGAATTCATTCCTTTTTCTTGAGAACATGACTGCAGCTGTTCTGCCACGCTGGATTAGAAAGACTGTATCAATGATAGTTAAGTGTATGCGATTAAAGATGCCTATGTACAATGTCAAGGGTGTTCTCTAACATTTTGAGGCTTTTGAGATGGATGAAGGTCACAATAGTTTGTTAGCTAACTTTGTAGGATGAAATGTTCCTAAACACTGCCAGAGTTGTATGCTGCTGCATGTCCACAACTGTTGAAGGGAATATAGCATTTTATAGGATATTGGAAGAATAAGATCTTACCAAATTGTTGTTGATTTGTGGTAGTTTGCTGCGGACTCTATTGTGAATTTTTCTTGTTCTCATTTTAGTTTGACTTTTTGTGAACTGGTGGAAGAAACACTGTTACACTGTCGCTGTTAACACTAGTGTTACAGACAAGCAGCTCTTAGATTAGCCAATGCTGATCAATGGCACATGCAGATCGTGGGTAACAGAATCACCGTGGAAACAAACTATGACACCGGCTTAGTTGTCTTCATCTAATGGTGCTATCTGCTGCAGCATTCATACCATGTGGCTGTGCCAGCATTTAGGGTAATGTGTAGTTCAGAAAAGGAACAAAGTCACATACTGAGGAGTGTTTCATCTATAACTTTTTAAAGACTAGCTCATCATCAACAATTTGTTTTCTAGATTTGTTTCTAGACTTTTTTGCCAGTTTGTCTGGATAGATGGTTCTTTGATCTAAGAATGCACTGTCAGGAATAGGTTTTTGTGTTGCTGCTCATGACAGCTGTTTTGATATAAGTAGTGTGAAAATTCAGTCATGGATAGTGCATACTCCTTGTACTTCACTATGCTCCTCTGTTCTTCTGCAGTAATGATCCAGAAAGTGGGACATTGCTTTACTGTGCAACATATACTGTGTGATATTTTTGCCCATTTGCTGCATTTTGCTGTTCTTTCCTGTCTTTGTCTAGGCACTCCTCTGATTTTTCCTAATGAAGATCAGGACTGGGAAAATGTAAGAGTATAAGGCCAAGTTACGTCAAGATCTTCTAAAGAGCTAATAACATATACAGCATAGGACTAGATTTTAGATCATGTAATGTGTTTTGTATGCAGAAAAGTTCTAAGCAGTTCAGAAATTGTTGAGCGTTTCATTTCCTTGAGCATTTTGTCAACTGCTTGGTAGAGTACTGCCCTGTAAGATAAAAGTTCATTTTCCCTGAGAGAAGAGGAATTACTTCTTTATTGAACAGGTCCCACCATGGAATTAGTTAAATCTGAACGTACAATTTGGGAGGAGGAAGCAAGAGAGGAGAGCTCAAACCATTTCAGTGCTAGTAATCGTCTGACTGAGATGGAGTTCATGTTGTTCTCTAGTAAACAAACAGATTGAAGTACTTAGCCCTCCTTGCTGCTTTATAAATGAATATTTCTCCCAGGAAACTGTCTTGGGTAGTGGCCATTAGGCAATAGCCACCTTGTGTCCAATTCCTTTGCTGCAACTGAAAAAACCCACAAAGCATAAGCGTTGGCCTCTGAATAATTCCATATAAGAGTTTCCTATAAACACAGGTCTGGGGTAGAACCAATGCATGTGAGGAATATTCGGAAAAATTATCTGAGAAAGTGTAGTTATCATTTTGCTTTACTCTGACTTATTCTCTTGTGGTTCATCTACACTTGGGGAACATTTTACAGAGTATAAATTATTGCAGTGTTGGGCTTTCCTTAAATTTGATCAGGGAAATAATTTGGAGTTTGAATCATAGAATCATATAGAGGCTTAGGTTGAAAGACCTCAAAGATGAACTAGTTCCAAACCCCTGCCATGAACAGGGTTACCAACCCCTAAATCAGACACTTGATCAGGTTGCCCAGGATCCCATCCAACCTGGTCTTGGACACCTCCAGGGGTGTGGCATCCACAGCTTCTCTGGGCAGCCTGTGCCGGAGCATCACCACCCCCTCAGTGAAAAAATTCCCAGATATCTAGCCTAAAACTACCCTCTTTTAGTTTAAAAATGTTCTCCCTTATCTTATCATTATCTACCCATGTAAAAAAAAAAAAAAAAAAAAAAAAAAAAGATTTATTTCCATTTTATAAACTGCCTTTAAGTACTGGAAGGCCACAGTGATGTCTCCCCTGATCTGTCTCATCTTCAGATTGAAGAAGCCCAGAGAAGCTGGACATGAGCCAGCAGTGTGCACTTGTAGCCCAGAAGGCCAACTGTATTCTGGGCTGCATTAACAGGAATGGCCAGCAGGGAGAGGGAGGTGATTGTGCCCCTCTACTCAGCTCTTGTAAGGCCCCATCTGCAGTACTGCATCCAGGCCTGGGGCCCCCAGTAGAGGAAGGACGTGGAGCTCTTGGAGTGGGTCCAGAGGAGGGCCACTAAGACGATCAGCAGGCTGGAGAACCTCTCCTATAAGGAAAGGTTGAGGGAACTGGGATTGTTTAGCTAGGAGAGGAGATGGCTCCAGAGAGACCTCATTGTGGCCTTCCAGTACTTGAAGGGAGTGTATAAACAGGAGGGGGAATGGCTGTTTACGAGAGTGGATAGTGATAGGACAAGGGGGAATGGGAATGGTTTTCAACTGAAACAGTTTACATTAGATATTAGGTGGAAGTTTTTCACCCAGAGTGACACACTGGAACAGGTTGCCCAAGGAGGTTGTGGATGCCCCATCCCTGGAGGCATTCAAGGCCAGTCTGGATGTGGCTCTAGACAGCCTGGTCTGGTGGCTGGTGACCCTGCACAAAGCAGGGAAGTTGAAACTCGATGATCTTTGTGGTCCTTTTCAATCCAGGCCAGTCTATGATTCTACGATTCCCTCAGCGTATCTTCATAGAAGAGGTGCTCTGGCCCTCTGATTATCTTTGTGGCCTCCTCTGGATCAGTTCCAAAATCTCCACATCTTTCCAGAGCTGCAGATAGTAAGCATAGACAAATAATATTTGGAAAACTTCTGTGCTGTTACTTAGGGTTACCCCTTCTAGGAGGACAAATATGAGAGCTAATTCACAGAAGCTAATAAAATGTTGAGTAACCAGTAGTTTTCTCAGTGCTTAAGTCCTCAGCGGGATCTGTAAACTAGCTACTGTATATTTTAGACAAATTCCAAGTTACTGTGTTTTTCCTCAGTGGAGTAATATGTGTATTAGCAACCTCTGAGGAATGACAGATTGGATTTCTTTACTGTCTGCTTATCATACATGAATTAAGGCTGACCAATTAAAGGATTTAAAGTATCTGTGAACTTAATGAGCAGCTCTACTACACAAGTCATGAATCTGTGAGGTTATAAATAGTTTTTAGAGGAATTTATTCAAAGGTAATTTCCGTGTTTTTGTAGATACAGATGTATTTTGAATCCTCATCTATGCCTCATCTGGTTCTCCAGTTGGCGCTGTCAGCACAAAATTCCCTTTTCTCAGTTAACAAATTAATTCACTGGTTTATTTTACTACCTCCTATTATAAATTCTCCTGTTTCCTTTCTCCTTTTCCCCACCCAGTCATCAGGTTAAGGTCTTTTATTGTCCTCATTTTACAAGAGCTTCATCTGTCATCAAAAAGAGAAACTCAGCCTCTGGACCCAATTCATGGCATCTCATTTAGGTTTCTATTGTAGTTTTTTCTGGGGAAGTGTTGTCTCCTGGATGACTGGAGAGAATTTTAAAGAATCTACTGGGTTCAGAATCTGACATAGTGAATGCTTGTATTATACCCCTTCGACATAGTCTGCATCTAGGAATGTAGTTTAAATCTCTTTGTTAGGGTTTCTTAAGAGCATTTTATTGACAATCTCACTTATTTGAGTTCTTTGTTTTTGTTTGTTTGTTTGATTGATTTGGTGTTTTTTTTTTTTTTAATTTGTATATATGTATAGATAGAGGTATAATGCTGCTTTGGGAGATAGGAGTCACTCAGTAGCTAAAAATTTGCACAACATTCTATGTGAGATCAGTTTTCACTAGTCTCCAAACAAATCTTCCTTTTATCATTAACTAAATCTTATTTTTATTAGTGAATCACCACAAACAAAAATTGCCCATTTGCAGTTGTAGTTACTTCTGACCCACAGTAAACATTTTGCCAGACTGTTTGTTTTGTCTGCTCTAGTTTACTTAATGTATCATTTAGATGAAGCAAATAAACCTTTGCCCTGTTTTTTCCAGCTCATCAGTGTTAAAATGATTGTAATATAAAATGAAAGTATGATCATCACTCTAACATATCTTGTAATATAAGGAGTTAAGATTATAAAACATAATTCTGTTTTCATTGTGTTGTCTGCATATAAATACAGATGGCTTTCGCTACACTTTGTGATGCTGTTAGTAAGTAGGTTTATATCTGACTGAATAAATACTCAAATTTCTTGTTTCATATGAGAAACTTTTCATAGAGAAATGTTTTTCATGAGAAATGTTTCATATAGAACTCGGTATTTGCACAGCCAAATTGTGCATTAAATAAATAATTACAATGAGAATAAAGGGAATCATCTTCCTGAGAAATAACATGAGGAAAGCATGCAGGAAATTAAGCACTGAACAAGAAAGGGTAGTCCTTAACTATCAATGCATATAAATAACATTGCAAACTGGAACCAGTGTTTGGTTTATCCAAGCTGTGATACATTGTGCTTGTTCCTCATCTCCACACTCTCTCAACAAAGGACACCTTAAAAAAAAAAAAAACTTTTTTGAGGCTGCTGGAGAGCCATTGGTAGCACTTTGAGATTGCAGTCGTTCTTTATAATGGTTCCAAACATTTGTGGTATCTGCCTTGCTATTATTTGAATCTCTTTTTCATCAAAAGAAATTATATCCTACTGATCACAGCAGCGATATATTAACAACTTGTAAAACAAATCAGTTTGTTCCAGATAAAAGGATCATGCTGATGAAATGTATTTGTAGTTTAACAGATAATTCTGAGAAGGCAGGCAAGAATGCCAGGAGGCCTTTGTGGATCAGCAACTTGCTTCTGGACTTACTTAAGCTCAAAAAGAAAGTCTGTAGGGATTGGAAGCAGGAAGAGGTTACCTGGGAGGACTGCAGAAAACTTGTCCGAGCAGCCAGGGATCAGGTTAGGAAAGCTAAAACCCAGGCAGCATTAAATCTAGCTAGGGACATAAAGGGGAACAAGAAGAAATTCTACAGGTGTATCAGTGATAAAAGGAAGGTCAGGGAGGATGTGGGCCTGAAACTGGAAGGAAACTGGAAGACTAGTCACGATATGGAGAAGGCTGAGATGCTCAATGACTTCTTCGCCTCTGTCTTCACCAGCAAGGGCTCTAGCCACACCACCCAAGTTGCAGATAGCAATGGTAAGAACATGGAGAATGTAGGTCTGCCCACTGTAAGTGAAGATCAGGTTTGGGACCATCTAAAGAACCTGATGGTGCACAGGTCCATGGAACTGGATGAGATCCATCTGTGGGTTCTGAGGGAACTGGTGGATGAAGATACCAAACCATTATCCATCATATTTGAAAGGTCATGACAGTCTGGTGAAGATTGGAAAGGGGAAAACATAACTCCCATTTTCAAGAAGGAAAAAAAAGAAGAAGATTCAGGGAGCTACAGGCCAGTCAGTCTCACCTCTGTGCCTGGTAAGACTGTGGAGGAGATCCTTCTGAAATTCCTAACAAGGCACATGCAAAACAAAGATGAAGTGATTGGTGGTAACGAACATGGCTTCACCAAGAGCAAGTCATGCTTGACAAACTTGGTGGCATTTTATGATGAAGTTATTGTCAGTGGATAAAGGAAAAGCAACTGACATCATCTACCTGAACTTTTGCAAGGCATTTAACACTGTCCTGCATGACATCCTGGTCACCAAATTGGAGAAAAATGGATCTGATGGACGGACCAATCACTGGATAAGGAATTGGCTGGATGGTCACACTCAGAGAGTTGCTGTCAATAGCTCAGTGTTCAAGTAGGTGACATGGACAGGGGATCGAGTGTACCCACAGCAAGTTTGCAAATGACACCAAGCTGAGTAGTGCAATTGACACTCTAGAGGAAAGGGATACTATTGAGTAAGAAGTGGATGGGCTTGAGAAGTGGGGCTATGCCAACCTTATTAAGTACAACAAGGCCAAGTGCAAGGTCCAGCACTTGGGTCAGAGCAATCTCAAGCATAGATACAGGTTGGGCAGAGAATGGCTTGAGAGAAGCCCTGACAGGAAGGATTTGGGAGTGTCAGTTAATGAAATATTCAACATGAGATGGCAATGTGCACTTGAAGCCCAGAAGACCAACTGTATTCTGGGTTGCATCAAGAGAAGTGTGACCAGCAAGACAAGAGAGGTGATTCTGCCTCTCTACCCTGCTCTCATGAGACCTCATCTGGAGAACTACATTCAGTTCTGGAGCCCCCAACACAAGAAGGACATTGCGCTGTTGGAGCAGGTCCAGAGGAAGGCCACAAAGATGGTCAGAGGGCTAGAGAACCTCCTCTGTGGGGACAGCTGAGAGAGTCAGGGCTCTTCAGCCTGGAGAGCAGAAGGCTCCAAGGGGATGTTATAGTGGCGTTCCGGTACCTGAAGATGGCCTACAGGAAAGCTGGGGAAGGACTTTTCATAAGGGCATGTAGTGACAGGATGAGGGGAAATGGTTTTAAACTGGAAGAGGGTAGATTTAGACTAGGTATTAGGAAGAAATTCTTTCCTGTGAGGGTGGTGAGACACTGGAACAGGTTGCCCAGTGAGGCTGTGGATGCCCCCTCCCTGGAAGCATTCAAGGCCAAGCTGGATGGGGCTTTGAGCAACTTGTTCTAGTGGGAGGTGTCCCTGCCTACAGCAGGGGGTTGGAATGAGATGATCTTAATGGTCCCTTCCAGCCCAAACTAGTCTATGATTCTATTATTCTATTTTCCTCACAGTTTTTCACGTGCAATCAACAGAATGTAGTTTAATACTTTCAAGTTCTGGTTTTTAACAGGTTATCTAGACTACTTTATCTCCACTGGAAATTACATCTGCTGAGTTCAGGTGCCACTAGTTGCACACAGAAGTCAAATACTTAAAGCAACCGAATACTCTTGATATTCCAGCATTTGTATTTACTTAACAATGTGTATTGAACACTCCGGACTTTTGCAATCTCAGCTGGGTCATAGGCAGGTTGAGGTATTTTCAGCTGATAGCAGTGACCCTGTCAGCTGTGCAACCCTCTATTGCAGAACTGACCTCTCAGCCCCCTGCTACATGAAGACACGTCAGAAGATAGCATCTGCAGAACTGTGTAGTTCAACGTGTCAGGCAGCTCAGCACCATGGCCATTTGCTCACTCCCCCTGAGTAGGATAGTGGAAAGAATCAAAAAACGTGGAAGGCTGGAAACTTGTTGGTTAAGGACAGTTTCATAAGGATTATAAAAAGAGATGCATATTGTAATTGCTCACCACCTGCCCAGACAGTCCCCTAACAGTGGTCTTTCTCTCAGCCAACACCCCCAGTTTTATAGTTCAGCATCATGCCATGTGGTATGGGACACCCCTTGGGCCAGTTTGGGTGAGCTGTCCTCGTTCTGTCTCCTCTCAGCTCCTTGTGCACATCCATCCCCTCCCTGGCAGGGCAGTCTGAGAAGCTGAAATGTCCTTGACTTACTGTAAGCACCACTCAGCAACAATTACACCACTGACGTGTAATCAACATTTTTGTCCCAGCACCATACCAGCTATTATGAAGAAAATATATTCTATTCTGGCTGAATCCAGGGCACAAACTCACAAAAGCCTCCAGACTCATCATTCTGCATTTGATGTCCAAAGAAAAGCAAATGAACTGAATACCACAAAAGAGACTATACCCAGGCCCTGAGTTAAGCAGCTTGTACCAGCACATATAGTTCTTTCAAGTTCTGTATAGTGTCTCAAGGCACTGTAATTTTCAGATAAAAGTGCCTGAAGAAATGTGAGGTTTTCACAACTTGTCAGAGTGCTGTTTTCATAATAGGCAGTTGAGGGTATATGCTGAATACCTGTGAGTATGGCACAAGAATACTGCACTCCAGCATAATCCCTGCATCTTTAGATAGTGATAGTGTTGGAAAGCAAGGTGTAGCTATGTCCATTTTTTAGGTCTTTTCCAACCTGAGTGATTCTGTGATTCTATTGAGCGTGGTCATGACACATGCTTCTCCTCCAGCCATTCTTGGACCACTTGTCATCGGCTAATGAAGGGACAGGCCAGCTAAAGACTACTTGGCACAGCCATAACCACCCTGGCTTGTTTGTTAGCAACTAAGCAGTGTGGTCCATTGATGACTCTGTTTTTTCTCCTTGACTATTTTGTTTAGCAATATAAGTAATCAATACATATGCTGAGGCAAACATAGCAGAACACTGTCTTTATGAGTGAGGTAAAATATTAGGTACTTATTTACTGCCATGGAGGTATGCTACTTCTGTAAAGAGGCCAGTGTCCCAGTTATTCTCTTTCTAAACTGGACCTCCAGAGCTGGGAACAGCAGTAACCATGCGCTAAGGTCAGTATCTCGGTTACTTTGAACCTTTCACTGATGTTGGCAAAAGCACGAAGTTACACCCCTCACTATTTATCAGAAGTCAAATAACACTGCTTGTAATCACCAAACATCAAAGATATAGCAGGCTACGCGGTGTTCATAATATGCCAGACCGCACACGTTCACCCCAAGCAGATTCATCAGTAGGTGAATTTCGCAATTTATGAGACTAATGGATTAAGATTCAGATTTTCACCTCAGGTTATTTTGATTGGATCACTAGCATCTGTATCAGCTTTTATGCTTATGGAGTGTAGTTCTTTCTGTGGTCATATACCTGTATGTATCTACCTCATATGAACTAGTTTATTTGATATGAGTCATTTAAAGGTAAATAAGCAAACTCTGAATTTTCTTTTCTGTATGGACAATCCTGGTTAATCTTTACAATCTGAAAATCTATGACAGATTAGACTTTTGAAAGTAATTGCATTTCTGTGCTAATTTTCAATTAAGTATTATTTTGAGCCACTTTGAAAATATATACTCTGAGGTAGGTGAAAGATTGTAAAGGAAAACAATGCATGAAAAATGTGATTTATTCAAAGTTTTTATGTTAGTAGTAACTCATCAAGGCAATAAATCATTTATGTAGTGCATTTGCAAAATAACTCATCAGAAGACATTAAAGTCCTCTGAACAAAAGCGTGAAGGATCTGAATAGGTTACCGAGATATAAGACATACAAACACCCTTCCCAAACTGTATCTCACCAACATTTCAGTATTTTGAATCTACATGTTGAAGGGAAGGTAGCTGGCTTAATAATAGTTCAACATTTATTCAAGGTTTCCTGATAATTCTGGCAGAGCATCTATGGAAACTGTTTACGTATCTCCTAATAGATAGCTCCAATTAATATTTTGCTGATAAATTTGGCAGTATTACTAAAATCACCAAACCTGATTAGATGTGAAGATTTACGTTTGTAATACTTTCCCTAATGGAAAACAAACAAACAAACAACAACAACAACAACAAAAACCACTACAAATGACATTTTAAAACAGCCTTTAGAAATAAATTCACTTTGGTCATTAGTGTGCAGATATCCAGGAAAAGAAGACAAAGAGAGAAAGGCAAAAACTTAAATTCTCTCATTGGTTGTCAATTGTAAAATGTAACTATACTTTTGTCAGGAAGCCTTCAGAATATACTCTGCTGCTAAGATAACATTGTCAGAAGAACTTCAACATTCAGCTCTTTCAAATTTTCTCAGAGCTTGTTTTTTTCAATATTTTTACTCCTATCAAAATATATTGTTGTGAATGGTCCTCAATATTTCCACATCACTGCGTGCTTCACAGACAGTGTTTGTACAAATCAGTTATTCAGAAGGTCTGAATGTTTCTGTAAATGTAAGCATCAGAATTTTTCTTGGCATACAGTGTAGGCAGGTAGCAACTCTGTGCATGTTGGCACATGCTATGCCTTCCTCAGTTATACCTGCTCATTTGTCAGCTTTCGTGATACCCAAAAATTCTGCTTCAATTCCATGCTGCGTGACAGCTTTTAACACAGACACTGCTGCATGCCCCAGCACTATGTACAGTAAGGATAGTAGAAGACACTTGAATTCTCATATAGGATCAAGGATATTTTCCTTCCTAATATTTTTCCCATAAATATTTGTGAAATAATCTTATATGTCATATATTATCCAGCTTGGCCTTGAATGCTTCCAGGGAGGAGGCATTCACAGCCTCACTGGGCAACCTGTTCCAGTGTCTCACCACCCTCACAGGAAAGAATTTCTTCCTAATACCTAGTCTAAATCTACCCTCTTCCAGTTTAAAACCATTTCCCCTCATCCTGTCACTACATGCCCTTATGAAAAGTCCCTCCCCAGCTTTCCTGTAGGCCATCTTCAGGTACCGGAAGGCCACTATAACATCCCCTTGGAGCCTTCTGCTCTCCAGGCTGAAGGGCCCCGACTCTCTCAGCTGTCCCCACAGAGGAGGTTCTCTAGCCCTCTGACCATCTTTGTGGCCTTCCTCTGGACCTGTTCCAACAGCGCAATGTCCTTCTTGTGTTGGGGGCTCCAGAACTGAATGTAGTTCTCCAGATGAGGTCTCAAGAGAGCAGGGTAGAGGGGCAGAATCACCTCTCTTGTCTTGCTGGTCACACTTCTCTTGATGCAACCCAGAATACAGTTGGCCTTCTGGGCCAACTGTATTTAAAAAATTTGTATTTGCAACCGTGTTTGCTAAGATTAAATACAAATGGTAATGTAGACACTTACTGGAAATAGCCCATGTACTTTTCATTTTCTCAAAAGTTATTTTCTTAGATGTGTAGGGGACATTTGGTTAGGGATGTGCCTGTGTTCATCAACTGTAGCCTTTTGCTCATCATTTAGAATCTATTGTTCCTTCTGGCCTGAAGGTCCCCCAGTTTCTATGATCTGCACTGAACTTTGGAGGACATAAATTATCTCATTGCCAAATGACTCCCTAAAATTAATGGTACACATGATGATGGCTCCAAGAAAACAGACAGTATAGATTGTAGTATGTGAGTGATGGGTTTTATGTACTGCACAATTTAAAAGTATGTAAGCAGCTTTCCCAGGAAGCCACTGTTATGCTCCTCTTTCATTCCTGGTCTTCTGAGTCACTGTAATGCTTCTCTTTCATTCTTGGTCTTCTGGTTCCTTGTTTTTCATGAATCTGTGTATGTACATATGGACACATGTGTGCATATGACTGTAGATTTACTGCTTTATATCTGCAAGTCACAGTTGCCAGAATTGTTTACATTCTAATGGAAAAATGTTTTCAGAACGAGATGAATGTGAGGAGAAAAGAATTAGGAAGTTCAACTTCAAGGCTAGCACAAGGCCCAGTACAAAGTTATAAAAATATTTGTTTTAATCTGTTTAGATATTTTTAGTACTGCATGCAACTTCAGTCTCTAAGATTTTTCTTAAGAAAACCTCTTTAAATATTTGCTTGTGGAGAACGGCTATGAAGATGACATTAAATGTCTGGAAAGAAAAAAAATTCTGCAACCATTCAGTCACTTGAGCATTTATTCAAGAAGAAAGAAAAAAAAAAAGTGCACATTATCAAGCTACCATTGCAAGAAGGATGAGCAACTTGTTTTCTGAAAGCATAACACTGCACATGTGCTGATTGTAACACATTTACAGAATTAACAAATGTAGGACATGCAACTCTTTTCTTAAAGGATTCAGTGTATTTGTTAACATTTTCAGAAGTTCCCAGTGGCCACATTTTTATGGAGATTTAATTACTAGAGCTATACAAATTTTAAAAGTATTGGTGTCTTCGAGCAGCTGTAGAAAGAAGTTTTACACTGAGACTTACATATTTAATACATTGCTGAAAGCAAGTCTCTTATTATTTGCATGTAAAGATGAGTAAAAAGAAGATGAAGCTGAAGGGCGAACTAGGAAATGAGTGAAGTATCTACAGTGATGGCATAGATCTGAACAAGGGGTCTAAGTATCTACTTTCATTTATCATTTGAGTGTGGGAGAGCACTGTGACAGTGAACTAGAGGAGAGCTGGTGATACATCACATAGGAAAATAATTCCTTTATTGGATCTAGCTTTCCACTGACGTAATTAGCATACCCACGTTGAAGCCTGGGGCACTTCCTAAAGAACTTACTTTCCTATCAAACAGGAGCAATACTGAAGTATACTTGATAATGTTTTAAGAGTTTCCTTCTAGGTTTTGTACTTTGATGTTTTTGCTAGTGAAGTACTGAAGAATACAGGGTTTCTTTCTGTTGCTCTGCAAAGGTTCCCAGAAAATGATCTTATGGTGATGAGCATGTTGCTCCTAAGGAAATATTATCACAGGATTGCTACAAGTCAAATTCTATGACATTTTGATAGTGTGTTGTTTTTTTTGTTGTTGTTGTTGTTGTTTTTTTTTTTCCAGTTAACTAACCTATTAAAACTCTTTAGAATTTTGTTCTACAAATTTGTCTGTCCTTGGTCTTCAGTAAAACCAGTTACAGAGGGTAAAGGCAGTGGTTACATCCTCTCAAGATTTCTTTTCTCTCAAGTGATCAAACTCAGGTCCTGCAGCCTCTATGCTCATACATCACATTCTTCATCCTATTCACCATCCTGGCAGTCTTTTGCTGTATTCACTCCAGTTTGTCACTGTCTTTTTCAGTGCCCAATACTGGCTTCAGTAGCCTAGTGAATCTCAAAAGAGAGGAGAATAATTGCTTCTTTCAGGCCACTGGCTGCACTCTTGCTAATGCAGCTCAAGGATACCTTCTTCATGGGTGCTGGGACTGTCAGGTTCTTTGCTGCAGAGCTGCTCCCCGGGTTGCACAAGGTTATTCTACACAAGGTTCAAGATTTATCACCCTAATTTCATAAGATTTCTGCTATCCCACTCCTTGAGCCTGCTATTCAGCCATCCTTATGAGTATCAGCCCTGCTATTCAGTATTTTGATCACTCACCACAATTTGGTGTCTCCTCCAAACATAATAAGGGACAACATGATATATTTTATACTTGTCAGTGATAAGGTTCATAAATAGTATTGTTACTAGCGTCAGCCCCTGGGGACACTTGTTTCCAGCAGATGGTTGGACCTCAACATGTTGAAGATTACGCTTGCATTCTAGGGGAGGGGTTTTTACCCATCTGGAATTTCACTACATATTTCTTATCTCCTCAGTTAGGCATCAAGAATGCTATGTGATAGAGAGTGTTACCTTGCAAAAGTCATTGGAAACTTTTCCTGCTCTCTGATCATGTACAAGGTCAGTCATTTCTTCTCAGAAACTGGTAACAGCTAGCATGAATTTATCAAAGGAAAAGTATACCTGACCAATCACCTTCTTGTCCTGCATGTACCTGTAAATGGTTTCTATGAAGACTTAATCCATAATTTTCCAAGGGATTATGGTGAGACTGACTTAGCTGCAGTGCCTCATTTGCATTTTTGAAGCATTTTTTGAAGCTGTATTTTGTTGCTTTTTTTTTCCTCAGTCATTGTGAACCTTTTCCTCCAATCTCTAGAGCTTTTCAAAAATTGATGGTGGCTTCTTAGCAACATTAAAGATTGTTTTGCTGAAAAATATGTGTGAAATAACAACACATATATAACAGAATATTAAAAACAAAACAAAACAAAAAGAAAAACAAGTTATGGAAACGTTACATTTCAGGTGTGTTTCTTTACAAACTTAGGATGTTTCCACCACAGATACTCAGTTTGGGCTTGGGGAGTACTCTTGGCTCTACTTCTGTCCTCATCTCCTTTTCTCCACACACCTATAGCTCCTTCTCTTTCTTCCTTGTACAAACAACCACCTCTGAGAGTCACAGAGAGAAACTGTAAAGACTTGTTACTAGTTCCAGAGCTGAGCTGTTTCTTGTTACATGAAGGATAAAAGACAGGTTGAGATGGCCAAAAGAAGGACCTGGGAGGAGGATGCAACAGCTGGTGCTGGGAAGAAATTTTCTCATAGGAGTATACCTTGCATTTCACCTCTTAGTTCGAGCAACATCAGTCCAGCTTTTAGGGATGTGCAGCCTCTGTGAGAAAATGGAGAAAGGTCTGCTCAAATGTTAGCTCATCAGAAAGCACTTTCCTATCTCTTATGAGAATAGGCAAGATGAAAACTTTTGGGTCAGAGTGTTGCATAGAAAGTCAGCCATATGCTATCTTCCTCAAAAGGAAAGAACTAAGAAAGGATTTTAAGTGTTTTTTGAAAAGTTAAAACTGTTGCAGAAACTGTACAAGACACTGCTAACATCATAGAACATCAGAGGTATACTCGGAAGCTAGTACTGGGTTACTTTAATTTTATATATTGTGTAGATACAAAATAAGTGATGGACAAAGTAATTCCTCACCACTCACTGACAGATGCCCGGCTAGACCTCAAGCAGTGATGGACCACTCAGTCCTGACCAACTCCTCAAAATTTTATAGTTTTTTCACTTGATGACACATGGTGTGGAACATGGCTTTGGTCATTTGGGGCCAGCTGTCCTGGTTCTGTCCCCTCCCAGTCCCATGCGTCCACACAGCCCCTTTCACTGGTAGGACAGTAAAGAATGTATTTGGCTCTGTGCAGCACTACTCAGCAACAACTGAAACATTGGTGGTTTTCTTTGTTTGTTTGTTTTGGTGTGGGGGGGGTAATTCCCAAAGGATTCTCCAGCTTAATCATATACAATAAACATATATCAATTCAGGGCTATTTGGGTCACCTCTTTCAGAAATAATTAAAAAATATATTTTGACAGTGATTTTGCCTTTCTGTTTAAGAGACTTTAGTAGTAAAGGATCACTTCACTTTATATCATAATATAGTTCTAGAGATAGTCAGATGATAACAGGTCATACTCAATCCTAACTACTGTAGCCAATATTAACTATGTTTCAAAAGGCTGAAGCAACCACATATTGAACTCATATGGTTTATCTTGTAATCAAACTGCAAAAATAAAAATACAACCTTTGTATATTTGGGTTGGAATGTGCTTCTGCAGCCAAGCTGTGGCTATTGCAAAATTAGATTGGACCTTGGCTCAGTTTCAAGAGGAGTAGCTCAAAGGACATGTAAGATATTAACTCAAGAAAAGCCAAGTGTAAAAAGACTTCCCTTTAGTATTTAATCAACTTATAGTGTTTTCATTTTAAAATGTAGTGGGTCAGGTCCTACTTTATAGTTCTAAATCCTCACCACTGAAAGAAAATATCCAGTTTTAGTTTGTATACTGTTTTTTTCTTGTCTGTTCTCTCAGTCCAACTATATGAATTGAAAAATGACAACAAATTTCAAGTAAGCCTCAAGAAGACTTCTATGCTGAAGGAGAGAAGAGCTAGCTGTCAGAAAGTTTGCTCTGTGCTGAAGTTCTACCTTTTGCATGCTGTTCTGTTGAAGGCTTTCATACATATGTAATCTCCACTCAACCAGCTCAAGCACAGCTACATTGGGTCAAACAAAAGTATTATGGTCTCCATCAGTGGTAAGTTCTAAGAGGATAAGGAAAGTGCAAGTCTTGTCTGGTCTTTCCTCACAGTGCACCCCAATTCCCACAGTCCATGGGTCAGGAAGTAGCTGAGCTGGAAGTTACATGAATGGCAGTCTATACTGCTTGAATTGCTCCAATCCATCTGGCCTCCTCAGTAGGCTGTAGTGGTCGAGTTCCATCAGTCAATTTAATTTAATGAGGCTACAGAGCTGCCTTTCATCTCAAATATCCTGATCAGAGAAAGGCCTTATTATTTTATTTAAATCATTCCCATAGCATATGCACTGTTTTAAATGACCTCTGCCATGTCCCCCTCAATTAAGAAATTTTCAGAGCTTTTGTGAATAAATCAAGCAGCAAAGTCAAGTCCTAAAGGTATTGTCTTAACCACTGAGTAACCAAGACTCACGGTTAAGGCAGGTCTTAATAAATACACTTCTTATAGAGCCTGGTTCTTGCTCATGCTGTCTTGCTAAGTGGATAATCAGTTACTGTCCTTTAGCTCTGGCTAAACTGTTGCAAAAGAGTGGTGCATAATGTGCAATTTCTATCCTTGTGGCTGCAAATGTTTCAACTTTTCACGTCCTTTCCATTTTTAGAACAGCTTTTAATTTTCAAGGAAAATTCTTGGTACTTTTTCTTCTGCCCTATTACTGGTCACTGCATTTCAGTGCACCAGTATTTCCTTGCTTTTCCCAGACCAACCAAATGTTTTGTGCTCCTTCATTTCTGCCACTTTTAGTCCCAGCAGTCCAACTACAAGAGCCTTCTATACGTCTATATGGCTAGGGCTCATAAGATTGCTTGGATTTTCAAACTCCTCCTCCCTTCTAATTTTATTAATTAAGTGGCTCTCAACTGATGCATCGGTACATTGTCTTGCACTCTCTTTCTTAAAATTGTTGAGAAAAATTTATTTGAGAACACAGAGGGTTTTTTTTGTCTTGTATTGTCTTCTGTGGTCTTGTGGTATTGGGAAAACTTGCCTAAGACAATTTGGCTTGTGTTTAATGATGACCTCTATTTTTATTTTTATTTTTTCTTTGTATGGGAGGGCATTTATTTTCTTTTTTATTTTTGGTATTTGCCTGCAAATGGTTTTTTACATTGCATAGGCGGTGAAAGGAAGTAGGCCCATCCCCTAAAATACATCTGAAATTTCAATGCATGGTTCCCATTTGGAAATATAGAATGAATGAAGAAAATGCTGAGCATAATAAAATGTTGCAGCTAGAGATGTGAGCATAGGCCACTTTGTACCATATAGAAGAGGAAAAGTGGTAAAAATTAGAAAACTAATAGAATAGTGAGGGTATCAGTACCAGGAATGTTTGAATCTTACCTTATAAATTATAAAATCTATGCACTCAGCAAGGTCCTATGTCCTACTGCTTTTTTTTTGTTAATAGTGATTAAACATTCATTTGGACATTCAGGTCTCTTTCTTTGAAGGAAGTGAGTGGGCTGTAGTTATGAGCAGTACCACTTCAGCAGATACAACTACTGTAAACCTCTGAATCAAACCTAAATCAATTGGATTGCTCCTCAAAGAGAATGTAGCAGATGATAACTTCAGCAGACTTTATCATTCCCTATATTAAATTCCATTTATTTCCAAGTAGTTGCCTAAGTCACACTAAGAATTTAAGCAAATTCTTTTCTACAGTAATGACTGCAACATACTTAGAAAAGAACATGAAACCCTCTTACCTTGTTAAATGGTACCCATGATTTACATAAAATATGAGTATTTTCTGCAGAACAGGGGCACCAGCAAGCTCTGAGCAGCACACTGCTTCTGTAATGGAGCTGGCTGCCTATACTGCTCAGCCACCAACAGCCCTGAGGTTTGGATTGCAGTCTGGGACTTAGGATCAATTCTGTGTCTAGGTTCCCTGGCTTTAAGTAGCTGAGACATGGGGCATTTGTCCTGTGCTCAGCCCTTAATTAACTGCTGTTGACCATTCAGTTTCTAATGCATGCACTACGCCAGTGCTGCAGGACATATTGAGGCAGAACATGGGTTCTGCCTGTAGAAAACAGTTATTACTTTCCACTGTGGAAGGTGTATTTCCACGTTACAGAGGACAGAAACTACTGCAGATGCCAGGCTCTGCTCCAAGCTACATCACAGTTATGCAGTATTTTAATGTTATGCGTGTGTAAATGCACTGCCTTTGTTCTTAATAAGGATAATGACAAAGAAATGCTTTAGCTCCTGGCCACCTATGTCCCAGGAAGAGTAGCCACATCTAAAATGTGTTGAATGTTCTATGGAGCAGTTTAGTTCACAAACAAAGCGAAATTGCATCCTCCTCCTATCCATCTCACAGGATGTTAAGAGTGTACTAATAAAGCAGGTCAATAATGAGCTCCAGATCTGGCCTTGCTGACAGGCTTTTGGGTTGACTCTGCACAGAAGGGGGCTTGTTGGGAAAATTAATGTCAAAGGTAACCTTGTCTGCGGTTACTATTAAGAGGTAGAGGTCAGGATCCTAAGAGCAGGGAGGAGACTGAAAAGCAAGATCACAGTCTCAGACTTCAGGGGAGCAGACAATGGCTTCTTCAGAGAGTTATTTAGATGAGTCCTGTGGGGTAGGGTTCTGGAGATAAAAGGCACCCAGGAGAGCTAATAACTATTCAAGAATCACATCTTCCTACTGAAAGAGAAGTTCATCCTAGCAGAGATGCCCGGCAAAAATGCCAGGAGGCCTGGATGAGCAAGGAGCTTCTGGACAGTCTCTAACGAAAGGAGGCATAGAGAGAGTGGAAGTAAGAATATCTAGCCTGCAAGTTGTACAGAGATATTATTCAAATATGAAGCATTGAAGTTGGGAAAAATAAAGCCCAAATGGAATTGAATCTGGACTGGGATATCAAAAAAAAAAGAAGAGCTTCTGTAAGTTTATTAGTGACAAAAGGTAGAGTACGGAAAATGTGTCCCTACTCTGATGGCCTTCGACCTTCTTTGACCTTCTTTGATCACCTTTGACCTTCTTTGACCTTTTTTGACCTTCAAGCTGGAACTTTAGTAAGGCCTGGACACACTGTCCTCTAAAGAATCCACAGTGAAAAGTTGGTGATGTATGTTTTCTGACATTATTCTCTGACCTTCTCTTCTTCCCCTCTCTGACCTTGTTTGTCTTCTGACCTCTTCCAGTCTCTTCCCCTCTCTGACCTTGTCTCCTCTGCTCTGACTACCTCTATTCATTTTAAATCTCCTCAACTCTTTTGTAGCCTTCTCTTTTCCAGTCTCCTCTTCTATGAGTTTCTATTTCTGTGTCTGGTCTTCTCTTCACAGTGTGTGACCTTCTTTAACAATTTCTGAGCTTTCAGGAGCTTTTGCCCTTCTCTGTTACATTCTGACCTCTTTTGAACCTCTCTGACCCTCTTTGGCCTTCTCTGCTTTCCATGGATCTTCATGAACCTTCTCGTTTTTTCTCAGACTTTTTTCTACTCACCCCTCCCACCCTCCATCCAATCTTTCTTCTTCATTTTAAATCTCTTCATTTCTTCTGTTACCTTCTCTTCAGCCTCCTCTTTGAGTTTACATTGCCACATCTGATATATAAAGCATATAACATATCAGAATCACAGAATGGTCTATATTGGAAGAGACCTTAAAGATCATTGAATTCCTACACCCTGCCATGGGCAGTGCTGCCCCCATCAGATCGGGCTGCCCAGGCCCCCATCCAAACGGACCTTGAATGCTTTCAGAGGTGGGCATCCACAGCTTCTCTGGGCAACCAGTTCTAGTAAAGAATTTCTTCCTAACATCTAGGCTAACAATCCCCTTTTAGTTTAAAGTTATTCCCCTTGTCCTACCACCATTAGATGATGTAAAATTTATACTAATAATATTTATAATATAACTATTTATATATATATATTATAATATAACTAATAGTATTTACTGTATAACATATATCAAATATTTAATATATTATGCATAATGCAATTAATATATAATACATAATGTATATAATATGCAATGTGTAATACATAATTTATAAGATATATTATACAATACATAGTGAAATCCTCGGTCTGATGAATGAGGAGAGAGCAGTGGATATTATCTTCTTGGGCTTTGGAAATGCCTTTGGCACTGTCCCCTGTAAGATATTCATAGATAAGTTGCTGAAGCATGAGCTGGATGAGCAGTCAGTGAGGTTGACTGAAAACTGGTAGAATGACTGGGCCTAGAGGGTGGTAATCAGTGGCATGAGCTCTGTAGCTAGTGGTGTACCTCAGGAGTCGATACTGGATCCAGTTTAACACGGTCGCTAATGACCTGGGTGATCAGGAGGTGTTCCTTCTGCATGTTTGATGGCACAACAGGGAGTAAGGCAAAGCCAGTGGGCTGTGCTGCCACCTAGAGGGACCTGTACAAGCTGGAGAAATGGCCTGATGGGATCAGAACGGAAGTTCAACAAGAGCTGCAAGACCTGTACTTGGGGAGGAGCAGCCACCTGCACCAATGTGCTGGGGGCTATGCAGATGGAAACAGCTTGGCTGAAAAAGGCCTATGGATGCTGTTGGACATCTTCATTGGCCTTTCAGCATCTGAAGGGAGGATATAAGAAAAAAGGGGACAGACTCTTTAGTAGGGTCTGTTGTGGTAGGACAAGGGGAAACGTCCTCAAACTAAAAGAGAGAAGATTTAGATTGGACATAAGGAAAAAGTTTTTTACAGTGAGGGTGGTGAGGCACTGGAACAGACTGCCCAGAGAAGTGATAGATGCCATATCATTGGAAACATTCAGGATCAAGTTGGACCAAGCTCTGAACAACCTGATCTAGCCATGGACAGCCCTGTTAATTGCTGGAGAGTTGGACTAGATGACTTCTGAGGATCCCTTCCAACTCAAATGCTTCTATGATTCTGTAATTCTGCAATTCTATAATTCGAACATGAGTTAGCACTGTGCCTTTGCGGTAAGGATGGCTAATGGTATCCTGGGTTGCATTACGCATTGAAAGCAGGTTGAGACAGGTGTTCTTTCCACTCTGTTCAGCTCTGATGTAGCCGCACCTGGAGTACTGTGTCTGCTTTTGTGCTCACAGGTACAAGAGAGCTGGGACTGATTGCCTCATAGAAAAGAAGGCACTCTCTTTTTCATTAATGTGTATACATACTTAAATGGAGGGTGCTAAAGAAGATGGAGCCACCATGGAATCCAACAATAGCACAATAGACAATGGAGTCAAAGTGAAACAAAAAATTCTGTCTGAACATTAGGAAACACTTTATTCACTGGAAGGGTGATGGGGTGCTGGCACATGTTTCCTGAGGAGGTTATGGAGTGTCTAGAGATGGTTCTGGCAACATGCAGTGCATGAGCAGGGAAGTTGGACTGTATGACCTTCAGAGGGACCATCCAAACTTATCCATCTTGACACTTTTATAGAATGGATTAGTGAAGATTTTAAATTTGTAGCTAGGTTCCAAGAATAAGATAGGCATTGCAAAACTTGGTTCTTTCACACTTACTTAGCTTGGGTTTGGAAGTCCACTATAACAGGGATCTGTGCATACTTTCTGGGCACATCTTTCTTTCAGCCTTCTTCCATGTGCTTTTACTTTACACAGGTATTACTTTGCTATCTCTGTTTTGGATATGGAATTCAGAATGTTGTTCTGCTGGCAGAATTGTATGACATCTCTTACACAGTGAAACAGATATTGCCCTCTTAAAATGAAGAATGTTGGTTTCCACTCTGCTAAAGGATTAGAGACCCTCGAAAGACATGGTGACATGCCCAAGTTCAAACCACTATTCCTAAAGACCAAAATGAGTTACATAAACTTGAGAGGCTTTTCCTTTGTATTTCTACAGATGCTTGGGATCTGCTACATGGGCTAAAACTTGGTACTCATCTTTCAGAGGGCAGCTAAGTGTATATCTCAGTCATCTGACCCTTACCACCTGGACCCGAGAGGAGGACAGAATGAACAATTTGAAGACTACCTAACTGTTTATGTGGGAGACCAGCATCGTTTAACACCAACATTTCTGTGTTTTTCTCCTGAAATAATAAATTCAAAAGGTCAGTGGTGGTCTAATGACAGCAGTGCATTTAGGTCCTGGTATCACATTTCACTGTTTGATTTGTGTGGGAAAGCCTATCTACTACTGGTGCTACATGTGCTGTGTGGATAAACAGGGCTATTAATTTGTTTTGACAGGAAGATGTATGAGTCATATGAGTTTTGGCTTTTTCAAACATTTATAGGAATGTGCCATTTTAAAAAAAATTCTATTGGAAATGGAATTGGGGCCACATGAATTTCAATTCCAGCCAGCCCAGGCAGACAGCAGATGTTATTGCTAATATCTGATCTCCTGATAAACCTGTCTAATGAATGACCTGTTATTGCCGAAGTCAAGGTTACTGAAGAAATCTGCTCTTACACAAGGCAGGAGTTCAGTCTATTATATTTTTCAGAACTATGGAAAAAGCGACACATAATAAAAAGGAAATAGATTTTCTTTTTCTTCTGATTTAATGTTTAACTCTTTCCACAGGCATTGTGATATTTATTGCCTTATTGCCTAGAATAGTACAGAAGAAGTGGCTTTTATAGATGGAAGAAGCACTCTTTTTCACTGCGGAAGAAGAGTTGAGCAGCTGCTGTCAGCATCTGAGCTAGACTTAAAAAATTAAATGAAGTAAAACAAAACAATAAAATTTTGATGTTCCCTGCTGTGTGGGACTCATAATGCTGTGTTAGGTGGTAGAAATTTTCATATAAAATGTATAATATGGTTGATGTATAGAATCATAGAGAAACATAGAATTGTTCAGACTGGAAAAGACCTTCAAGATCATCAAGTCCAACCATGACCTAACCATACTACCCTAAGGCTAACAACCCTCGGCTAAATCATGTCCCTGAGCACCACATCCAAGTGGTTTTTAAACACATCCAGGGATGGTGACTCAACCACCTCCCTGGGGAGCCTATTCCAGTGCTTAACATCCGTTTCTGTAAAGAAGCTTTTTCTGATATCCAACCTAAACCTCTCCCTCATGCAACTTAAGGCCAGGGGCAGGATTACTTCCTTAGTCCTGCTCACCACACCTTTCCTAATACAAGCCAGGATGCCATTGGCCTTCTTGGCCACCTTGGCACACTGCTGGCTCATATTTGGCCAACTGTCCATCAGTACACCAAGGTCCCTTTCCATCAGGCAGCTTTCCAGCCAATCTCCCCGAAGCCTGTAGGATTGCCTGGGGTTGTTGGGACCAAAATGCAGGACCCGACACTTGGCCCTATTGACACTCATACAGTTTACCTTGGCCCATCAATCCAGACTATCCAGGTCCCTCTCTAGTGCCTTTCTACCCTCTGGCAGATCAACACTCCCTCCCAGCTTGGTGTCATCTGCACACTTACTAAAGGTGCACTCAATCACCTCATCAAGACTACTAATAAAGATTTCAATAGGAGTGGCTCCAGTACTGAACCCTGGGGTACACCACTCGTGACCGGACACCAACTGTATGTAAATCCATTGACCACAACTCTTTGGACCTGGCCATCCATCCAGTGTTTCACCCAGCAGAGAGTATTTTTTTTTTTAAGCATGTTTTTATTCAAAGATTAAAAAAAAAAAAAAAGAAAAAGTAGCAAAAACATAAAACCTGTAGTATATTTGTCCTTATTTTTGTGAGTCTGCTTGAGAAGCTGCAAGACCAGCCACAGATGTATGGCTTGGAAGACGATGGTGAGTATACTTCTGGCTCGTCAGCTGGCTACAGGTCACAAGAAGGCTGATAGGTTGACATATATGCGTGAAGGGTGGTTTCTCAGATAATGGAGATTTACTTGGTTGTGGGAAGCAGGAGAGATATACACTGCCACAAAGTGCAGCTTGAAAGATGGAGAAAGGGCATAAAGAGGAGGAAATGTCACTCAAAGGGCAGTTCTATGGTGCCTGAGGTCACCCAGAGAAGTCTGTAATCAGAGAATGGAGCTGGAAATTAAGGAACAGCCAATGAGGGTGGAGAGACATCAGTGAAGATATGGAAATGACAGGGCATGAGATACTGGCCAAGGACTGGAAACAATCACAGAGCACTTGCAGGACACCAGAGCCCTTCTGGAGCTCCAGGTGGATCCTGGGCTGAGAGCCTCAGGGTATCTACTATCATACAAGCTGCCTGTGCCCCACGAAATGCATCCCACCCAACCTTATATTCACTTTGCTTTCAAAGAAAGACAGCACACAATTCCCAATATATATAATATATATATTTGTATATGTAAAACAAAATCTCTCCATTACTTTGTTGTTTCCTTTCTTTTTTCTTTTTTTCTTTGTTGATAATTTTATAAATAAATGAATAAATAAATCTGTAGTACTGAAATCTAGCAGAATCTGGAACTTGTTTTCTCAGCTAGAAATAATCTTGCTGACTTTCCCCCACTCTTATATTAAAAAAAAATGAAAGCAAGACTATATAAATTCCTCAAGATATGGCAGAAAATGGAAATACCTGACATAGGTGGCACACTCAATTTGTTGACAGTCTTTTAAAATCAGCATTTCCATAGCTTTCCCAGAACTAATCAAGAATCATGAAGATTTACAGATCCACATTTCCTACACTAATGTCTGCTTCCATAGAATTCTTCCACTAAATTCAGTGTAAATTTTCCCGTGATGGAGTTATCTCGTCTCATCCACGAAACCTGACAACTCATGTTTATAAGTTAAAAAATAATTCTGAACCTTCAACTGTGTCCCTCTCAGTTTTTTTTGTTGTTGTTGTTGTTGTTGTTTTTTGTTTTTTGTTTAACAAGGTGGATTTTTCCTAGACCATCACCAGAAGGATGGTGTTATAATTTAAAACCAGCAAAGGGCATACTAATATAATTTAAAATTTGGTATTTGGTGGTGAGTGGTGAATGTTCTGGTGCTCCAGAAGAGCATAGGCGATAGGTTTCGGTTGAATTCAGGAGATACCAGTAAAGATCCTCAAAAGCCACAGGTTCATTTTTGTGTTGGTAACAACTGAAAAGCACAGCTCAGTACTATCAGACTTTTACCTGACTTTGGAAAAATTACTTACATACTGATAATTTATAAACCCTCTGCATGGGTGTGCAGCATGGTGTTACTTGCGGTCAGCCTTCACATATACTGAAATCCTGATCTGTCAATTAATTTCTGGTTAAATAGCTGTCCATAGTTCTTCACTCCATGCATTTCTTTCTAATCTTTTTCTTTGTTGCCATAATTTCATATTTCTGTTCTCATTTGAAGAGAAAATTGATCAGTGAAAATCAGAACATATGCATATGTTTCTTAACAAAGACCGGAGAATGTTTTTCTTTAATAAATAAAATAATGAAAACAAATGTCATCAGTTTTTTACAATAAAATCATTTTCATTTATCTTTAAATTGGAAATATATGGATATAGATTTGAAGTGTGGACTACTCAGTGGGTAAAGAATTGGTTGCATGGTCACAGCCAGAGAGTTCTGGTCAACAGCTCTATGTCCAGGCTGATGGCACCAAGCTGAGAGGTGCAGGTGATACTACATAGGGAAGAACTGCCATCCAGAGAGATGGAACAGCACAGGCATGAAAGGTTGGCCTATATGAACATAAGGAGATACAACAAGGCCAAGTGCAATGTGACGCACTTAGGTCAGGATAATCTGATATTTAAGAGAAGAACTCAGTATCACTGTGGAGAACGACTTGGGGGTTCTGGTAAGTGAAAAGACTGACATAAGCAAGCAGCGTGCACTTGCAGCACTGAAAGTTGATAGTATCCTGGACTGCATCAAAAGATTGGTGACCAGCAGCAAGAGGGACATGTCTGTCCCCCTCTGCTCTGACCTCAAGAGGCCACAGTTGCACTACTGCATCCAGGCCTGGGGACCCCAACACAAGAAAGATGCGGAGCTGTTAGAGGAGGTCCAAAGGAAGCCACAGAGATGCTTAGAGGACTGGAGCATCTCTTCTATGAGGAAAGGTTTGTTCAGCCTGGAGAAGAGAAGGCGCTGGGGAGATCTCACTGTAGCATTCCAGTGGTTGAATGGAGTTTACAAACAAGAGGGAGACCAGAAAAGAAGAAATTGTTTTAAATCAATGTATGCAATATTTTTATCAGATGTTTTGAGGAAATTCTTTACACAGGGGGTGATGAGGCACTGGCACAGGCTGCACTGAGAAGCTGTGGGTGCCCCATCCATGAGGTGTTCAAGGACAAGTTGGATGGGCAGCATGAGCTGGTAGATGGCAACACTGCCCACAGCAGGGAATTGAAAATGGGTGATGTTTAAGGTCCCTGCTAACCCAAGCCACTCTGTGATTCCGTGATTTAACACTTAACGTTTAGAAGAATGTCTTATGTAGCCCTTATGTAGATAATTAATATTCCTGATTGTCAGTGAATAATCTTGAGTGTTTTACTTTCAATTGTACTTTAGATTCTGATTTCCTACCAGAAACATAATTCAAAACAAATTTATGACTAAATAGGGGGGCATATTTAAATAGAGTAGGGGTTATTTGAGTATTGTAATGTCCATCTATACTACTAAAAGAGAATTTTGGAAGTTGTCCTTGACCTAGAGCTTAAGCAAATGCCCAGGCCAACTTCTCCAGTACACAGGAAATTGTCTGAACATCTGAAAAAGTATCTCCAAAATGTCTGGGAGTGTTCACTTGTAGGAATGTTTCTCTGAATAAGACAGGAAGTTAGAACATTATTTAGTTGCCTGAACTTGGGAATTCAATGCCATCTAAAACACCAGAGAGAATCAACAATTTCTGAAAGTGTTGTACTTGATGGAGTCATGTCCAACACTTTGAAGGTTTTGAGAATGCCTCAAAACGGCAACACCATCTGTACTGGGGTGCCAGGCCTTATTCTTGGGCTGCAGTTAAAACAAATGGTATGTGTCTATTTGCTAAATATAGCACAAAAGGATGTATGAAGTGGATTAATATACATCATAATTCCCATAGTGACATGCTTGTGTTCACATCAATAGATTTGAAAAATTTGTTTTTATGTACTGTGATGTTGTTTATAAAGAGCTTTCTCTCAACATTTTACTAAAGGAGAAATGGTTTATGTGGGTGTGTATCTTAACTCACATATTCAACAGTAGCAGATCTCTGAGGCTTTGCCATTGTCTGGAACACTTCTTCCTGAATGCCTTAATCTGGGATGTTGTGAGGTGACTTTTCCTTCCGACTTGATCTACAGCATGATTTCTCTCCTGAAGACCATCTGTTCAAACACAAATGAGAAAGCCTAGAGATCTTAATGATTTTCTAAATAATCTCAGACATTAAAATATATGAAATATGTTTCAATTTCACATACTTTTTCAGATATTTTTCAGATATTTCTAAAATTTAAAACCAATCAGTATGGTTTCAACTGAATTGCAAAACACAAAGGTAAACACATTATACATTTTAGAAGCATTGTCCTCTAAAACATGTCAAAAACTTTAAGCAAAACCTATTTAGTGTTGTCCACATGCACACTGATTTTTCTGTTTGATTGGTTCATAGCCACTTAACTTGAATGAAATTACGTTATTAGTATTGTGCTATCTCTGGGACTGCCTCTAATAGCATGAGCTGTTTCTGTATTGCTTTTTACCTAATTTTGCTTTCATAGGTAGGAGTGAATGCAATTGTTGCACTAAAAAAAAAAAAAAACACCAGCCCTTTTTTTTTGTTTGTTTTAGATTTGACTAGTACATCTAATAAATTATATGGTATGCTACCTTGGGGCTTATTCTGCCTCTGCAGTGAGATCACAGAACCTATGAAGCACAGAACTGTAGGGATTGGAAGGGACCTCTGGAGATCACCCAGACCAAACCCCTGCTAAATATCTTATACTTAGTTTGCACTGAGTCAGTACAGCTCTGGGTAGATGACAGCATCAGTCTAAATTAGAATCAAACAGTCTTTTATAGGGAATTACTTCTTAGCCTTAAAACAATAATCACTTAGAAAACAATTTAAGCAGTGGATTTTTTTTCAGAACACTTATTAATCTGACTAATAGTTTCTTGGCATCCAAGTAGCTATCAATATACCTTCATTGAAAACCTTTGAGTATATTAAAGTGATATTTTCCTTCTATTTTTTTAAGAAAATGTATTAATAAATACCTGAAAATACAACATGATGGAGTGGAATAGAGATAGAAACCAAGTTCTATAAAAATTCAATAAATTCTGTTCTGTTCCTTCAAAGTTAACTGTTAGATCCTGATTGATGCTCCTGATTGATTGATAACGACTCTCCACTTGCACCGATGGCAAAGAGTTTTTGCCTTCCCTGAAAAAGCTGATGTATTCATTGGAATTTAGCATCAGTAAATCAAGTCTAAAATCCCTGATGAATTGTAATAATTCTCATAGTCGTAAGAAGACATTAAGATCTTTTACATAACCAAAAAAAAGAAAAAAGGAAAGGAGCAGGAAGTGTTGAATACATTGAATCACATACGCCGCTGAAAACTAAGATGATTTTTACTGTTTTAGTTATAGAATCATGGAATCATAGAATGGTTTATGTTGGAAGGGACCTTTAAGACGATCTAGTTCCAATCCCCTGCTGTAGCGGCGGCACCTCCCTCTACACCAGGTTGCTGAAAGCCCCATCCAGCCTGGCCTTGAATGCTTCCAGGGAGGAGGCATACACAACTTCATTAATCAACACTTCCAAATCCTTCTCATCAGGGCTGCTATGAAGACATTCTCTGTCCAGCCTGTATCTGCCCTTGAGATTGCCCCGACCCAAGTGCAGGACCTTGCACTTGGCCTTGTTAAACCAAGAGTTTGTCATGGGGCCACATCTCATTCCTGTCCAAGTCCCTCTGGATAGTATCCTTTTCCTCTAGTGTGTCAGAAATGGTCATCATGCTCGTTCTACGATAATAAATAAAACAATTAGACAAAACTGCGGAAGGTCTTGTCTTGACACTGATGAAGAATCATAGAATCATAAAATGGCTCAGGTTGGAAGGGACCTTAAGGATCACCAAGTTCCAACCCCCTGCCAGAGGCAGGGTTGGCAGTCACTAGATCAAGTACTAGGTCAGATTGCCCAGGGCTCCATCTAACCTGGCCTTTAACACTTCCAGGGCCAAGGGATCCACAGCTTCTCTGGGCAGTCTGTTCCAGCACCTCACCACTCTGTCAGTAATTAGCCCTTGCATCTAATCCAAATCTTCCTTCCATTAATTTAAAACCTTTCCCTCTTATCCCATCACTATCTACCCATGGAAAAAGTTGATTTCCCTCACGTTATAAACTTCTTTCAAATACCAGGAACTTTCTCTTTTCCAGGCTGGACAAGCTCTGTTCCTTCAGCCTGTCTTCACAGGAGAGGTGTTCATCTCTTGGATCACCCTCATGGCTCTCCTCTGGACCCTTTCCAAAAGCTCCAAGTCTTGCCTGTTTGGGGGCCCCAGACCTGGATGCAGTTCTCCATATGAGACCCCATGAGGGCAGAGCAGAGGGGGACAATCACCTCCGTCACACTGCTGGTCACCCCTCTTCTGATGGAACTCGTGACACCATTGGCCTTCCAGGCTGCAAAGGCACACTGCTGGCTCATGTTAAGGTTTTCATCACCTGGGACTCCTTAAGTTCTTTTCAGCAGGGTTGATCTCATGGAACTCCCAGTTTACATATATCTGGAATTACCTCCGTCCAGGTGCAAAACCTTGCACCTTACTTTGTTGAACCTTGTTAGGTTCAATTAGGCTCGCCTTTTGAGTCTATCAAGGTCCCTCTGGATGGCATCCCTTCTTTCTGCTGTATCAACCACACTGCTCAGCTTGGTGTCATCAGTAAACTTGCTGAGGGTGCAGTCTATCCCATCATCTAAGTCAATGATAAAGATGTTAAAGTGTTCCAGTCCCAAGATGGACCTCTGGGGGACACATCGTGTTACTGGCCTCAACCTTGGCATAGAGTCATGGACAACAACCCCCTAGCTGCGACCTTCCAAACAATTCCTTGTTCATCAAATAGTCCATTCTTCAAATCCATATCTCTCCAATTTAGAGATAAGGATGTGGTGGTGGACCATGTCAAAGGCCTTCCACAAATCCAAGTAGATGACATCAGTTGCCCTCCCTTTCTCTTGATACTGTCACTCTGTTGCAGAAGGCCACCAGATTGGTCAGGCATAATCTGCCCCTGGTGAGGCTGCACAGGCTGTCTCAGATAACCTCTTTGTCTCAGATGTGCCTTGTCTTCCAGGAGGATCTATTCCATGGTCTTCCAAGGCATAGAGGTGAGTCTCACCAGCCTGCATTTCCCTGGGTCCTCCTTCCTCCCTTTCTTGTTAAAGGGAGTGATGTTTCCCTTTTTTCAGTTCTCAGGAGCTTCACCTGACAGCCATGACTTTTCAAATATGGGAGATCAGCTCTGCAACCACATCAGCCAGTTCCCATAGGACCCTGGGATGCATGTCATTCAGCCCCATGGTCTTGTACATGTTCAGTCTCATGAGTTGCTCTCAGACTTGCTCCACCCTTACAGTGCTGGGGAGTTTGCTCCTGTAGTTTTGACCTAGCGTTTCAGAGTTGTGAGGTTCAGGGATATGAGAATCCTGTCTGCCAGTGAAGACTGAGGCAAAGAACTCACTGAGTACCTCAGGCTTCTCTGTATCTGTTGTAGCCAGTTCTCCTTTTCCATTTAGTAGAGGAGATATGCTCACTCTGGCCTGTCTCTTATGACTTATGTACCTGTAGAATCCCTTGTTTTTAACATCCCTTGCCACATACAGTTGCATCTGTGCCTTGGCTTTCCTAATCCCATCTCTGCAAGTCTGGAGAGCATCACTGTATTCTTCCCAGGTGACATGCCCTTGCTTCCACTGCCTGTACTCTCCCTCAGCCTGATCAGCAGGTCCTTGACAAGACATTCTGGTTTCCTGCCTCCCCTGCCTACTTTCTTATTCTGAGCATTGCAGAGCTTGGCGCTCTCAGAAAGGCATCCTTAAGGAGTAACCAGCTTTGCTCCACTCATCTGTCTCTAAGGACTTCTTCCCAGAAAATCTTGTTCAGCAGTTCCTTACACAAGGGTGAAAGTTGAAACAGCCTCTTTATTTAATCTCTTTAATGACAGTGATCTATCATGCACTGCTGAATGTTTCAGGAGTGCCAGTGATTGCTCCTCTAGGATCTGTGCATGATAGCTCTGTTTCTGCTCCAGCTCTGGCACATAAACTGGAATGTCTTCTACCCCTTTAATTTGGATACAGGTACACCACGTCATTAAATTTTTATTTGTCTGTCTTGTTACTTACTACAACATATTAGTGAGCCCACTACAGTAAGCTCATTCCCTGTTTGAAATAGCTTACTATACAGTGTATAACTGAAGAGCTCTGTCTGTCTTATGCTATGTTACTGCCTGAGTATTACTTGTTTAGTTTTAAAATTAATGTGTTTTATCATAAAAAGTGGGAAGTCATTTGAATTCTGTTTTAGAGTTCAGCTGTTCTAAATTACATTTATTGTGACAAAGTGTAATTCCAAAAATTTGCTGTCCTGATTGTCTTGATGACAATAACAAGAAGAAAAACTCTGATGTAACAGTAATACCTCTGTTTAACACCCATTTTATTTCCTTGTTTAATGTTCATTTTCCAAACTGTGTTGGTCTTGTGCTTATCTCTTTACAGCTGGTTGTTCATGGAGTTCACAATGATGCTTTTGAGCCAATAATGCATGTTTTGGTTACAGCTGGGATGGAATTGTTTTCTTCAGTGTTTGTTATGATGCAATTTTGGTTTTAGGAGAAAAACCATGTTGATAAAACATCAGTGCTCAAAGTTGTTGCTAAGCAGTGCTGAACAGAGCCAACACCATTCTTGGTGAAGGACCCAAGGAGCTGGGAGGGAACAGAATTAGGACAGCTGACTTAAACTGGCCATATGACATTGTGAGGAAGGAGTTTTGAAGGGGGTGGGAGTCCGTCTCACTCTTCTGCTGCTCAGCAGGGCTAGCTGGGAATTGGTCAGGGTGAGGTGACCAATTGTTTGTGTATCACTTGTTACGTACATACATATATCCCATCACAACTGTTTTCCTTTTCTCTATGTTAGTAGATAGTCTTATCTCAACCCACAAGTTCTTTGTTTTTCCCCAGTTCTCTTCCCAGTTCCACTGGATGTGAATGCATGTCTATGAAGCACTTAGCCACCTGTCAAGCTAAAGCAAAAGAATCCAATAATTCCACATTGACCTCCAATATTTTGGAAGATCTTTTTCAATAGTTCATACAGGTCTGTAGTATTTATAAAGAGGTACTGTGATCCTTTGTCCATGGTTTGGGATTGGAGGAAGAAACAGGGCTCATTTCTAAAGCTTACTATGCAGCTCTTGACAAGTTACTTAATTGATTACTTCTAAACCTTTCCAGAGTTATGATAATCATGCCACAAATCTTTGCAAGCTACTTCGAGTCAAAGGAGCTACAAAAAGCAACAGATAGGCTCTTCTCTTTAAGTCTCACCCTTTTTAAGTTTTATTATTCATCTTATTTACTCTGTAATCACCATCACTGAGAATCACTTATAGTGTCAAGTTCATTTCATAGGAATGTCTAGGGGGAAAAAAGTATTTTCAGAGTCACTTGGAGTGCTAGAAGTAGGCATTTGTAGTAAGTGACATTCTCCTATAAAAAGAATATAGTCATAGATTGTAGGAGCAGAGATCAACTTTGACAGTGCATCAAGTTGACTTGCTGCAAAATAAATGATTACGGACAAAAGATTAGTAAGATGACTACCTGATGAGTGACTTCAGAAAGATCAGTTAACAAAAATCTTCACACGGGTTTATTACGTCATCTGAAAGTAATCATGTCTTTTAGTGTCAGATGCCAAATGTTGAATTCTGTTATGTCTGGTAACTGAAATCTCCTCTCATGCAGACTTACAGACAACTTCATTTCATCTGGGTGAAGTTCAGGAATAGATCTGGATGAGTCCTGAGGTTTCACTACTCAGATCGCACTTACTTCCCCTAACCGGGGCCATGCTAGTCATGCTGTGCTGCTCAGTGAGGTAAATATGTCAAATATATCAGATATAGTTTTCAAATCATTAGTAGGCAGGAAGATTAGAAGAGTAATCAAATTTCTTTCCTAATCCAGTCATGCTGCATGGAGAAAAGCACAATCATTTCTGTCTCAATCACAAATGTATTAGTGCTAATGAAAACTCTAGGGCAGTGTTTAGCAATTTCATTACACACTACCTTGGAACATAGTAGTTCAATTAATCTCTGCAATGCCACATTGCATTCTTAACTTCTTTTCAAACAAGTCTCATTTAAAGAATTGTGTTTGATCTGCAGTCTTTGGGTAGTTTAAACAAGGAAAGAACATGACAGAAGTTTGAATGGCTACAACAGAATGAAATGGGTTTTATGTAAAATACAAGCTTTCAGTCTTTTATAATACATTTCTGTCAAAGATCCCCTTCACAACTCTGAATATATCTAAAAGATCATTCAAGTCTCCAAGTGAGGTAATTTTGTGCTTCACATTTATTCACACTCAATGTGAAGAATTATTCAGACTCAGCCTTGCGAAAGAATTAAAAGTTACAAGGGGAAACACATAGACAGCATTTGAAGAAGAAAATACTTTCAAAGTGACAACAGATTTTCAAAGTCACACTTCTGATAAACTTTGGGTTCACTATGTCCTATATATCCACGATGCATCAAATGCCATTTTCCAACAAGAATTCCCAGTCTGGTTTTCCCTTCTACTTCTCTCTCTTTGGAGTTTCCTTTTGCCTTCTCTGGTAGCCAGGTTCTACCAGAAGTTGCTTTCACCTGATTCCTCAACGATTTTGTTTGAGGTTTTCTTTTGGAAGCCACATACTATTAACTAATTCAATAATCAACCGTTCTGTAAGCACATATGCAGAATGCAGTTGAGCAGAGAGACACAATTATTCCCTGAGGAATAATTCTGTGTGCTTTCCTACTATATTTATGTAGGCATTTTATGAATTGGCATTCACCACTACCAGCTTTTGAAGACTGTTTGGTGGAAACAAGCTCATTCCTGTCAAACTCCATACCCTGTCTTCCAGGGTACCTCTGGTGGGAAGATTTTTTCTGTGGTATATTTGTGTGTTTTTTAAAAATTATCTGGAAGTTTAGTAGCACTTTTTTTATTTGCAGTAACCAGCAGCTTCCATGCTCTATTATTTTAACAGGAGAAAATAAATGGAGTGAAAATAGAGTAGGCAAGGGTTGGGGTCAACATTTTTGTTAATGACCTGGAGAAATAAGTGCACAGTGAGTTCCAAGTTGTCCCTACATAGTGTGTATTTTACCATTTCAGAATGATTTCCCCATTTTCATATTTCACTGTAACAACAGCAGATGTGCTGGTTTTTGCTGCCCTTGCAGGTGTGTCAGTCAAGACTAAGCTGAATTTGCTCAGCTCCTGCAGTTCCCCACCCCACTGCTCTGTGAAGAAGTGCTGGCATACAGCTGGTTTTCTGGAAGGACCCAGGGCAAAATTCATCACAGATAATTAATGTCATTATCTTTAATTTATAACTGAAGAACAAAAGTGAGTAACTCGACAAGACTTTCCTTAAACTTGCTGCTGGTGGAAGTTCACTGAGTGGGAGTCACTGTCAGTGCAGGTGAAGCAGTGCTTCCCAAATGGGTTCTGTGTATGGCTGTGCAGAGGGGAGGAATATTTTCTCCGTTGTAGGGAAACTGTCGACCTTCATGCCATGTAGATTGACAGCTACCCATCAGCAGCAATCTGTTTATCATGTTTGATTGTCATTTAATGAGTGAATTCTATAAATAACGAACACAAAGAAGAGCATTTCCAGTAGAGGAAACCTCAACATTTAGAATTTGTTTCTTTTTGAGATAATATTACTTAGTCTCATTCAGATCACTTATTTACAGGAAATGATGACGCCGAGGTATGAGATACAAAATCATTCCAACCAAATGAATCACAAATGGAGTAGAGTGGAACTATTTTTCAGTCAGAGGCAATTTCAATCATTTAAAGATTACTGTGTCTGGGCATCCTAAATAAATGATACAGAACTATGTAATTACCATTCTCAAAAAGCCGCAGAGACTGCTTTATTTTGCAAGCTGTCAGACACAATGTAGTAAAACTGTCCCAAGCCTCAGCTAAACCTCGCCACACAAATAAGCTCACTGTCTCTCACCAGACAGTTGCAAACTATTTGCCTGTAGGAGTTATTTTAAAAGATTAACTTGAATCCTCAAATGGACACTTAACTTTAGAGTATGCCAACTAAATCTTAAGGGAGATAGCATTTCTCCCACACTTTATTGCTACAGATTGCACTGAATAATTGAGACTAAATGGTTAAGTTTAAAATATGACAATTATCTTCTTTTTATTCTCTCTTTCTGTTTCACTATTTTTCTGTTTCACTTATTCTGTTTCACTCCAACATCTCCTCCATTTGAATGCTGCAACTTATCATTAATTTATCTAGGAAAGAAGCTATTCACATCACATCCTAGAATGTCTCAGTGTACACTGACAGAAAATGGATTAAGAAATAATGTGTTTTTTAATGACTTTTGGTACTTTCATACTGGAGTGAAGTAGTGGTTAGATAAGGCTAGATTGCTCTGTACTTGCACATTACGTACTATTGCTTTATGAATAATTGTTACAATGCTATGGACAGCTTGTAATAATTATCTTTCCTTTTTCACAGTTTTAATACTGATATCAAACCTGATCTGACAAACATTTTAGCACATGACTAATCTCATCACAATCAGCGTGAGTTCTAAGAACTCACTATTTTAAGTTTTGCTGATCTGAAATGATAGAAAATTTTAATCACAGGAATACTATACGTACTACTTGTTACAATTGCTGCAAATCCGAGTGCCAATACTAACCCACCCTAGATATAAATGTTCTCTTGCTCAGTGTTGACTCCCAGTTCCATCCTATAGATGTATACATATACATACCTATGTATATGTATATGAAAAAAATACAGAATAATAAAAAGTGATGCTCACAGCAAAATTGCAGCCTAGTGAACTTTTCTGAAAAGCATGCCCACAATCTGTAACTTCAAGGGCTAGTACTCATCTGAAATAAATATGTCATTCATGATTTTTGGTGGCATTATTTTCATGGAATGGTTTGACCTTTAAGACCATCTCATTCCAACCCCCTGCTGTAGGCAGGGACACCTCCCACTAGAACAAGTTGCTCAAAGCCCCATCCAGGAATGCTGGCCTGGAATGCTTCCAGGGAGAGGGCATCCACAGCCTCACGGGACAACCTGTTCCAGTGTCTCACCTCCCTCACAGGAAAGAATGTCTTTCTAAGACCTAGTCTAAATCCACCCTCTTCCAGATTAAAACCACTTACCCTCATCCTGTTGCTGCATGCCCTTATAAAAAGTCCTTCCCCAGCTTTCCTGCAGGTCCCCTGATTAACTCTGTGGCCCTCCTCTGGATCTGCTCAATGTCAACAATGTCAATGCCCAACAGCTCAATGTCGTTCTTGTGTTGAGGGCCCCAGAACTCGCTGCAGTTCTCCAGGTGGGGTCTCAGGACAGCAGAGTAGAGGGGCAGAATCACCTCCCTCAGTCTGCAGATCACTCTTCTCTTCATACAACCCAGGATACTGGTGGTTTTCTGGGCTGCAAGCACACATTGCTGGTTCATGTGGAATCTTCCATCAACCAGGACCCCCAAATATTCCTCAAGTACTGTTCTCAAGCCATTCTCTGTCCAACCTATATCTGTGCTTGAGATTGCCCCAACCCAGGTGCAGGACCTTGCACTTGGCCTTGCTGAACTTCATGAGGTTGACATGGGACCACATCTCAAGCCTGTCAAATTCATCTGGATAACATCCCTTCCCTGCAGCATATTGACTGCACCATTCAGCATGGTGTTCTAGATTTTCTGTTATTAAAAAAAAAACAACAAAAACCGACAGTATTATTTGAGGATTAACAAAAGAGAGGCTCTAGGTTTAGTGAACTTGTGAAGCAAAAAGGAAATATGCACTCCGTATCTTGTTTAATAAAGTTATTTCAGTGGTGTTTTTCTCACTAGGCATGTGATATCTGTTTCAGAATATTAATGCCAAAGATTATTCTGGAATATAAAAAGAATTATATTGCAAATAATAAATTCAAAAATGAAAACTATTCACACAGATTTGAGAAACAAGGAGTGCTCGAAATCCTTGAGTCCATTAAGATGGATGATGTGGGCTGTTCCTTCATTTGTATGGATCTGGGAAACACTGAGTGACTAACTGCACCATAAATTATTTAAGTTAAATAGCTTAAATTGTTTATTTGTTATGGGAAGATAAAAATTTTAAAGTCTCACCAGAGTTCATAAGATTGTAATTCATATAAACAGATTTTCGGTCTCATTCACAGTGAAGTAAGAACAAGCACATCTGCTGCATTTAAGAATGCTGCTGTTACTGGCAGTTCTCTGTACTTCACTCGTTCATTCCAGTGTAGCTACATACCAGTGATCATGTAAAAGAGAGAAAGCAAAATAAGGAATGAAATATGAGGCCTGCTCCAAAAGTAATGCCTCCCATTTTGTTATGTTAGCCCACAGCGTCAAAGGCAGGTGTTGGTGGTATGGCAGTACAGGTTGAATCTTCCCACCAATATTCCACTACATACTGTTGTCTTATGTCAGATGGCAGCAGAGGGGCAGTCTAATAGAATGACATCTGATGTGGAAATGCATATGAGGTAAAGATGTGTAACTGAAAATTCCTCCGTGCAGAAAAAAAAATGGCATTCATTGGCATTCCCTGATGCTTGCTGAATGTTTATGGAGACCCAGCAGTGGATGTTAGCAGAGTGGGTAGTGCATTTCAGCAGTGACAACAATGACAGTGAGTCATCTCTGCTGGTGCTGATTTTTATGAGCAGCATGCAGGCTCTTGTTCATGACTAGAGAAAATGCATGGTTAATGATAATGAATGTGTTAAAAAAGAGTGCTTGGTAGATGAGAATTTGCTTTATCAAATAGTATTATTATGCCTTGTGTAACTGTTGTCATTTCTGGGGGGGATGGGGGGAGTGGGAAAGGAGGCATTACTTTTGGAGCAACGTACATAAAAGTCACTTTTAAAAATAGTGGTCAGACCAACCCAGTTTTGGGTACTTAGGAGGTGCAACACCTATGCCCAACATATCAGTCTTTAAATGCCATTAAAAGAAGTCTCGAGTCTGGACTCAAGATAACAGCTTCTTCAAGGACAAGTTCCTCCTCACGAATAACAAAAATTAGAAGAGATAACAGGATATGTTGAGTTTTCGAGGAAAAGTGAGGAGAAGCATTATACCCAGAAATAAAGGATGATATGAATCTGCATTCTCCTCAAGTAATTGAAAAAAGAAATAACATGAGTTAATATTCTTTCCAGTTTTGCATTTTCCCTTGCTGCCATTTTTGCAGATGAGCTTTCTCTTTGGTATGTTCAGCAAGCTGTCTGTCATGGTCCTCCCATCCCCTCTTGGAGGTGAATCAGCTCCCCCAAGAAAAGATTATAACCTGAAAGCAGATTTAAGCCTTGTCTCTGACATGAAGCTCTCTGAATTTTGGGGCAGGTCAACAATTCAGGAACCTGTTCTACTCAGGGAAGAGGTACAAGACTCAAAATATACTTCAGCTGGTGGCACTTGTGTTAGAAAATAGTGCAATAGGAGAGGAGAGCAAAGGATCTGCACATTGGAACTAACGTCTGCCATATGCATTTTTTAGGCAAACTCTTCTTTTTCCAATTGGCAAGAATACCTATCAGCAGCTGGAATATCTCTGAAATTGAAGTAAAATGATTTATTGCAGATAGTTCTTTTGATGGCCACGTGATGCCTGTGGTCAATACCCTGCTTGATGTACTGTTCAGAAACTACTGAAGAAGTCAAATTTCTGTCATTCTGAACTTCATGGCCAGAGCTCTCTGCAGCTAAACATCCTCAGACCATCCAGCTAGGTGCTCTGCAGTGGTATATTTATGCACAATTTGCCATCAGCTGGAAAAAAAAAAAAAAAACATCACATCAAAACCAAAAGAGAATTGCAGCAGTGGGCTGTAATTACTACCCAGAGAATCAGCTCATAACAAATCCAGGAGGAAAGAGGTGAAAGCTGGATGTGTTGTCAGCACATCATATATTTTAATTTATCTTGTGTCTGTCTTCTATTACTGAAGTTTAATCAAACAGTCTGAGTAATAAAAGCTTGGGCTATCTACTGGACCTGTCATCTAAGCCCACCAATTACTACAATTTCTTAAAAAAAAAATTACTAATGAGAGAAAAAATATATTTATAGATCAGTATATTTTCTTTTGTCATCATCACAATACTAGATTAATTGGAGTGCTAAACAAAAGGGCTATAATTAAATATCTATGTCTTTTTAATGTCTTTGCTTTGCTCTACTGACTTTTTTTTTACTGTTTAAGAAATATTTTAAAAGTAACTAAGAGCACCATTGTATGCTAAGCATGCTATGCCAACATTATGATGCTTTAAAAATAACACTATAAGCAGACTCCAACTTTACAGATTATTTCCCTCTCTTAAAAATGGAGATCAGAATCAAATGTGCACAAAAATCTTAGCAGAAACAGAGTAATGAATTCCTGCACTCATTGGAAGGTGATCTCATGTCTTGTGGCTTGTAACAAACAGAATAACATATATATGTATATTATTATGACGAAAAACAAGTAAAACATACTTGTCTACACACTGTCTAGAACCTGCAGAGCTGCAGTCTACAGGAAGGTGTGAGGGCTTGAGCTAATATTTGAATTAATTGGGTAAGAGCCAGACCAAATGTTAAAAAATGTAATCTGGAGATGCAGCATCTAAGTAGTCCTTTCATCTTTGAATATCGGGGGAACAATTTAAAACAAATCACTAAATTATTTATATTCTCAGCATTGGTTTTTTTTTGTTGTTGTTTTTTTCCTGTGATGTGACTGAATGCTTTGGGCTCTAAGCAAATCACTAAATGTTTTCCATCTCTTTGGTCTTAGTGATGTGATATCCTATCTGGTAGAAGTTGGCAGAGCTATTGTGGGAGGAGGTAGGAGGACTGTTCAAAGCCACTCTCTATAGCAACATCTTGGCAAAAGTGAGAGTTTAACAAGCCAGAACGAGTAGGTTGTGATCTTCCAGATCTAATTCTTTCCACTACATACTCATCCAGGGCAAATTTTGGATCAACATTTTCAGAGTCGTATTATCTCTTTATCTGGTATATTACTGTGCATATCACAGGTTCAGAGAATATTTGATTTTTTTTTTTAAGACAGAATTAGTGAGTATCAGCATTTACAGGCACAGATCTGACAAGATAGTTTTGGACTCCTGCTCTTTCCTTAATTACTCAACATATTTCTAGGTACTAATTGTGTATATAAAAAAGAATCCATGCAGACTTTATTATTAAGTCTGATTCAGAAGTCAAACACTCTTGGGAGGTATGGATGCACATAACCTAGCTAGCTACTCAGCACTGCTTTTAAATCTAGCTGTAATGAATTAAACAACCAAGCCAATCTTCCTCTCTGGCAGCAGTTTCTGAACAGCCCTTCCAGACTCACAACACCAGCAGGTGAGGAGGAGTGGGAACATTCAAGGTAGTTCAGGTGGTGGGATCATATGTAGTGCAAAGGTTAGAAAATATAGATAAGTATTTTAGCAAAGAAGTGAACTTTATTAGCAATAAGCAAAATGATCACTCCGGGTTCCTGTTTGAAAATAAGTAGAACAAAGCATTTCAAAATTTTGGGAACAGGTTTCTAATAGTACAGATCGTTATCAGTTATTAAGTAAAATCAGAGAGGGATCTGCATGGCTGCCTGTCAAGTGAATTCAAGTAAGACAAAGAAAAGAGCTTGCAATGATGACAGAGTAGAAGACATGCTTTCAGGGAGCAAAATCAAGAAACAGCGCGTTACCACGTGCTTGTGCTGCCAGTAGGAGAAGCACAAATTGGAGCAGAGCTCCACACAGAAGATGTGGGAGAACCAGCAGTTGTGCACATCGGTGTTTTTTCCTCTTTACATCTGGAAGATAAAACCCTGCTGCTGTTCCTGACTTGAAATTTTGCCATTACTTTCTTCTTTTGTGGGTGATCTGCTCCAACCAAAATAGCATAGGAAAGAATCTCTCTCTCCAGCATGTTTGATGGTGAGCACATCTTCTGGCCCAGTTGGAATCTCGATATAAATATGACTCATCTGTAAAAAACATCAGTGTTGTCTAGTATGACCCCACTGCAGTGCTGTGGAGACTCACTGCCATCTCATCTGAGGCACTCTTACTTGAGAACACCCAGGAGGTCACAAAGTTTGACTGCAAAATTGCTAAGCCTTCTCAGAGAAGAATTCATTCACTAGAGCATTTCACCTTTCAATACAGCATAATGAATCTGTTTTCTATAAATAAAAAAGACATAAATGGCTCTTTCAAGCCAATAGTGATTAACTAGATTTCAAATTCATTTATATATGCTACTTCAAAGCTATTCCAATGTGTTTTTGTAATTTACTGGACAGATATATTTCCTGTAATTTTGCAGGATATTAATTCATAGTTGGGATGGAAGGGTGGTAGAAATCCAGAGTAATGAGATTTTACGTTTAAAAAAAGACAGCTTCTCTGCAGTGCTGATAATTTCTTGTTTCATTATCAGTCCTGAATAATTTTACTTACATTTTCTCATCCTTTTTCTCATGTAAGTTAAATTAAGGCTTTTTATTTATTTATTATTTTTTGTACTTTAAAAAGTTAGCAGTGATTTGGGTTGAACTGTATGCTATGTATTGGTTTTTTCCTATTCACATCGTGTAATTTTTGTACTGTTGTTATTTTTCAAATCTTACTCCTAAATACAATCTTTATTGCCAGTATATTCTATCACAGGTTTGAACAGAGGCACTTAATGCAAAATTTATTGAAGCTAGTGATAAAAACTCCCATGGAATTCAGCACACTATGATCAGGAGTAGTCAGGTGAAGGGCTGTGGGCTGGGTGCCTCTCTTTAGGAACACTTCTGATCCACTCCCACTACACAGCAACAGAGCAGCATCGGTTTTATTTCTTCTTCAAGTGTTCTCCGGTGACTGTCATAATCTCTCCTTGCTTCTTTTAAGGACTCCAAATGTTATCTGCACTGCTATACAAGCATGTGAAAAATAGCAACAGTTCTTAGGCTAAAATCCTGCTTCGGAATTACTTTTCTGGACTTAACACCTCATCCACCCTTCTCTAATCTCAGACTTGCTTTGCTGATAATTTCAGCCACAGCTCATCTGAGTCCACAATTTGTTTTCTTCTGATATGAGTCCTGTTGTTGCTCACTTGAGGGTTAGCTGGCTCTGGGTCAAAAATGTAGGTCTGATTAGCCCCAGCATATATGTACAAAAGTCCACACGGCCCATCTGCCTTTCAAGGGCGAGGCACTTCTTAACAATCGAGTATTCAGAGTTGTGAATCTGTGGAACTGGCATTTGTGAATGTGGCAAGTTTTCAGTCTATCCAGCTGTCAAGCTGTGGTGATGCAGCTGGATTACTGTTTTTTATGAGCTGTATTAATTGAAAAAGCATGAGGAGAGTAATAAGACACCAAACCAGTGCTGAGATGAAAGGACATTTTGGCTTAGTACAGCAAGGCAGATGAAAATAACTAAAATTGATTACCCTGTTTATCACTGACTCAATTTGTTGGTTCCCTGGGCAACTGACACCAAAGAAGATGAAGTTACTAGTAGCCCGAAGGGGATCAACACAGAAGGTTTCTATTTCTATCACCTACATTAAGCACCTTTGGATTGTCAGAAGTACAGAGAGAAAAGTGCAACATAGCGGGGGGATTAGAATGCTATCACTCTGGCTGTAATAGGTCTGCCCTAATTATTTTTTAAGATAGGTGCATTATATGCTGCTGAAAAAATGGGAGGGAATTGTGTTGTAGTGCCATATCAATTTCACCTATTTTGTTTTCTGATCCAGAGAATAAGCTGAGCAAGCCAGTGCTCTGTGTGGAAAAGTCTCCAAAAAAGTATCCTCTCCAGTGTTTCAGTGAGATACAGTAGTCATTACTTTTATGTATTACTTCTACGCTTTTGTTAGGTATTTGATCAGAAGCTGCTACATTTGATTTTTGGTCTGGTGCAGTATTTGTTGTGTAAAGCGCTCAGGAATCCTATGAAACTCAGAAATAATGATTTACAAGAATTGGAATTCTTTTTGTAAGCCACACGATTCACAAATCCATCGGGCAGGAGGAAGCACACAGCAAGCACAGTGGCTGGCTATAGGTTTCCAACAAAGATGTGGATTTTCCACAGTATTGGTGCCCTATTTGGATGTGTTTTTGTTTTTGAATGTTCTCTTTCCTCAGCCTACAGAAAGAGCAGCTGGGAGGCTACATTGTTCTGCTCACAGGATCTTGTTCAAGAGCTGTAATGCAGAATTTCCTCAGAAAACCATGCTCTCAAGTATTAAACCTTACTGCTGAAGATTTTCTCTTCTGCCTCAGTCTCACACTTTATTTACCTCATTTCTTTCAATAGACAGTTCCATGAGAATTTGAGAGCTGGGAACTGAAGCCTTTAATGTCAACATCCACATTTTTCACAGACCTTCTGAAAAAATCAAATGATGGCCAATCCTTTTAGACCTGTTTTCTGACCATCTTGCACAATTGGAGCATGAAAACCAGAGGACCAAGGAGCCAGCCGCTGGCTCTCTGTGGCTATGTCTGTACTTTAGGATCTGGGAAACATTCCCAGTTTCCAGACCTGGATACTTGCCCTAAGCACGTTGACTCCCTGTAGGACAAAATCTGCCTGTGCCATTTTCCGCTCATACACACACGCAAACGTATGCTCTGTTTCTAAGGAGAGAGTCTGGGCACGTAGGCCAGAGTGTTCCCACAGTACACCTCATCTGGATTGTCTGGGCTTGCCAGAAAGCCTGCTTAAGATGCAACCTAGACATATTTGGGATGACTTTTATTTGGTTGTTTTCTGTGAATTTTAAGTGAATCTCCTCACTGGGATACTGGGAGCACTAGGCCGTAGATACATGTGTGAAATACTTCAGACATTTTATGGAATAGGGAATAACGATTTACAAGAGGTTTCTGTTTGGCTCTGGATTCAGAAAATTTTAGAGTGTTTCCAGTTAATATAGTTCAAGAGAATAGGATTCTTACGCACTAAATGGAAAGCATTCAGTTACCCATAAGAAACATATGCACTGCTGGCAGTAATACAACAGCAACTGCAGTTATCTTTGGCAGACTCAGATTTTTCTTGTTGTGTAGAAATAACTTCTCATACTCTGCTTCCATCTGCTCTTGAGTGTGGGTCTGAGTGTGTGGACTTCACTGTGGGCTTTCCAGCCCCTAGATCTGCTGCCCAGGCAGCTGCCTTCAAATGAAAGAATAAAATCAAAAGATTTTTTTTCTTTTTCCAGGTTTTTTCTTTCAGTGCCTATATTTTGATGTTTAAATGAATAAATTGCCTTGCAGCTTTTATCTACATTTGGTACTGAATGCTTACATATTAACAGCTGCACATGGAGTAACCTTTTAAGACAGGGCTTTATTTAATTAAGCCATATGCTAGCAACAAATCAACAAATCCTAACCCACTCAGTCCCAAACTGTCACAGTTGTGCAGTGTGATTTCTCCTCCTGAAATCTGATTTGGTTGGTTTTCTGCCATAGGGAATATATCCGGAACAATCTAAATTCTCAGCCTTAATAAGGAAGAAACTAAAAGACCTTGAGAGCCCATTTTATTTGCTAGTTTCAGCTAAATAGAGAGATCAGAGACATCCACGGCTCTGTTCCCAGGCAGAACTTGTATGAAAAGCAGTCACAAAGATGTTTATGGTGTGGTGGGACAGACACTGAAACTGGCCCATCTGGGAGCCATGTCCTAACAGGCTGCGCGTAAGATCGAATGCAGAAGGCCTCTCTGGGATATCAGGCATTCCTGCCTGTTTTTCTTGTAGGATTTCTTTATGGGGTTATAGAGAAATAAAGGGGGTGAAGCACTGAAAGGAAGGAAGACAGTAGCTTGTAAGATGACTATTTTATGTTCTAAGAATTCTTTTTCTTCTTACTACATAGTTTTCTTCTGTTGCTGAGTAAAACTTTATTACTATGGATGACATTCATACAGCAAGGCACTGATAATTGAGATTTCTTTCAGAGACATCAATAAAACAAGAGCAGAACTGATTGCAACTGTAGAGACAGTGGTAGAGTCATGACAAGAAATTGAAATGAAGAGAGAATGTAATGCTGCTGCTTCTTTGAATACCATCAAAAATTTTTGCTTGTTTTCCTAGGGATAAGCTTTAGCTTTCATTTCTGGAGTGCCAATTTCAAAGTTATTTTTTCCACATCTCACTGTAAAATCTTATCACCACTGCTTTCCTCTAGAGTCCCATGCTGCATATAGGATATTGAACTTCCCAGCTACTGCTCTTTCCAGACCAGAGAAAGAAAACAGATTTGCCTTCAGGGAATCATTGTTTTTATTTAGCCTGTTCCAAAGCACAGTGAGGTCAATGAAACATTCTTTCTCTATTAGAATAAGGTATTTCCTTTTATCTGAGAATAAGTTACATACAAAGAGGCTGAGCTGAAAAAGAAATGGCCATTCAGTTTAGTCAATCAAGATGCGGGTAATTCAGTTTAATTCAGTTATTTGCTTTGAAGGATATTTTTGTGATCCTCTGTTTTTAAGCTTTGAAGAAAGTGCAGCAAGTACTGCAGCATGTCATTTAGAAATTTAGCTTGATATATATGCTAGTATTCTAATACATGCTGACCTGCATTCATGGAGCTGCCTGGGGTTTCTGTTGCATCACTAATGACACTCAGTTCCAGGATGATGACACTGTGCAGTCTCCGCATTTCTACTCCCCAGCATTTTTAATTAATGCACTTTTCCTCTACCCTTTTTTTCATGAATTCAAATGTTATTTCATTACTTATAGGCTATTAATTAGTTTTACCTCTTATTTATTCATGGTCTCTAACTCAATTGCTTAATGCATATCTGTTTTCTGACATTTTTATGTACCTCAGCCCTCCCCACTCCCCCCAAATCCACTTAATTTAGCGTAACTTGGAAAGAAGATACTGATATCTTCCTAGTTAAGTTTCCTAGTACTTAGAAGTTTAGTCAAGAGATTTCTGTGAAGTCTATTTCCATTGTTTTCAGAATTTCACAGTGTCAGACTTCAAAAGAAATGAGAACGATAACATGATTGTCAATGCCATGGTTTCAGTTGTGACTAACAGAGATCTTACCTTACCATTCAGGGCGCAGCAGAGTATCTTCTCCAGGTTTACAAGTTTGGTTGTTGAACTATAAAGGTTTATAGATAGAGCAATCCTCTCTCTTTTCCTATTTCTTCTGTTAACTTTTCAAAATGTGACTTCTGCTTCCGAATGCATTTCCAAATGGAATGCAGTAAACTGAGAGAATTACATTTTTGCTCAAAAGCCAAGCTGCAGAAAGTGACAGTAGCTGCTTGGGAATTCACACAGACCTGGGGAATGCTTTTGTCTATTTTGTGACAAGATTGAAATCAGAGTTATTTTTGTCTGTCACAAAACAGGCAGTCTATGGATATCATTAGCACAGGAAAACCAGACATAAATGATAGGGAAAAGTCAGCTGTAATTCTCTACATAACCCTACAGGTTCCAGTGCCACATTCACATGGTCCAGGGCTGGCAGATGTATGCTGGCTGTTTGCAGTCCAAACTATCAGGTAAGGCTCAACTCGTAAATAGATTACCTGTATTATGCTCTACTGAAATACTGAAAGAGTAAAGCTGACTTTTCATGTGACAAGGCCATAACCGTAGCAATGTGTGGAGTTCCAGGTGTGCATACTCAACAGACAGCTCGGCAGACTGCTGCTGCAATGGTAGATCAGGAAGTTTGCACTAAATAAACTTTGCAATAATTTATTTCAAACACAAGCCAAAAATAGTACTGAGACATTATTTTTACTGCTAACAAGATCCTGAGTCAAAGGCTGGCACTAGTAAAACAAGAAATATAAAATGAGATTAGAGGTGCTGTTGAAAAAATTCCGTCATGCTTGAAGAGAATTTTTTCTGGATTTTATCTGTTATTTTCAGCAATTTATCCATAACACACTATGGAAAAACAAAGAAGTCTTTAACTTTTTAAAGATGTATGGATTTACTGATCCATTGATGCTGCTGGAATATTGGCAAGGTGCTTTTAAGTACTTGATTTGGATAAACATCAGCTGTCAGAGGGCAATAGGTTCGCTAGGCTTCAGTGTCAGAACTTTTTGCGAAGTAGTGTGCTGATAAAAGGGGTAATATCACTGTGCAGTTGAGTTGTTGTTTGCTGATAATTCATTTTTTCTAGCTGTAGATGTATTTGAATAGTTTGATATTTACAGTCACACATTTGGAAAGTGTGTTTCAAAGCTGTAAACCAGTATTATCAATATGAAGAGAAAAAACAAAATGAAAGCACTGGTTGCTACTGACAGTATCTAATAGTAGTGTGTTACTTAGGAAAACTGGAGAAAAGAGAAGAAAGTAAAAATATTTTTTAACAAAACTGGGTGGAAAACGTGTAGTCTGAGTAGGAAACCGGTAGGTTACTTTTGCTGGGGAATAAGTGAGAAAATTGCAACTCTGTGTGTCCCTGCATATTCCCTGACTGTTGTAAATGCTTTTTTACCTTTGCAAATGAAAAGTTATTTCAAAAAAGTATGAAGACTTTTGTAGTGATCAGTTGATAGCTCTTGCATATAAACCACTGTTTTCTTGGATTGTCTGCTCCTTCAGTCTGTGGGAAGCCTTTGATTATCCATTATGAAACAAAATAAGTAACAAGTATAAGACAGATATTGACACAAACAGTACATGAATATTTTTAAAACCTTTGTAAGAAAGACAAGAAAAAGAATTAGTATTTAAATTAAAAGGATATCCTGGTGAATATCAAAATGCAGACATTGAGTAAATGTGGGCTGGGATGGAAAAAGAATGTAATAACCTTCAGGTGAATAAGAACAGCAACAACAACAACAACAACAAAAACAGATTTCTTTAGCATTTGTAAGTTTGTAAGTTTGTGTGATGAGATGTGACACAAAAATAGGGGAATTGGATTTAAAAATTAAAGCTTAAAATCCACAGTGCTGTTGCTAATGGTATTTACACTTTCTAAAGACAGAGAAGTATTTGCAGCAATTTGTCTCTCACATAAGCTCTGCAGAAGCCTTTCCAAGAGGTAACTCAGGGCATTATCTTAATTTAGTTCTCTGCTGAGGTCATAACTGAATATGCTGTGGTGAAATACATTGTTCCTTGGGTCCGTATGTATATCAGGAGGAAAAAGGACAATGGTTAGTTTGTGCTGAACTTCTGTAACTCATCTTTTTACCTTCTGCTTTTTTCAGTTCCCAACTTTTATTTTATTCTATCTTGCAGTCATTTTGTTGCTGTAATAAGTATTGTCACAAAGTAGCTGATGAAATAGTCAATTTTACTAATTATGAATAATATTCCATGTATTCTAGAAATCAACTGCATCAACATTACAAAATATACAGCTGAATCCACAGCTGTTTAGATAATGTGTTATTATATCTGTTACCTCCGTTTCTACAAGGGTATGGTCGCTGTAGCGTCTTAGGGGAAAAAATGAATGTTAAAAATGGCAGTACTATGTAGATGGGTGATATGTGCTCCCCTGCAGAACAGGTGGAGATGAAACACACTCACTGTGTTTACCGTGTTGCTTTAATGAGACTTCTCAAAAATTTCTGAACTAGAAGAATGAATAGTTCAACTTTGTGATTTTATTCCAGCAATACAGAATCTTCCATGCCAGGGTAGCACCCTGTCTTTTTCAGCTGCTGGGCTTCTAAGGTAGATAGGCAATTCTTGCACTGGGACTTTATACACACTGGTATTCTCCATTCTTGCAAAGATGATCTCATTCTCTCTCTTCCATAGAAGGAAAAAGCTATTTTCAGTATTATTTTGGTACATAAATTTGATGGCATGTGCATCAGATGAACATGTTGTGTCGTAGTGCCATGTGCTGGATGAGATAAGATACAAAGGATTGATTTTTGAGGCCACTGTTCTTGGAATGAAGGGTGAATTTGAGCCTTACTCAGTAATTGTAAATGTGTGCTGTAGTGTTTTTCAAGGGTTGGTCACTGTAAGGGCCTACCCAGCTCAACACTCAGAAACTGAGAGGCATGTTAGAGTCAATTTTTTAAAACACAGGTCCATATCTATGTAACTCCTGGGGAAAGTGTTGTTTCCGTTTATTATTATTATTTTTTCTTATATTGGCTTCATGAGATTTGTTGACCTTCAAGCTATTAAAAGATTTTTTATTTTCTGGTGTTTTTCTCCCACAACAGAAGCTTCAGGCTTGGCCTCATAAACAACTGAAATATTGCTTTGATGATAGCTGTGCTATCAGACAGGAAGAACAAATTCTGCTACATTCTGCAGCTGTCAATTTTTGTGTACTTTTTGGACCACAGATGTACGAGTAGAATTTACATTAATAGCATCCTTCAGTTATACTAAATGTTCAGGTCATGTCAGGGATACTATTTAAGAGATTCTGTCAAGCTTCTGTAGAAAGTGGTTGCTGAGGTTTCATATTGTCCTATTTTCCAAATTTTCCTGCTGACACCTTAATTTCCATGCCATTTTTAATTTTTGATCTTCAGCAATGTGTTTGCATTCCAATGTATTAAATGCAAATTAGTTAATATATTTCAGGAAGCTCTTAATTGAACTTCTGCTCAAAACACACACTGCTGTTGTGGTGTAACACTGGCAAGCAGCTCAGCATCATGCAGCCATATGCTCACTGTCACCAGGTGATAGGAAGGCCCTACAAAGGGATCCGAACAGGCTGGGTCACTGGGCTGAGGCCAATGAGAGGAAGTTCTACATGACCAAGTGCCAGGTCCTGCATTTCAGTTACAAAAACCCCACGCATTGCTACAGGCCTGGGGCAGAGTGGCTGGAAAGCTGCATGGTGGAGAAGGATCTGAGGGTGTTAGCTGGCAGCTGGCTGAACATGAGCCAGCAGTATGCCCAGGTTGCCAAGAATCCTGGGTTGGATCAGAAATAGTGTTGCCAGCAGGAGCAGGGAAGAGATCGTCCTTCTGTACTCAGCATTGGTGAGACCACACCTTGAGTGCTGCGTTCAGTTTTGGGGGTATCACTACAAGAAAGAGGCCCTGGAGCATGTCTGGAGAAAGGCAACAAAACTGTGAGGGAACACAAGTCTTATGAGGAGCAGCTCAAAGGGAGCTGGGACTGTTTAGTCTGGAGAAGACTATGTTCAGGGGAGACACTATTGCTCTTTACAACTGCCTGAAAGGCGTTGTGGTAAGGTGGTGGTTGCCCTGTTCTCCGAGGCAACAAGTGACAGAATGAGAGGGAATGACCTTAAGTTCTGCCAGCGTAGGTTCAGGTTAGACAGGAAAAATTTCTTCTCAGAGAGTGTGGTGAGGTACTGAAACAGATTACCCAGGGAAGTGTTGGAGACACCAGCTCTTGAGGTGTTCAAGAAAAGGGTAGCTGTTGCACTGAGGGACATGGTTTAGAGCAGTCAGAGGCATAGACTGGCAGCTGGACTAGATGATTTTACTGGTTTTTCCAGCCTTAATGATTCTATGATTTTATGAAGGACAGAAGCAGAAAGATGCAAGAATCCCTGAGCTGAGATAAAGACAGTTCACCAGGTAAGGCAGATGCCCTGCACTCAAGCAAAACACAACAAAGAGCTCATTGGCTGCTTCCCATCAGCCACTGCCAGGACAACAGGCTTGGCACATGTAGAGGTTTGTTGGGAAGACAAACACCATCACTCCAAATGTCCCTCCTGCCCCCTTCTTTATCCCAGCTTTGTTGTTCAGCACGATGCCATGTAACATGGGAAGTCCCTTTGGGCAGTTTAGGTCAGCTGTCCTGGTTCTGTCCCCTCTCAACTCCTTCTGTACCCCAAACCCCTCACTGGCTAGGCAGTGTGAGAAGCTGAAACTTCCTTGGCTCTGTGCAACACTGCAACAGCTATCACATCCATGTTGTTGCTATTTTCATCAAAAATCCAAAACATGACATCATACGAGCCTCCAGGAAGAAACACAACCATCAGGTGTTCAAGTACTGTCTACAAGGACTTGTCAGAGGTGGAAAAAATGCCTGAATCTAAAAGTAAATCAAATGTTAAGGTCATGTGCAATGCCATGTACAGGAAGCAGTATTATTCAGGCAGAAAGTTCTTCCACATTTTCATCCTATTTAAAAATCATTCAGAGCTGGCTCAAGTATCTCCATGTTGTACAGCAATCCTGTTTCAAACTTCATTTCCTAAAAAAAACAACTATTATTGTTAATGAAATGATGAATGTAGTGCTTATGAAGACATCATTTGCTAGAAAAAAATAGAAAGAGCTCTGTCAATCTGCCAACACTAGGAAGAAAAATTGATGGAGAAGAGAAAGTAAAGGAAAGAAAAAATAACAAACCACAGTAAAACAGTAAGTAATAAGAATTACAGCTAAGATGCATTCTTGTTTATGAATACAGCCTATTATTTATGTCTTATACTGCCAAAATGCAGACTAATGAGTTTGGAAAATAGTAGTGATCATTTTCTGAAATGCTAATGTACCATACAGTGTATCTCCTGTATGAAGTAGGATGAGCTGATAAAGATGGAATAACCTTTCTTATAGGCCACATCTTAGAGAGGGTTGGATGGTGATTGTACAAAGAGATGGAAACTATAAATACGTTCCTATAAGCTTTAGAAACTGTCTAGATAGCCAGATGATTATATACAGGATTATGTGAACTTCTGAAATACAAACTTTTCAGTTACCAAATGATAAATACTAATCCTTGAGGAATTGTGCCTCAACAACAAAAATGATAAACAATAAGTTGGTGTAACTATTTTAAATAATTGAAAAATGCAATGGAGCATAAAATCTGCATACGTCTATATGCCTGTCCACTTACCCCCGGTTAAAGCGATGGAAAGTCTGCACATTTCTGTAAATGTCAATGTATTTTAACATGAAGTTTAGCCTTCTACTCAGTAGACAGAACAACTCTGACCTTCCTTTCTGCCACTCACTTTAAAATTGTGTTTTAGATGCTAATAAAGTTACTGACATCCAAGATTTTAGCTGTGATCTAGAAGTCAGTAAGCTCCAGTATTTCTTCAGTGAATGATGCCTCATCCCTTTATTCTCAGCTAAATATATTGTAACCTCACAATGCTTGAGACACCACCTGTGGTTTTTCTAACGTACATGATTCTATAAAATATTTCTGTTTTCTTTAGTTTTGTATCTGTCTAACTCTGAATCACAGGAACTGTAAACAGCAGTGTTAAAGGAAGAATTCACTAATAGTTCAATATACCAGGGGTTTCCTGTGATACAGAATTTCATAAAACTAGTTGAATATCTTTCCAAAATATTTTGTGGTTCTGGATCAGCATATAATAATTTACTTCTAGTTTTACAGATTTCTTTCTAATTAGATAGCACTATTTCCATGGAAATCTGGCTGTTTAGCCCTCCCTCTGATTCCGTGGTTACAGGCTTCTTTGGAAACCCAGGTTCTTCACAGCACACGCTTTACCTGTTATTTGGAGGAGCCCAGGTCTCCTTCTCCGTGAATGGTTTCAGGGAAGTGGAGAGGAAAAAAATAAACCTCTGAAAGATTGTGGTGTGGTTTGTAATCAGTCCTCTGATTGCTTGAAGTCTCTACTTAGGTTTGCCAAGGGTGTCAGCCCTGTACCTGCCCACAGTCTGTTATCGAGGTTCTGGGTACAGCTGCAGGCTGGTGCAGGGGTTTGTTGCAAATACAGTGTCCGATGGGGTTGCTTTTCCTGCTCAGGGCACCTTTGGATGTAGGCAAGCCCCACGAACTCCAGCACCTGATTTGTGCTCTGTCTCAGTTACTCCTTTCATCACCCCCACTTTAGCCATGATACTGCTGTTGCCTCAGCTTTCGTATTTGTGATGTATGACCCAGTCCCCTCTCTTCCTTGATACAGTATTGCTTGCTCTGGTCTTATCACCTCCTTGCTAGAGTCTGCTTTATGATCCTGCTGGGAACCCTTCTAGCCATAAGAGTCATCAAGATACTTGTCTTTCGCTGTGTCTTTTTCTTGATCTTGTTCTGGACAGCCATGTTGTTATCTGAAGTGTTCTAAGGAACCTTTCTTGTCTCTCTTTGGCTCAGTGAATATTTCTGTGAGACTGGTGAGATTGAGAAACCCTTCCAGTAATATTTTTAATGGTGTTTTTGTGCTTCTGTTCAGATGAGTTGTTGTTTTTCTCAGCATTTCATGGCACAGAGATATTTCAGTTGAAGTTTCTTGGCTGACTACACCAGGAGCACACAAGCCTTGATTAAGTTGATATTTTACCATGTAAATGTCTTTTGTTGGGCCTATATCCAAATACTATTGATTAATGTAGAGAGAAGATCCAAAATCCTGTCTGGTGGTGTTTCAGGCCATGGACATCTGAAACCAGTAGTAACTCTTTAGCAAGATCAGGATTCAACACTGATTAGGGACAACCTGGATAATATCTGCGGCTTAAAAGGGTCAGGCACTGTTAAAAGGATGCCCTTGCAGCTGCAGGTTTCCGTCAGTTTATTTTTGTATTTAATGGGGCCAACCTGGGACAGTAGTTTTAATGTAGGGAAACGTCAGCCACAATGAAAGTGATCCTTTTAGTCTATTGAATTCTGAGGAATATGCTGGTGAATAACCTTAAGATTAAATAGTGTTCTGTTGTATATTTCATATATGTATATGTTTTTCTCATAATGTCAGTTACATGGAAAACTACGATTTATGGGATCCTTGTTGTCAACAAAGAAAGGCTGGAACTGGAGATTCATCACAATTTTCATGAAAAAAGTAACCTTAAATGAACTGATATTTGTAAAGTATTTTAAAGGTCAGAGTCTACTCTAACTGTCAGTCTTTCTATCAACCATCTGATTATTCTTTTACTCTTTTGTTTGCTGAGGCATCAAGTCAATGCCGTATACCTCTGAAGCAGAGGAACACACTGTGCTAATAAATAATAATGTCTGAGTTACAGACAGATCTGCAATGTTTGAGCAGAAAACAAAATCAACAGGCAGAGAGAATCTTCCCTATAGTTTCAGTAGGAAGTAGTAGTTACTTCTGGGTATTTTTCATTTCCAAAGCTCACAAGATATGACTAGATATCAAGCTGTAGGCTATCCACTGAACAATGCCATAACTGGGACAGCTTTTACATAAATTGTTATTGTAAGTTGCTGGTGGAAAGAGGAGGTTGTAAACTGGATATCAGACCTCATCTTCCTAATATCACCTTTGCTTTCAGAGATGGTTTTACTCTGTGCAGTAATAATGATAAAGAATTTATATGGAGGCTCATTTCATTTGAGCAGCATTCAGATTAAAGTGTAGAGTGACAACAACTGTAGAAAGGTGTTTGAACTTGCTATTACATCTTCTCACCCAAACCTGTTTCCGATGTTGCAGTCCAGAAGATAGAGAAATTCACTATGCCCTTCCCAGCTCTCAGGGTTTGGGCTCATGAACAAGTATATCCATGAAAAGATATACTGTGAACCCCGATGCAAAGCAGATGTGTGGGTGTGTTCTCCAACTTCTTGGCAGCTTTTTTAATTAAGGGTTAAACTGCCTCCAGATACTTAATATTTTTCATGAAAAATGAAGCATTACAATAAAGTAATTAATCACAACTAATTTGCTTGTGTGTTGAAATCTTATGTGCAACACCTTTGCAACACCCTTTGAGAAATTCCTGTGAACAGAGGCTGAGAGAGCTGGGTCTGTTCGGTCTGGAGAAGAGGAGTCTCAGGGGAATCTCATCAGTGACTGAAGGGAGGGTGCAAAGAGGTCAGAGCCAAGCTCTTTTCTTCTGGACACAAGGCAATGGGCACAAACTGGAACACAAGAGGTTCTGTCTGAGTGGCAAGAAGCATTTCTGTGCACTGCAGGTGGCTGAGCGCTGGCACAGGCTGCACAGAGGCTGTGGACTCTTCTCCTGGGAAGGCTCCAACAGCCACCTGGTCATGGAGCTGGGCACCCTGCTTTGGGTGTCCCTGCTTTATTTTTTTCCGGACTCCCTGCTTTTACTTTATTCTTAACTTCTGTTTCAAAAGCTTAAGATGATGTTTCCCTAAAACTTTTTATAATCCCTATTGTAGGCAGTAAGGTAATCATATTTTATCGCCGCATATATATTTTGTCTCCTATCCTTCTAGATAAGAGTCAGTGCAAACTACTTCTGCACTTATTAGATTTGCCATTAAAAGTTAACAGAAAATGCCATTTAGGTATAGACTGTGGAATTGTAGATCTGTTATCCTTTGATTTCTACATTAAAGTAAAAAGCAATTACAGAAAGAAAGAAAAGAGAAAAGAATACTTGAAACTAGAGGAAAGAAACTCAGGGAAGCTTGTAAAAATTACACTGTAAGGTAAGATATCAGTAATATTCTTTAAACTAAGAAACTAGCTAGGATCCTTAATGTAAGTATACATAATTTGCTTCCTCACATGCTGAATTTTTACTAACATTTTCCCATCTCCTCCAGTATAGATAGATATGAAGATAGGTCACATGTATTTTGCACACACAAGAATGAAATAAAGCCAAAGAAAGCTTATTTGTCCAGTTGGCTGACATATACATAGAACTTAAAGTACATTTGGGCTGCCAGTCCTTCCTTAGGTACAGCAGCTGGAGCTTAACATGTAAGCCAACTTGTACCCCCAGTGTTTGTTTTTTTTACCACCTCTATCAAGTAGCCCAGTAAGATGCTCTCTCTCCTTACAAACATTGTCTTACTCATGTTGAAAGTCCACTAGAGCTGTAACAGCTGTTTTTATACCAAGATCAATTTATTGCATACTTTTTTGGCTCTGATGTAGAAAAAGATTCTTTCTGATTATTTCTGTTCAGCTTCTCTGACAGGTAGCACAATAAGGTTAGAATACGAAATCCAGAAAGGAAAGCACCACTATTATGTTTTGCTATGTGGGAAATTTATGTTGCCACACCTCACTTCTTTTAAACATCTTTGAAGCTTTACTAATAAGTAACTCTGATGGGGCAATCTGCTACAGAGATGAAACACCCCGACAGGACAAGATGTTCTGGTGAATGAAAACCAGCCTTTGAAATTTGGTATATAACCCCAAGGCAAAGCTGTGTAGGTAGAAAACTAATAGAAAAGCAAAGTCGTGCAATGGAAAAAAAGTATTCATGTCTGAAATGTACAGGTGGGAAACAATAAAAGAAAAATTCTGAAAGTCATATTTGCCTCAATACCTTCACAGGATTATGACTGAAGACAGCAGAGGATTACAAAAAAAAAAAAAAAAGCTGGAAGGAGACTCGTGCTGTGTGAAGATTAATGTGTAATGGGAGGGAGCAGGTGGGTGTCAGCTAAGATCAGCTGTGATCTGGGATCATGTTATGAAAACACTAGAGCAGTATTCCTTCCTCCACACATTAAGCTTTGCTTTCTGAAATTTAGTCTCAAGAAAAAAAAAAAATTGAAGAAGCTAGTCAGAGGATGAAGTTGGTTTTGCAGCTGTGGAAGAAACCAAAGCAGAGACAGTAAATCCTGATCTTTCTTCCTCAGTTCTGACTGAACCTTTGTTTGTTAGATGTTGTTCATTTAATTTTTGTTTAGGCATGTTCGAACTACTCTTAAAATTCCCAGCTGAGACAACAGCAGAAGCATAGCTGAGGCAACATGGTTGAATACCTGTAGTAACAGAACATACAGCCCCAAAACAGAGGCAAATGTTTGGATTTGGGGTGTGCTAAACTTAACCTTGACATGGCTTCTCTGCTAAAGCATCTGACCACTTCATTAAAACCAGCCTGGTTATGTCTGGCCACAGCTGTGAGATGATTCTCATGTCCAGAGCTCCTGCTTGATATTTCTGCTACACTTAAGAATACTGACATGAGCTGGCAGTGCAACATAATGTCTCACTCTGTTCCCATGCAATTATTTAAGATAGTACTTTGTTGTCACCTTTATTCATCCCAGTAGTTCTTTGGGGTTCTGCTTCCAGTGTGTTTGCTCCTCCATGGGGAAATCCATCTCTGAGAAAAGCAACTTCTAGTAACTTGGAAATACCCCAACTTGGGTGGCAGAGAAGATATCATAGGTAATTTGCACTATCCCGATATAATCATGTGTAAATGATTCCAGGAATGAAGGTTGGGCAGGTTAGCAGTCAGGGGAGAGTGGGTAGATTAAAATGCATTGGTTTGATGAGTGTTCTGGAAACTAAACTTTTACCACCTCCAACATACTTTCACTCTCTTTTTGTCCTTGGCTGTCTTGTAACTACCACCATTTTACCCAACAAAAGGAAAGTTCAGGAGTTAATATCTGATTCCAGTATTGCTGCTAACATTTCTACCCTGGGGCAGTTCACTTGGCATCTGGCCTGATGGCTGCCAATGGTGTCTATCTGGGTCAATGGGGAGAAGGGCTCTGGCCCAGGAGCTGTCTAGTCTCATTGACAGGGTTTTAAACTAGGTTTGAGAGGGGAAGGGAATGATAGCAAGCCAGCCCACAGCAAGCTGAAGGATAACATAGCTAAGTTAAAGGGGAAAGGTTCTAGTGGCAGCCCTTAGCCTGCTGCATCTTGTGATGGTGAAAGCAATGGGAGACTAAAGGTGAACACTTTAAAGGAATTAAGGTGTTATCCTCCAAGAAGGTAAGATAAGCTGCCCAGATGAAGTGCCTCTACACCAAAACACACTGTGAAATGGAAAGGAGGAGTTGGAAGCTATCGTGCTAGTGGAAAACCATGGTGTATTTGCCATCACCAAAACCTGGTGGGATGATTCCCATGATTGGAATCTGCCACTAATGTGACAGCCACAAAATGTTCAGAAGGGGCAGTTGAGAAGGGAGAGATTTTTCTTCGACATCAAGGAAGGAATAAAGTGTTAAGTGCTGTCCCTTAAGAAAGGTCATACCAGGATTAGAGGCTGCCTGGGCTGTAGTGGCCATGCAGTGATGGAATTCACAATCCTGAGGGATACAGGACAGGCAAAGAGTAAAACCAGGAGGCTTAATTTTAAGAAAACCAACTTCGAGCTCTTCAGAGAGTTAGTCAGCAAAACCTCTTGGTAATCTGTCCCCAAGTATAAGGGAGCAGAGAACAGCTGGCAGATTTTTAAGGATGCTTTCCTTAGGGCACAAGTGCTCTCAGTCCCCAGGTAGAGGAAGACAGGAAAGGAAGGCAAGAGATTGGCATGGCTAAACAGATACCTGCTGGTCAAAATGAGGAGCAATAGAAAATGCTCAGGAGGAGGAAGCTGGAACAGGTAAACAGGGAGGAGTATAGGGTTGCTGCTAACCTGTGCAGGGATGGGATCAGGAAGGCTAAAACCCAGCTGGAACTGGATTTGGAAAGGGGCATAAAGAAGGATAAGAAAGGCTTCTGTAAGTACATCAGCCAGAAAAGGAACTCCCAGGACAGTGTACCTTCCCCAGTAAGCAACACAGGCAGGGTGGTAACAACAGATAAGGAGGAAGCTGAGGTATTCAGCAACTTTTTTGCTTCAGTCTTCGCTTGTGACTGCTCTACACACAGCCTTCTAGCGGATGGTTCAGCAGATGGGGACTGGGGAAGAAATGCCTCTCCCGTTGTAAGCAAAGATTGAGTTCGTGACCACCTGAGGAAATTGAACATCCGTAAGTCTACGGATCCTGATGAAATGCATCCCAGACTCCTGAGAGAATTGACTAGTGTGATCTCTAAGCTACTTTTGATGATATTTGAAAGGTCATGGTTGTCAAGTAAAGTCCCTGGTGACTGGGAAAAAAAGGCAATAGAGCATCCATTTTTAAGAAAGATAGAATGGATGAGCCAGGGAACTACAGACTTGTCAGCTCCACTTATATTGAATGGGAAGATCATGGAGCAGATCCTCCTCTAAGCTATGCCAAGGCATATGGAATAGGGACAGGTGACATGGCATAACCAGCATGGCTTCACCAAGGGCAGGTCCTGCCCGACCAATGTTGTTGCTTTTTACAGTGGTGTAGGCAAATCAATCGAAAAAGGAAAAACCACAAATGTCATCTATCTGGACTTCAGAAAGGGCCTTTGATGCAGAGCCCCATAACATCCTTCTTTGCAAATTGGAAAGATATGGATTTGATGGGTGGGCTATTCAACGGATATGGAACTGATCATGAGATTGTATCCAGAAAGTGGTGGTCAACAGCTCAGTGTCCGGATGGAGATAAGTTACATGTGGTGTCCCTTAGGGATCACTTTTGGGACTTGTGCTCTTTAACATCTTCACCAGTGACACTAACAGTGATATTGAGTACACTCAGTAGTCTGTAGATGACACCAAGCTGTGTGGTGTTGTCAACATGCCTGAGAGACAGAACGCCACCCAGAGAGACCTAGAAAGGATGATCAGTGGGCCTGGGTGAACCTCCTGAGGTTCAACAAAACCAAGTCTTGCAACTGGGTCGTGGCAACCCTGCTATCAGTACAAGTTGGTGGGGTGTAACGATGGAGCACAGCCCTGATGAAAAGGACTGGGGATAGTAGTGGATGGAAAGCTGGACCTAGCTGCAGTTGTCCCTGTTCATTGCAGAGAAGTTGGTCTAGGTGACCTTTAAGGGTCCCTTCCAACTCAAATGGTTCTATGGTTCTTTTCTTTTAGGGAAAAGCTTATTCCTATATCTTCAGCTTTTACTCACTGAATGGTTAACAGACTTCTGCTATGGGAAACATTAGCTGTTTAAGCAGTATTTGTCAACATATGTCTCATGAAATTTATGTTTGTGTCTGTTCTGATTACACATACTGGAACAAACAGGCATGTTCATTACAAAAAAATGATGTGCTACATTCTATATTTTACTGGAACATATGGTTTCTCTTCTCAGATCACATGGAGCTTTAGCACAGATAAGAATAACGTCAGAACTTCTACCCAATAATGCTGCTTTTCAAAGAAACAGTGGTCAAGAGGCAAGAAATGTATATGGGAGCAGAGAACTGATAATGTCTTACTTCTGAAATATTACCTCTAAAGAGTTTTTTTAAAAGGCAGTCAGGCAACATCACCCCAATATTATCTCCCCCTGCTACCCTAAAAAGGCTTTGTATCTAAGTAATATACATGTAAGCATTTTCAATCTTTCTCTTTTTTGCTTCAGTTATTCATCTCTTCAAATTACATCACAGAAATGTATGTTTGCAGTACAAGGGAAATATTAAAACTGGAGATTTTCTCCCAGAGTTTTCTTGATCAATGCCACCACAACTAGTTCACTACTGTACTCAAAGTGGGCCGCTTCTATTCCTTGTGTTTGCAAGATTTCATCAAAAGTAATGTGAACTGCTAAATAAATGATAGAATTAGAAATTGAATTATTGAAATGAAGATGTACTCCAAATGCTAACAATTGCAGGGCATGAAGCCATCTTCATTTACCTTATTGCTTGTATCTGCTAATATTTCGGTTGCTTGTAATCTTTCTTTAAAGATATTTATAAGATGGTGGGAAGTGGGAGTAAGGAGTTGACTTCAGTATTATCTAATACTGGAAATCCTTTCTTTCTGGCTTCAGTATTAAGAAATTCTAGGTCCTTCTTATTTCATCTTCCCCACACTTCCGTATTACAGGCACAGTACAAAACCTAGCCCAGACCACTGATAGAGAGATGACATTGTGTATGGCAAGAGATGAAATTTGTGCATGAGGGAGATTGGTTTTATTTAGCCTTCAAATAAGAAAAAAAACTGTGTATGGCAAGAGATGAAACTTGTGTATGAGGGAATTTGGTTTTATTTAGCCTTAAAAAAAGAAAAAAAAAAAAAAGAGTGAAGAGGTACTTCTTAAGCAAAGCCTGGAAAATTGTCCTGTCTGATGAAGTGCCTTGGCAAAAATACTTTTTGTAGGGTATAATTTGGTCAGTCAGTCAGTCATAGTTTCCCCCAGATGAAATGAATTCTTGTCAGTCTGGCTATACATCTAATATTCTGCATATTTTTTTTTCCATTTCCAACAGTTTTTTGGATCAGAGAAGGAAATGTTTGAGCTTGAAAGTGTTAACGAAAGCATCTAAAAATGTTCAAGAAGCTTCTTAAAAATTGTCTTTTCCCACATAATATTTTGGTTCAGATGAATCAACATTTCCAGTGAAAACCTATCACTAAAAAAAAAGAAAAAAAAGTTCCAACCAGCCATATGCATCCAATACTGCCAATATTAAGAGCTTAAAAAGTCATCTGTTGAACCTCAGAAAATCTTCAGACATTTACTGCAGATGGGATCCATTTTATTTGCTTTCTGATGCCTGTGTGTCTGATTGTTATGCTTTTCTCTATTATAAATTTTATAATCTTAATAACACAAAAGCTAATAGATCGTCACCTTATAATATATAATATGTGATGCTCATATACAGTTTAGAGATCAACAGAACTGTTCTGTGCCCTTCTGTGCTCGTCCCAGGGTCAGGGTGGTGAGGAGCAGGACTCCAGGGCCTGTGGGTAAAGCAGGAGAGGCCTGGCAGTCAGACAAGTCCAGGAGCAAAATCAGTTGGGGCTTGATGGACTGATACAGGAGATCACAATGAATACATGAGTTGAACTGGTGAGAAGACCCCAGGATATAACTGATTTGCAACCTTTTGTGGCACATTAATTACAAGCAGGACTGAAAATGAAAGGGCTGAGGGAGAGCAGTGGATGTTATGTACTTTGACGTCAGCATGGTGTCTGATGTTGTCTCCCACATTCTTGTAGTGAAGCTTAGGATGTGTGGAACAGACAAGTGGGCAGTGATGTGAATTAAGAACTGGGTGGCTAGCAGAGCTCAGAGGGTGGTGATCAGTGGCATGGAGTCTAGTTGGAGGCCTGTAGCTATCAGGGTTCCCCTGGGATCAGTTCTGAGTCCTGTTGTGTTCAATATTCTCACCAGTGATCTGAACGAAGGGATAGAGTGCAATCTCAGCAACTTTGCTGATGATACAAAGCAGGGAGGAGCGGCTGATAAACCAGAAGACTGTGCTGGCATTCAGCAAGACCTGGACAGGCTGAAAAGCTGGGAGGAGAGGAACCTGATGAGGTTTAACAAGGGTAAGTGCAGGAAAAATCACACACATCAGTACAGGTTAGAGACTGACCTGCTGGAGAGGAGCTCTGCAGAGAAGGACTTGCATGTCCTGGTGGTTGACAGGTTGGCCATGAGCCAGCAATGTGTCATTGTGGCCAAGAAGGACACTGATATCCTGGGCTCCATTATAAAAGTGAGGCTAGCAGGTTGAGGGAGGTGCTCCTTCTGTCTACTGTGCCCTCATGAGACCACATCTGGAGTACTCTGTCCAATATGGGGCTTCTCAGTACAAGAAAGACAGGGAACTGCTGGAGAGAGTCCAGCAGAGGACCACAAAGACTATAAAGGGCCTGCAGCATCTCTCCTGTGAAGAAAGGCATGTCCAACCCGTGACCTGCAGGCTGCACGCGGCCCAGCACAGCTCGCAGCCACCCCCTGCCCCACACCATCCTCTGTACATTCCTCTATACAAAAGAATGGCACCCACTGACATTCATCAACACTCACTGAGCTATGGATACCAAACAGTGGATGTGAGCACAGTAAGGAGGTGGGTGGCGCATCCCAGCAGGGGCAACAGCGACTGTGGGTCGCCTCTGCTGATATAGGTTTTTTTGAGCGCAGTAAGCAGGCTCTTGTTTTATTGCTGACAACAGTGCATAGCTAATAGTGGTGACTATGCTGAAAACGAGTGTTTCATAGCTGAGAATTTACCTTGTCAAACAGTCACTGTATCTGTTGTAGTTTCCATGGAAATAAATAGGAGACATTACTTTCAGAGTAACCTGTATATATATGTCCCAAGACTATTCCTCTTCACTCAGTGCCACACAGACAAGTCAAAAGATTGGACACTCATGACCTAGTGAATGAAGACAAAATTGTCCTGATGACTGACCATATTTGTTGTGTAAGAATACTGTCAGTATCTTAATCATTAATTGTCTTCTGCAAGGCTATGGCTGCTCTCTCTTGCCGCCTCCTGCTGACTCTTTTGAGTGACTTTGAGCTTACAGAACATAAAACTACAGAACAGTTTATCTGAAAAAAATTGTTACATTCAGACTCGACCAGATAATATAATTCTGTAGCAAGGACTCTACTATAAGAAAATTTTAGCCTTTTAATGTCAATAAAAATGGTCAGTAGTTGTTTTAATATAAAAAAATCACAAGCCTTTTTATGTAAGGTTTTTGAAGAAGCACATATGCAGCTTTTAATTAAGAGATAGAATTGTAATTTCTCAAGGGAAATTATGAACAGGCTGTTATGATAGGAATAATCAGATATTTTGATCTGTATTATTCCTACAGTGTGCGTTACAATGTACATCTTCAACTCATTCCTTCAATGAAATATGTCTCACAGTTTGACAGACTTATTAAACAGACTTCTGGTATTTAGACTTTCATTAAAACCATGATCTTAAAATTACCATAAGATTCTAAAAATATTACCAAAGGATTGTAGTCTTTTAGCAGAATATTTTAAACAAGGTCCTGAATATTCCCGTCAAGACTTTCATTTTTTTATAAATGCAATAATTAGATCATTCAACTTTACAATGAGAACGTTCAAAACAGAAATCAAAGTGCAAAGGATGTAAATTAGGTCCTAAATAAATTCCTTGCTCGTATGTATTTAACAACAGAACAGATTTTGACAGGATTAGCCTGAAGGAATATACACCAAATGCCACACAAACATCTTGCCACGGGAAAAAACTGAAGTATAATGCACTGAGTACAGTCAAACATTGCTTAGTTAAAATATGTTTATTTGTGACCATTTCAGCCTGCAGAAACCCAGAGTCACAGCTCCAGAAATTACTCTATGTCCAGAACAGGAGAGGATTACATAGGTTTCCTGTTGAAGCTGTTTCTCTTTCTGGAAAATATCCAAAACAGTTGATGTGGAAACAAAAAGGCAGATGGGATATCAACATGTCTTTCTCCCCCGGAGGTATGTTTTTAAGCTGGAAGAGACAGGAAAGGCCTTCATTTCCCATTTACAATTTGTATAGTTTTTGTAAGAAGGGTTATTCAACAGAACATACAGACAGAGCCTGAGGCAGGGGCCTGGGCTGAGTCCCTCTGCAGAGGCTGGAATCAGATCGATCACCTGTAGATTCCAGTAGGGCTCAGTAGCTAACATCAACTGAGCTGCACAGCTGAAAGTTCTAGCTACTTTCTTGATTCAGTGGGAGGAACTTGGGAGTCTGTAGACATCTGTGTTTCTCTGATATTCAGATGCATAATCTTTCATGACAAATTTTCACTCTGAAAAAATTGGGATGATTCTCATCTCTAGAGCTCTCATCTCTAAATGCTCTCAGGCTGCGGAATTTCCTTTTGCAGCAGCATTACCCTCTTATACATGATGAAAACTCACTGCTTCCATTATGTGCAATTTCTGTACAGATGATATGATGCTGTGCCCTCCTCAGACCTATTCTGAGCACAGATGCTTTCATGTGTTGCTTTAACATTCCAAAACATTTTAATCCACTTAACCTGTTGTAAAATGTTGGAAGCACCATATTACTTTCTTTTTTTTTTTTCTGCTCCAAAGCTCCAAATGTGGAATAAGCCTGAACTTCTTCATCTATATATTTTTAAGTAGAATAATGAGCTTCTTCATTGTGTGCACAAAGTGCTATAATGTTTTAAAAGATCAAGACCAGCCTACTTTGTAGTTGCTATAGGCTTAGACTTCAAAAGCACTGATATTGACTTTGCAGCTTTATGGCACAACTTTGTGCAGTAGTTTACCCCACAGGCAGAATAATTTTTCTTTGGTGACATCCAGGGTGCTGAGTTCTCTCACAGCTTTCTGTTTATGGAGACTTCTGGAGGGAAACTGAGCTCATTTAGTGAAGAAGCCTGGTTTTAAATAGCAGATTATTGAAAATGTGGCTTTTAGAGTATTTGAATGCTGTCTTCTTTCTCTGAACTATTCTCTAATTTGGTATCAACTAAGGCATTGAAAGGCAGAAGGCTTCTTGAGAGGACAATGGCAAATCTCCCAGCAAGATGTTGCCTCTGAAATGCCCTTTCTGGAATTCAAGCTGAGAGGAAGCAGGTTATTTCCTTCCTTCCTTCCTTCCTTCCTTCCTTCCTTCCTTCCTTCCTTCCTTCCTTCCTTCCTTCCTTCCTTCCTTCCTTCCTTCCTTCCTTCCTTCCTTCCTTCCTTCCTTCCTTCCTTCCTTCCTTCCTTCCTTCCTTCCTTCCTTCCTTCCTTCCTTCCTTCCTTCCTTCCTTCCTTCCTTCCTTCCTTCCTTCCTTCCTTCCCTTCTCTCTCTTCCTTTCTCTTTCTCTCTCTCTTTCTCTTTCTTTTCTGTTTTTTAAAGGTCTTAATTAGAGTTGTATAAATAAATAACATTTTCTTTTGTTGGCTGTTTTCATGCCATTTCACCACAACTTACACAAACATCTCCTGCTAGCGTATAAGTAATACAAGAAAGGACTCTCTGCAGTCTCCAATTCTTGTTGTCTTTTCCTGTGACAGAAACTGAATGTATGGTGGACACAGTGATTTAGAAAAAGCTTCTAATAAGTTTTGTGTGCTCATGCTTGTGAGATTGCAGATTGAAGAAGATTGGTTTGTACTTAGGTTAAGGAGCCATAACAGTTTGGATTTTATGGAGAAAATCCAACACCTGCTCTCACTCGAAGAGAGGCAAAACATGCCTTTATGACTGAGAAGCACCACCTTCTTTTGGTTATTGTACAGAAAAAACATCAAATATACATCCTTGTTCTTCTGTTTACCATCTGTTGTCACAGTATCCAGAATAAAAGTTGTGAGGCCTGTTGATAAATGGAAAATAACAAAAATAAAGTAAACAAAAAAACCCACACCCTTAGAGGACATAAGAAGTAAAAACTATAAGCAGGAATTGAAACTGTTCATAAGCGCAAATAAATGGATGAGCACAAGGTATTAACTGAGGGTGATTCATTCATGTTGTTTCAAACCAGACACACACTGAAAACCTGATGAGATTAGAACTTCCACACAATAAATAAAATGATGCAACATTATCCTTACAACCCCAATCAAGTTTCCAGGTGTATTGTACCATCCGAGCAGGTCTGGCACTTGCTATACAAGGTGTTGGTTTCATATGCAAATCATATACACATGGAGTTTCAGCGTTTTACTTCTGTAGAAACATCCACACACTTTTCTGTGTTTTCCTTTTTCTTTTTATTTCTTAAAAATATAACCTGTTTTTCTTATATAACCAAAAACATCCTAGGAAAATCTTTGAATGAAATTGAGATGCCACATTCAGGCTTTTCACTTTTAAAGACTGCTGCTCTCCTTTCAACTGTCTGTGATTTATTTGAGGCATACAGTCCAAAAGGTATTCAGTCACTACAGTGCAGAATATTGCAGGTACCTGATCACACAAGAGCACTCCATATCTCTATGTTGGACTTTTAGTATCCGTAAACAACGTGTCAGTAGACGAGAAGGACTGCAAAAGAGATCAAAAAGAACATGTACATGGGCTGTGTATTCACCTAATAATTTTATTTATTTTTAAAATATTATTAAGTTATATGCTTTCTGGGACATACATACTTACTTTGATCTACATGGAGAGGCTTCTGTCCACCAAGAGTTCAGAGCATGAGCCTTCCTCCAGCTTTTCCCTGTTCCTACAGCTGCTTTCTTTTAAGTGAGGAAGATACAGTCCTTTCTTCCCATAACTGGGTGATTGCAATGCTTTTTGGTCCAGATTACAAGCAAACCACTGCTATGTTTCTGTTTCTGGACTTCAAGCCATATTTGAGTTGGTTGGATTAGGTTTGAGAATCATCTGGTTTCTCTTCTTGAAACTGGAGAGTAGCCTTCCCGGTCTGTATGCTACTGAGCATTTAACAGAAATAATGAAATATTAATTAGAACAAGAATAGGGCTTCAGCTCTCCCTTCTCTGAAGAAAGTGCTCTAACAGTTAGATGATAAAATACTGGAAAGCCTTATGAATTCCAATAAGTAAAACCACACAAAGTCAAATAGCCCTAGGAGAACAAAATGGTCATCCATTCCACACCTGCAAGATGGGATTTTCTTTCAGGATTTAGGACATGAGGAGAAAAAGAATCTACTTCTCCTTCCATCTGGATCTTGGTCTGAACTTTAGGCAAAGAGAAAAGGCCTCACATTTCTTAAGCCACAACTTACCGGGCACCCACTCTGATAGGCACATTTTAACAAACCTCAGGAAAATCACGGTGCAGAAATCTCTCTCTAAAGAATCATAGCTAGGATTAACTCCGGGAAAAAAATTTAAGCCCATGAACAGAAAATGTGGCACTTCATGGCATGATCTGAATAAAACTCTAGTTAGCATAACATTAACTGAGACACTGACTAAGATGAAAAATCTTTTCTGATCATGTTGTCTCTTGTACCGTGTTGTGTAGAGATTGCAAGGACAGCAATTTCCGTTGCTTCCAAATGGCAAAAGTAAATACCAAGAGATAAACTGAATAGTTTCTTTCTCCCTCAGATTTATTAGTGCAGTGTCCTTGTAAACTGCAAAACGACACTGATTCACACTAGTGGTAGAAATTTAATGCCAGGACTAAGAAAAAAAAATACATAAATCAATATTTTATTTAAAGTTAATGTAAACACCATTGAAATCTCTGCAGTGGTCTCATAGCATCTGTTCCACTCTCTCTGATAACATACTATCAAGTACCTTCCTCATATTTCTCTCCATTACCACACTGTATTTTTCCTTGCTTAAATTTTATATGATTTATTTCTAGCTGACATTTTCATCCACTTTTAACAGACACAGTTGTGTTAGATGTGGAAATAAGGCCAAGGATTCCTAGTTTCTGATCTGTGGAGATGTTACTTCATGTTTGTTTTCTGGTGTTTAGTCATATGTGTAGTTTTTTGAAATCTGAGACTAGTACAATACAAATACCATTGGTTTGTTTTCTTTACAAACTCAAGAAGCACTAACAACGTATATTGTTAGTGTATAAATATTCTGTAGTATAAATATTCAGTATAAATGTGTATACATATGTGTATGAATATTCAGTAGTGTCTACACACAGAGTACCAAAACAATTCTGAAGCCTATAAGTAGGTAATCTAAATTTCTAAAGTACAGAATATCTACAGTTTTTTCAAAGCAAATCCATAATGCACCACAGAATCTAAGGCGTTGTGAAGCATTTTTCTCTCTCCTTATAACTGGTTTGCAGTGTCTGACATCTTAACAGCTGCCTGTATATGTTTCAAGCTGCAAAGTACATGGGTAAAATTCGTTAAAGTTAATTGCAATTTTGCCATTAACTTGAAGAAATTTTGGATTTCATCCCAAGCAAGGTTAATGATTAGTTCTGTACACTTGTTATAAGGAGACTATATCAGGGAAGAAAACAATGTAGAGTCAGAACTTCTCAGAACTTCCAAGACCTGCTGTAGGAGTGGATATTAAAACAAATAGTGATATTCATATTACTGCAAGAGAAATAATGAGCTCATATTCTTGGCAGACAAGGAGGAATTCAAAGAACATTATTTATGAAAAATGCAGTTAATGAGCTAATTATTTTGCCAAATGATAAGCAGTAGCAAATATACACCTAATAGTAAGTTTATCAATTTACAGCTTTTTCTCTAACAAATTATGCAGTGGTAAATTTAGACATCTTCTTTCTATTTCATCAGAAAAGACAACTAGGATTAACAAGCAGACATATAGGAGGAATTACAGTTGAACAGTACTTGATGATACAAATGACCAAGATTGTATTTTTGACTAAAAATGTTTTTCTTAGAAGGAAAGAAACTTCCATGCAAGGACTGTTTTGTACATACTAAGAACAAATCTACAGAAACAGTTAAATAGGATTAAAGCTAGCTCCAATTCAGGACTTCTCAGGATAGGTGTGAATCGGACAGGAATCTTCCTATCCATTTACAAGATAAAAGTATAGTGAAGAGCAATGTATTACAAGACAAATTTCTTAAAAAACATTACATATACTAATGAGAATAAGCATGGAAACAAAACATGACACTTCAAGTAACAGCTGTAGATATGTATTTGCAGATGATAATTTTCTCTGTAACAATCTGAAGCTTAGCAACACATTTTTACATGGAAACATTCCTCAAGTAAAAAAGAAAGGAAATTATAAACAATGTTTGGATTTTTCTCCAGTTTCAATAGCAAGTTTATATTCATAAGTGCCAATACCAAGAGGTCTTTAAAAATACATAAAAATCAAGGCAATATTGTCTGCATAAAATATATTGCTCTTATGTTTAAGGAAGAAGAAAAATGATACCTATTTGCAAGACTGACTTTTTATTATGGTTTAGAAGCAAATTTTAAGAATGAATAATCCAAGTCAGTGAAGTAATTAAAAATGGGGACAATAAATAAGTAGAGTACTTCATTCCATATTATCCTAATATCTTTCTTTAGTAATTTTCTAGGCATAACAAATGCAATAAGCTTCAGAAGGCTCTTGCCTCCCAACAGGGTAGCTGCCGATCATAACACTAGCAACTCCTTGCCAGAAGACACGTGGAATTCCTTGATGATCTTACAAAAGATGTGTATATTCTCATTAGCCAGTTGAAGAAATACAGAGTATTTCAGCTTTAGTAGAAGGCTAAACAGTTTGCATTGCTATTCAGCACTCAGGCTGAAAAAATGGGAGATGTGAAACATAGTGATATGTAGGGAATTTTGCAATGGGAAGCAGAAGAAGGTAAGCAAACAATATCACGAGGGGGGGGGGGGGGGGGCAGAGAGGAGGGACATTATTGCTAATTTGGGAATGGAAATAGGATGATACGTTACTTTACTGCCCAGAAGCACCTCATTGTCTGGTATGTGATCTAATGATGGTATTCGGGCTCTATGTTGACCCACCCCCTTGGTTCATTAGTGTACTCTGGCTTTATTTGTTCTATGATTGCAAACAGACTAGCTCCTACTGTCAAATTCCAGAGAGCTTTCCAGAAAGTAATGGATGAATTAAATTTCTTGTGTTTTATTCTCTGCTCAGGAAGGTGTTTCCCTGTTCCCTCCCAAGGAACTTGAGGAACTGCTCCTTTTGCTTTTGATCCTCATCATGGGGCTGCACAAATATATTTTTAGCCTTTACTTTTATTCTTTTTTTTCCATTTGCCACCTTACACATTGTGCCATTTATTGAGTTGATCATAGATTTTGAGTTTTCAGTGTGTTCTTCTCAGGTCTTTTTTGTTCAGCAGAATAATTTCTATTTTTTCTTTTTCTTTTTTTTTTTTTCAACAGAGTGATGTGACAAATTTTCCATCTATTTATTTCAAGATGAAATTTTTGTGCTGTGATATTTTGATTGTTTTATGAAACATAAATGCCTTATAGACATAGGCTCTTGACAAGCACATAGAGGGAGAGAGGTCTTGATATCCTAATAAGCTCTCCCTGAGGTTACATTACTTCCCTGTTTTTAAGTTAATTTCTACCCTGAAATTTTATTTCCATTTCAGGAACTGACTGGTACAGAAATAATGGGCAAGCTGCTTAGAAAAACGTACATACAAAGATGATTGAGACATTAGGTCCTACCACAAAATATTTATGCATCTACCTTTACTTTGCATTATTATGTCTTCTTTGACTATTTAGAGTTCTATGAGAAGAAGTGCTCTCTCCACTTCTGTATTCCTGGATAAAAGAATCATATAAACATAGAATTGTTTGAGTTGGAAGGGACATTTAAAAGTCATATGGTCCAATTGCCCTGTATCAATGAGTGACACCTACAGCAAGGTTAGGGTGCAGAGAACCTTGTCCAGCCTGATCTTGTCTGCAGGGATGGGGCAACCACCACATCTCTAAGCAATCTGTTCCAGTGCCTCACTTCCCTCATTGTAAAAATCTTCCTTATAACGAGCCTAAATCTCCCCACTTCTAGTATGAAGCCATATCTCATTGCCCTATCTCAGCAGAGCCTGCAAAAGGGTTTGTTCCCTTCTTTTTTATAGCCCCACTTTAGATAAAAAAAAGGCCATTCTCATGTCTCCACAGAGCCTTCTCTTCTCTGGGCTGAATGGCCCCAGTTCTCTCAGCCTGTCCTTGTAGGAGAGGTATTCCATGCCTTGGATCATTTTTGTGGCCCTCCTTCGGATGCACTCCAACAGGCCCACATCTCTCCTGTACTGAGAACTCCACATCTGGGCACGGTATAGGTGAAGCCTGGAATACTGTGGGAATATAAGAAAGACTATTCAGAGCAGTAGCTGTGAAGCAAGATAAACAGCATGAGAAAGTAATGCTGAGAACCAAAGACTTCTACAGAAGAAAAGCAAAATCAAGCAAGCTGCATGATGGCTGCGCGGTGATGACCATGATTGGAGGAAGAACTCGTGGCCAGGAACGACTCATGGTTCCGACTGGGTAAGAGCCTGCATGCACAGTTAAGGGGTATTTGTGGAATGTTTTGTTGACAAGTAAAGGCAGGTAGGAAAGTTAAAAGAGAAAACTTGTGAATGTATACAAGTTATGTTAGAACCTGTAATAAATTATTTGGATTGTTCATACCTGAGTCTGCGTCTCAGATGCTGCAGAGCACAAGTTTCATTAAAATCCTGGTTGTGGTTATGGGGTTTCTGGACACTGATGATATATAGTAAATAACATAATCAAACAATTAGTTTTACATATATGAGGCTACTTTTTTTTTCTGTGGTGGAAGTTACCTATACTTGAGGTACATCAACTGTTGGATAAGTGATTATTTTGAAGAAAAATTACTTAAGCCATACAAAAACAAGGTACAAAAATATTTAATAGAGAACATCCTTTCATTTTAACTTTCAACTGATCAATTGTTTAGATAAAAATAAGAGAAATATGAAGTGTTTCCAAAACATTAGCTATCAGTTTGAGTGCTTTTTATTTTGTTACCTGCCAAGTCAAAATGGGTTGTCACGTTAAGATGGAAAATAAAGAAAATCATCACTGGTTTTCCCACAATTTGGCTTATATTGGGTGAAAAAAAATTAAAGAAAACATTTGTATATTGTCAAGGCAATTGTACAGATGAAGGTGCAGACCATCAATATCACATACTATTACCTTTTAGCTGTAATAGTATAGAACTGTTACAGTCATAGCAGAAAGATATGGACTTCATTCTGTGTCTAAAATACAAAAGGTAGTGAAGAGAGGCTGCTTTCATGGCATAATTGCAGTTGTTTTCAAGCAAGCTATAACTTGATAAGGAGGAAAAATTCAATGTCAGTAATATAATTGGGTATCATATATCAGTGTCTCTTAGCAACAACACAGTAATGTTCAGCGAACACCATGCCCAAACAGAGCAATAAATAATAGGAGAGAATATTTTCAATGAACGGTTATGCTTCATATTTTTCTCTCCATGGAACAAAGTAGATGTTGAAAAACCTTGCTTCTCTAGGTTGAAAACATGAATCACTGGGTTGTTCTATTTTGTTTTCAACAATCTGGGTATAACTCAGCTTTGACATTGTTCATTAAAAAAATAATAATGCACAAGCCATCTGAAAGAAACCTTGCTTCAAAATATTTCTGTTGTCATTATTATATGCGTACGTTGTCTATCCTGTCAGGAAAGATGTCTTTCAACCCCCAAGGTCTCTCCCAGGTAAGAGTCCTGTGATGTACCCTCGGTATTGAATGTTTAAAACATGTCATTTCAGACATACTCACTCAGATATACTTCCCCCTCAAAGTTCAATCAGTTTCTGAAACCAAGAACACTTTTAACATTTTGGCATCGAGATGGAAATTAATTCAATCAAATTATTAAAAAAAGAAAAGCCAAGGAACAAGGAATATGAAAAATTCCTTCTGATACCCTGATATTCTACATTAAAATTTTTACAGTCTTCTGATTCTTTATTCCTTGACCAAAAGAATTATAGTATTGGATTTTGGATCCAATACTATTATACTACTGAATAATTCACTACTGTGAATTATACCATTGGATGAAATTATCAGGAACCAATCCCCAGGTGCCATTCACAAATGTGTGGCTTCATAACAATTTGCATTGCCTGAACCTTTTGCTCCTGCTTGGTAAGAACTCTCAGGAAAAGATGCCTTTCAGAAGATTTCCTGCTTGATGTACTTTGCTTCAGCCTTTCTCTTTTTTACTACTCTAACGTTTAGGGAGACACACAGAATCATAGAATCACAGAATCATTTGAGTCTGAAGGGACACTTAAAAGATCACCTAGGTCAATTCCTACAGTGTACAAGGACAAATACAGCCAGATCAGGTTCCTCAGAGCCTGGTCCATGCTGGCCCTGAATGTCTCCAGGAAAAGGACATCCACCACTTCTCTGATCAACCTGTTCCAGCAGCTCACCACCCTTATCATAAAAATCTTCTTTCTAGTATTCAATCTAAATTTCCCCTGTTCTAGTTTGAAACCACTCCCTCTTTCCCTAACAAAACAGATCCTGCTACAGAGTCCGTCACCTTCTTTCTTATAGTTCCCCTTTAGATACTGGAAGTATTTCTGACTTCTTTTAAAACATTCACCTTTTGTATATAAAATTTGTGTATAAAATTACTGTACTTTGATCAAAGAATTATCCTTCATTCAGACAGAACAGAATAAATGTTTAATACACCCATTTACCATGTAATTCCAATGGATTTTTCCAGTGTTTTTACACATACTTAAGATCTGGAAGAAGAACTTGGCCTCTAAACACCTGTATTTTGTCTCCAAGTGACACAGTAGGTGATGCTTGAAAGTAGAAGACAATGGAGTGAAAAACTGACAAATATTGACCTTCAAGCCAGTGTACCTCCCTGGAGCTGGAGACCTGTACCCATGTGGGTTCAAACAAGCCATTCACTTCATCAGCAATCACAGCATCTCAGATTTCTCAAGGGTGTGGAAATATTAAACTTGGTGGGGTCAAATCTCAACAGACCACTGAAGGTTATATCTGGAGTGGAAAAACTAACCAAAGCAAATAGTTGCTTTCAGTTAAGAGCCCTTCCCTAATAACTGGTTTCTGGGCATTGACAACATCTCTGCTTTTGAGAGATAAAAACATTTGAACACTTTTGAGAGTATTCAAACATTGATTGCAAAGCCCACTGGGGCTGCAAGTTCTGGGAGGGAAAGAATTTCTTTTCCCAGCCCCTCAAAACAAAATAGAAACACCCAAAGGAAGCACCCCTGTAGATGAACTCCAAGCTTTGTGTTACACTTCAGAGCTGATCTCATCACCAAGGCCAGGCCTGTTGACATAGGTGTGTGCAGACAGGGCATGTGCCATTCACCCCCTCCAGCCAGCTGGCAGAGACCAACATGGGACAGGAGGTCTTCACCACCCACAGTCCTGCCACCAAGCCCAAGGTCACATACTTTGTCCTTTTCAAGACTTCCAGCTCAGGTTCAACAGCTCCAGTGTTTTTGTGCCACTTCTGAACAGGATCCAGCTTCCCCCAGCCAGGCACAGGGCAGACATCTGGCTCTGCAGCCACTGCTGGAGGGAGGTTGCCCTCACATCCTGTGTGGTATCAGTGAGGCAGGAAGACAGAGCTTTCTGCACAGGTCAGGCTGCCAGCCCCTCAACCTACCCCTGAAGGCTGCAGGGGAAGGTGTGAATCTGAAGATGGCAGTTCTAGGGCTGTGGATCCATTGAAGAACTTCATTTTTTGGGCTTTGACCATAGCGGGGACAGGCATTCCTTGCAGTGCTGGTGGCAGGGCATCTAAACAGCTTTGATATACTGCTTTGAGCAACACAGGTAGTCACTGCTACGGCTGTCTGCCTTTTTTCCATCCTCAGCTGCTCTTTTTCTTTCTCTTCTGCACTGCAGACAGTGAGAGGAGTGGGGTCAGGAGGAGGAAGCTTTAACAAAGCTATGAAACACAAAGAATCATCACAAATCAAAATATACTGTTTTCAGAAATCATCCAAAGGATGTAGGAAGCTGACAAAGCAGCCTCTGAATTCTTCCCTATGGCATTTCTATGATATGCCCAGAAATCCAACATTTATTTTTGAATCTATCTTTTCTCTTCACTGAAAAATTCCTTTCGGGAAAATCATTTTAGATTTATTTTTCTGCACAAGAGATCAACAGCAAAAAAATGTAAATGCTAACGTGATGTGAGTGGTACTGGGAAAGAAAAAAAAAAATGTATGGCAGTTAAGACAGCATTAGCCTGCTAAATAAACAGCACTACCTACTTCCTAGTTATCTCATAATTGCACTCTGCTTTCCAGTCAACTGTGGTTAAATAGATGGTGTGATGATGTCGTGCATCAATGAATAAATTGAGCATTTTACCTGCAAATCACATCACAGTAAATGATTGTCTCTAAATCAATTTCCTATCAGTGTTCTTTCCAAGACTAAGCCAATTTTGAACTAATCCACTGGAAATCTTGCCGCCTGTATAAAAGTCCAGGGTGGAGCTGAGCAGGTGTGATTGGTTTGATGTAGGTAAACCCAGTGCTTCCAGGAAGGGTCAGCACTGAAACATGACCTCTGTTAAGGAACGCTACACATCTCTCTGTTTGGACAAACCAACAGTTCTGTGTAAAACTCTGTCTGCATTACTCTGTAACTAGAAATTTTAAACCACTGATAACACAGTTACTGTTCATCTTAAGTATACAGCACGCAGTATCTCCACGCACTAAGAACAGCAGCACCTGTTTCATGACTGCGTTGTGGTTCTTCTGCTCAGTCTAATGCCTTATGTACCCACTCTTCTCCTCTCCTCTCCTCTCCTCTCCTCTCCTCTCCTCTCCTCTCCTCTCCTCTCCTCTCCTCTCCTCTCCTCTCCTCTCCTCTCCTCTCCTCTCCTCTCCTCTCCTCTCCTCTCCTCTCCTCTCCTCTCCTCTCCTCTCCTCTCCTCTCCTCTCCTCTCCTCTCCTCTCCTCTCCTCTCCTCTCCTCTCCTCTCCTCTCCTCTCCTCTCCTCTCCTCTCCTCTCTCCTCTCCTGTCTCCTTATTTGTTTCTTTGTACAGGTCCCTAGTTTCTCATTTGACCTATTCATCTTTTTTACTTTTCATTTTTTTTATTTCTGTAACAAGAGTACAAGCAAAACAGAAAGGCACCCTTCTATTAAGCTTTTTAGCCATTTGACATAAACTGAGATATCTTTAAAAAAAATGAGTCTATGCAAAAGAATTTGATTAGACAGATCAGATTAGTAACTGCAGCAAGGTATGGACTGTTGATTCTAAACTAACACTAAACATTTCCTTGCATTTTGAAGAAGGGAGATATTACAGGAACCTAATATATCATTTTACCACAGAGGAAGAACTGGTGTCTTTGTGTCCCAGATTACTAAAACATTTTTCTGCATAAATTTGTGTCATGAAATTTCAGTATCTGATGCTATTGTCTCTCTTTTCATATGCAATTAGAACAAACACATCTTATAAGTTTCTTCTGAACCATGTAGCTGTTGGTATCTGTGTAGTATTCTCTTCTGCTACTATAAACCAGAATTTAGCAATTCATTAAGTTGCTAAAAACAAAGCATTAAGAATAAAGACTTGTGAAGTGGCCCCCAAGGATCTGCAAGTCTGCTACTCTAATTACAGTGAATCAAGAGATGAAGAATCCAGGAACAATGCAATGAGAGAATTATAGAAAAATGAGGAATAGTCTGAGCAGAGAAATAGATGTTTGTGACGTTTCTGTACAAGCACTTTCTAATTGCTTGCTGTTTTCAAGTTAAAAACAATGCAAAAATAAAGCAAAACGACAATGTGGTAAGATATTTCAAAGAAGTACTAGCCTTATGCAAAAATGAAGGGTTTTTATTGTGTATTTCATGCTCTTACAATAATCTGCCATTGATGCCTGTCAGGCAAAGGCACCTGCTACATTATTGGTTAGCTTTTCCTATGAAATCACAATTTTATCACTTAGTCAACCCAACTTAAATGTGCTTCCTTCCTGATTTTAGAAGATACAATAGCAGAATTCACCTCATAAAATTGCCTAAATATTCAGGAAATTGGGGTATACCAGCCTGTGCTTAGTCTTGGAAACAACAAAATTGGTAGCAGTATCGTTCATCATCAATGTAATCAAATGATTTGTAACATTTATGGCTTTCAACATATATATGCCACTCTTTGCAGTGTGCATGTCCCACCTGGAAATTGGTCACCTCATCCTGAAGATACATTTTTTCCTTCCTAGAAATAGTGTGCTTTGGTGAAAATAGTAGGCAGAATCTTGATGATGCTTTCTCGTGTGATTTGTTTAAATGTACATGTACATAAATTTGGTAATGCAGATACATGAGCATTCTGAGAAACATATTCTAATCTCAAGCCTCAAGAAAATATACTTTCATTGAACATAGTCTGAAAAGTTCTCTGAAAGAAAGAAAACATGTTTAGAACTGGTTGAAATGTACTTTTCTTTAATACTAATGTAGCAAATCTGAGAAGATCTGAAATTTGCTCATTTATAATATGTACTGTCTCAGTAACTTTAAAATACTAAAAAATGTTTATTTTCCATTGAAGAATTCTACATGAATATGTATCCTGTCCCCAGAAATTTTATGCTTGTGACTGTGACTTGGCATGCATTCATGGACCGATAGGTTATTAATGACTTGTTACTGCCAGCAAAATAGTCCATGCAATACTGAGCATCTCCTGAAAGCTGCTTCTTGAATGTGTTGCAGGAATAGGGTCTCTCATTTTTTCTTTCCCAGATCCTGGTCTAGAAGGACTGAGGGACCTGCAGGGTGACAGCTGAGCCACTGAGACATGTGGGAGACACGCTGGGGGCATGGTCCCTCTCAGCATGTCTTCTGGGCCACATGGGGCTGCCCATGGCAAGCATCACCCCCCAGCTCGTTCACAGTGATGGTTTCTCAGCAGGTTTCCAGCTGATGGGACATGATGTTGCCAGATCAGCATGCCTAGCCTGTGGGTCTGAGTAGCCACAGGGAGCAGCCTCAGTCCATACCTTCCACTTGGTGACTTGCCTTGGTCCTGTGTGGTAACGCAAGCTTGGTTTCAAAATTTCAAGGAACATGGATGGCAGCTTGTGAGCTTCTGTGAGCTTCTTTGTGGAAGAAAGTAGAACAGCCATGTTAGGTGGAAATGAGGGTCTGCCTACCCAATGCAGTACTGGTGTCTCAGGGCCTCCTCTCCTTGTATTCTATTCCCAGAGCTTGTTACCCTTATTTACAAAGCTACAGCATGAGATACGTGCTTGGTGGTAGAAAGGCTCACTGAGGGTGACTTACACTGCTTAAAACAGGCAGTCTCTGATTTCTTTTGTGAGTAATTCCTCACTGCTTATGATTATTTATATAATGTGCCTTATCACGCGAACATAGTTAGTAGGCTACAGTGACTGCATTTAGCAACCACTGCATTACTACCAGCAAAGCACCCCTTATTAGATTGTCGGAGGCCCCTGAGCACACAGCACCGCAGTAAGTGACTCTGATATCCCTTTGTGTGCCTCAGCAGGTACCAATCTGATTTCCATTTTATGATGACCTGTGTGAGTCAGAAGGCAAGCTCATCAAAGGTCCTGGGCTCTGCTGATTAATGTGCATGCAACTCTAGCATTTTGTTACCATTCTAATGTATTTTTCTACCGTTCTGTCAGTCCTTCAGACAGGCACATTCTGGTTCTGAGCTTTTACAGTAATAAGTTGATTACTGTTTATAAGGCCCTCTCTGTTGCTTGGAGACAAATGCCTATAAAACACCTGGAGGAGGTTTCTCCTATTGCATCTCACTTGTTTGTCTGCTACCCTGCTCCTGCTCAAGCACAACTGGAAGTAGTTCGATGGCTGCAGAAGTTAGGGTGTTGCTTGCCCACAGCTCCTCCTTCCCAGCAGCTTCTCCAGCTTGCCTCTGGTCCCACAGGAGGCCCAGTATGATGCTTGAGGTTTGTCTCTGGTACTTTCTTAAGCTTACACCATCTTGCAGGATCAGTGGTAGGAGTTGCAGTGTTTCAATTCTGCCTTGCTAGGAATTTTTGCTTTCTCCCACAGGAAGCGTTGGGACTGTGAGACGGGCATTTTCACTACCAGGGTCCAATGCACAACCTGGTGTTGAGAGAGCACGCTGCTGTGGTCTACATTTGAAAATCACTTGGTAGACCCCATACAGTTAGAGTGTCTAATATCTGAGGGCTTCAGCATGTTTTGGTATGTGCTTGGTCAGAGTCAGATGAAGCATCGACATAAATTATTATGCTGAGAAAAGACTAGTATTATAGCAGGGCTCAGAGAAGAAACTCCACACTAATGCTGGCTGTATTTCACAAGGGGTGTTACTGGCTTGCTGTAGTGGACAGGCTGCTGGCACATATGCTCCAGGTCAAATATTCTGTTGGATTTTATATACAAAATGTGATTTTTTCCATCATAGTTCTTTCAAAATAAATTAGAAGTACAAGGATCCAGGTCTGTCACATATCCACATACTTCCTACAAGTTTAACTATGATGGATGTATGTCAGTAGTACAAATTAATGTTGTCTTGCTTATTTTTTTTCTAATATGAAAGTCTCTCAGGCTGCAATTGCAGTTTTCACTCAGAACAATGGCTGAGTTTGTTTATGTGTGTGCAATTCTGTCACAAGTTTACATGTTGACTGTTGCCATAATAAGCAACATTTTCATCCTTTTGTCTTCCCCTTCTTCCCAAAGCTATGTATATGTAAACTCAGTCTTATTACCCGAGATAATTGGAGTAATTGGCTCTGGTGTGGTTGTTTAGCTGAGAAGGCATATACAGGGGGAAAAAAGACAATCAGGCATGCGTGTTCTCCTTACATTAGCATAAACTATAGCAGAAAATAATATGAAAGATTCAAGCAATATAGATGGTAAAAGAAAATTACTCTCCCTGAAATAACTTCAAAAATGTCATTGTATTTTATTTCTAATGTATACAGAAAGGAACATAAATTTGGAAGAAAAAAAAAAAACATGGATTATAGTTCCAAACTTTCAGAAAGATACAAATATGCAATTTGAAGCTCATAGTGTTCTGAAAGAGTTCAAGACAGCTTCAGAATAAATCCAGACAATACATTATCTTAAGCACTTCCAAAAAAAGCCTTTTTCTGACATGCCAAGTGGATCTGCAGTATCTGTGAAGGATCTCGAGATGAATTTTTAAAACAGCACAGTTACAGAGAACTGCATTTAATTCTGCAGTTTCTTTGTTTTTTATTGATCCTGAAAGAGTTGTTTTCTAAATACGTTGGTGCTCATTTTGTAGTGCTGATTACATGATGAACAAAGCTCTTCTTCAGGAGCCTAAACATGGGTTTCTATTCCCTGTAGCTAAGCAGTGAAATTGCCTCCATTGGTTTTCATGGCCACAGGCTCAGCTGCTCTGCTTTCTACTCTTGCCACAACAAAGGCTCCCAACAATATAGCACCAGTGTATTTCCTGAGCCATTAGCTAGGTCTGTAGTTCACAGAGGTAATGGACTATTATGCTAAACTACGAGGCCTCCGCCTCCCTGGAGAGTTGAACTCTTTCACTCAAAGCTGGTGCCTTTACTCCTTCACTAACAGACAATAGGCTGCCTGCCCATAACACGGGGGAAGTCCCCAGGAAGGAATTTTATTCAGGTTTTATTCTGTCTTATTTTTCACATCCATTTCTACTGACTATTATTACAGTGCATGACTTTAAAATTTTGTCTACTGAGAGGATATACAAATTATTTCCTCTTTTCCAGGGGGAAAAAGGAGTCTTGCTCTTAATTTCACTTGCAGTAATAATTGTCCCATAGATTGTTGTCCCTGCAATGACAATGACGCAACATAATTGCTGTTGCACAGCTGTGATCAGCAGTGATCATGAGTCAAATGTACATCGCTCCAATGCAATCACTAAATCATGATGTCACACATTATAACAAATTCAGTTTTCCAACTTCATCTGCAAATTCCACTGATTTTAGCACATAAAATAGAGATTTCAGAGTAGTCTGTGCTTGTAGATATTTCAATGTTAAAGAAAAAAATTACTTTTCTGCTCTCTGTACTATCTCATGTCTGAGACACATCAATTGTTTACTACACAAAGCCATGCTAGGTCCTGTGCAGGCTGTGCAGAGAAGATGGTGATAATAACAACCATCCTTTTCACTTGGGCTTGTTTTGTTGTTTGTGGTCATTTAAGCTGCTAGACACAAAGAGTAATATTGCTGTCACTGAGACAAGAGATGCCAAGCAGCAAGTTATGATATACACATAAAATCCTAGTGATGCCACTGCCTGGCAATACCCTAAGACCCAATCCTTACTATCCTATTGAAATTTTCCTTCCTCCAACAATATGTCAAAATATTAATCTGTCAGGAATCAAATAGTTTGCCATGTAGGAGGAGTAAAGCCAAAAGACTGACAAGTGTGAATTTAAATAACAAACTGTAGCGATCATTTCTATTGATTGCCAGAACCTTTCGGGAGCCCTCTTTTAATTAATGTTGCAGTTGTTCTACTGCCTTGGGAATTGTTATGGCAGTATTTACTGCTGTAATTGAATAGAAACCATTTGTAGTGGAGAAGGAGACATGCCATGGCTGAGCTTGCACTGCTTTTGTTACATGAATATAAGTACCACTTCAGCTCAAGCAAACTCTTATGAGAAAAATGCGCTCCTGAGTCAAAAATCCCAGCCATCTGGAGGGCACAGTTCAGTGCCACTGATCTGCCAGCACAGTGTCTCTGAAGTGGTTGCAAATTACTTTTTAGATTAAATAAGTACGGGACCTTTCTGATAAACTAGAGGAAGAAAAAAAAAAAGAAAAATGAAAGAAGGAACAGAAAAATTCCCATCTCGCATCATAATCAATATCTTGATAACTGTGATGGTAGTATAGTTGGCGTACATGCACTGAATTACCTTTACATTTTGGATAATTTGAAAAAAAAAAAAAAAAGAAACCCTAAGAATGGTCTTTCTTTGAAGCTGAAGTACTTTTTTTTTTTAATTCATATTTTTCTTGAAATTTTCTCTTTTGTTTTTGTATCTTCATTGTACGTTCTTCAGAATACTGCAGGTTCACAATTAGATGTGAGGGCTAGTATTTTCCATAGCTACAGACACAGTAGTCACATATTCAAATAATCCATTTGGACATTGCAAGGCCCAAATTCAGCTTTATCACATAGATTGCAAAGTTTGAGCAAGATTTGTGGTTTAGCTGTAAAAGGACAGTAATGGTTCAGACTATCAGAATGACCAAGTCTGAAACTGCCATACAGACCAAAAGTCTAATTCAAATCTGAAGTAGTTTTAATGACATCAATAACTGTGCTCTGGATTCACGTCGATGAGTACATGGAAAACTTCTCTTTTATTTGTATCCTATCTGGTACCTGGGAATGAACATTCGTACCAGGAGCTTTCAATTACCCTACTAGAGGCACTAGACATTTGAAAAGAAAACACAAACATTCTTTTGTCCCTGGCCCCAATAAAAGACTCTATCACTAGAGTAACACAGTAGTGTAGAGAACACTACGTGATTTTAATGTATCAACTGTATACAGAAATAGCTTAAAGGGGTTATACAGACATGAGCTATCTAATTTTTGGCCTCTGGAGCACTATCACTTTTCTCAATAGTTACAGGCATCATTCAGATCTCACAGCATGAGCTTTTTTCTTAGTCATATTTTTTCTTTTTCTCACTAATAACCACATGGGTATTTGTCTTTCAGTGAAGGTCCTTTTAATACCCTCAGGTGTAAGCAGAAAAGTGACATAAATCAAACACAAAACTCTCCACTTGTGTAGAGTGTCAGTTCCAGAAGGAACATGTGTTTAAGGAAATAAGAGCATATATATGAATATTTTATATGCCATTATAACTCAAAATAATACCAATGTTTCAATAAATAGTAGGATTAGGCAGTTAATGTTATCAGTGCAGCATTTTTTGGATAATGCACATAAGGCTCCAGCTCACTTATTTGCTAATAATTCTAATTATCTGCTCTGAGTTTACTACACTGAAATTAGAAGTTAAGAAACAGCAGAAATACCAAAATGAAATGACTTACAACCTTTTTGCTGCCTGATGTTGGCAGTACGGTGATATACAACTGGATCTGGGAGAGCACAAGCACTTTGTTGTTCAGCTAAGCAATCTGCTTGGATGCTCAGAGAAGCCCACTTGTATCTTCTCCTTCTCTGAAAAAAATAAAAGTATCTGTTGCCTTAGAAAAGGTCCTTCTATGCTGTAAGTGGGAGTGCAGAGTAGATGAAATGCAAGCCATCTGAACCTTGTATCTGCAATGAAATGAATCATTTTATCTTAGATTTCTCAATGATGCTTGTTACCATAGTCTCAGTGTAGCCTACAGTCACAGATGGGTTTTCCTTCTCAGCTCCCTAACACAATATTTTGCAAACTTCATAAATATTTAGCTCAGTATTTAGAGAAGCCACCTCTAAATTGAGTGCTTCATTATCTAGGTACTTCACCTGAGATGCTCAAGTCATGTCTTATAACTACCAGACACTTGTGACCTCATCTGGCTTCAGCTGTACTGACTTATTATCATCTATGAAAAGAGACCCATGCTGTCTGAGTCTGGGAGTCCAGAAAACAGGGAATATATTATTAGTAGCCCATTGTGATTGTCTTCTTAGTATAAAACAAAAATCCAAGTTTCAGTCTGCAATCAGCTTCCACTGCAGACTGCACTGATCCTGACTTTACTACGTTTATAGCTATCTGTTTAAATTCTTACTGCTAACCTCATCCTTTGAAAGAATGCATGTGTTTCTTTCTTTTATATATACACAAGCTGCACTGTGAAAATAGTAGTGCAGTCCCTTCCAAAAGACAGGGTGTGCCAGTCAAGCTGAATTCTTAAATATCCTCCCTAGTAAATGTCAGTATGACAGTCCTCACATGAGTAACACCAAGAAGGTTCCCAAAAAACTCCAGAGAATTCCTCTGGTTGAAATTTGTTTTCACACTGTGCAAATATATATATATATATATATTTATATTTATATTTATATGTATATAAAAATCTTTATATATATATGAAGATTTTCTCTGCTTTATACCCATGTAAAGAATCAGAAAATTTGGATTTTGTCTTCAAGGAATAATTAGACTCCATCTACACTGCAGAATATATTACTTCCACAAAAAAAGGCATTTGATTAGAGATTATAAATGCTTGATTGTGAATGGAACTTTTCTCAGAGGACAAGACTGACAGGTAAAGAACATTAACTTTCACGTCTTTTTTTCTTTTCCTTTTTCACCATCATACAGCAAATGCCTGAGCGTCTGGGAGATACAATCTGCTTTCCAGAAGGCCTCATTTTGGAGATCAGGAGAGCTAAAGTACTGTATAGAAATATTTCCCATCTCCTCCCTCCCTATCAAGGCCTCCTATGTCCCAGAAACTTGTTAGGCTTTATGGAAGCTCATAGGAATGCCTAACCTGTCTGTGTCCAGTACTGTGCTGAGCACAGTGATTCTGCGAAGCTAGAAGTGCACTTTATTGGGTTGCAGCCCAGGTACGCCACGGGCTGTGCTGAACCTGACCCTATGGGACAGGACTGGCTCCTGCCAAGAACATCAGCTTCCATGTCCTTTTTCCTTTGAGGACTCATTACATGATCCTATTTATTCTACCTGAGCCTTAGCACTTTGGGTCTGCTAGGAGAAAGATCTTCCATGAATGCATCTCCTGGGTCCATGCTAGGTCTTCTATTTGCTCTGTGTGGTGCTATGCCAGAGGCAACAAGCCCACCCTGAGCACTGGAATAGCACAGACAAGCATTGGTAGTGGTCCATGTGAGCCAGGTGAGGAGAATGACTAATAAACTGGAGTTCATAAAGCCTATTTGTTTCTTGGCAAATACACTGGTTCTTCTTTGCTCTACATTCTCTCTAAGCAGCTATACCTCCTTCATGCAGGGCATGCCTGCACCCCTTTCTCTTTGATCTGTAAATTGCTCTATAGAAGGTGTGGCTTCATAATCTGATTTTGGTTATCTAATTTAGGTAGTGCTAAGAATCCCCATCCTAAGATACCTACATTTCTCTGCAAGATGTTACAGAGAATTAAGGCTCTTGAATGAAGGAATTGTATCAAGCAATCAAACTGGTTGAAAATAGATGTTATAAGTGTTCTTTGATGCCCAGAAGAATGGAGATTGAATCACAGCTATGGCTTATTATTCTATTACCCAGAAATTTACTTCAAGAAGCAATTATCAGAAAGTTAATCATAGAATCACAGAACATCCTGAGTTGGAAAGGATCCACAAGGATCATTGGGCCCAGCTCCTGGTTCCACACAGGACCGCCCAAAATTCAAATCCTATGTCTGAGAGCATTGTCCAAATGCTCTCTGAACTATGGCACCTCATGGCCATGACCGCTGCCCTGGATGGCCGTTTTGTGCTCATCAACTTGCGGTGTAGAAACTTTCCCTAATACCCAACCTAGCCTTCAACTGACAGAGCTCCAAGCCATTAATGTTGAAACAAAATGAATTGCTGAAAAGAAATTTAACTTCTGGCTTACTGTTTTCCTTTCTTGAGCTTTTATTCAGTTCAAAATAAGTAAATAGAGAATTATTTTGGAACTACCAAAGTACTTCATATGGGCAGGAACGTCAGAGAAGAGTTATCTGACAGCATCTGGTAACAAAGAGAAGTGAATGGCTGCACCTTATGCCTTCATTTCCCAGATTTCAGAGAGGGAGGCTTAAAGCACAGGTGTTTTTAAGCTTTCAAAATAAACTACTAGTGCTTGTACTCAAGTTATGATTGCTACCATCTAGGCAACTGACAACTTCCAGTTCATTGTTATTTCTCATAACGAGATCTAAAGCTGACTGAATAAATGAGCAGTTCAACACCTTTTGTGCTGAATGATTACTCTGCATTTTTAGAAACTCTTACTACAGCCTTGCACAGAATCTTCCTCTCTTTGCACTTGTTCTTAGGGAAAATCTGTGTGGCTGCAGCACAGTGTTACTCTGAGCTGTATTTGATGGTGCAATACTTCCCCCAGCATTTGTGAGTGCTTTCCTGGCTGTGTGGTTTTGTGGCTGAATCCAGCACCACTGAAATCAGTACAAAGGTTTTATGACTAATGGGAGCTTGCTATACCTTGCATTCTGGAAGCCAGGTAGTCAAAAATACATGAAAAATTTAGAGATATTTTGAAATAACTGCATAATGCCTACTTATCTACCTAAATCCATAGCTGGATTACTCTGACAGGGAAATAAGTCTCTTTCTGATGAAATGGTTAGTCCTTTTGTAATACCACTTCATGGCTTTACACAGGAATTTTTTTTACCTCTCTACAAGTTTTCCTTATTCACTTGATCATTACTTACTCAAACAGATACAGAATACTAAGGGCAAATTTGATGGCACATGTGCCTCACTTGGATACCCAATCTGGAGGCTATAGTAGCATACTAGAGAAGAGGGAATGAAGCTCTGAAATAAGAAAACAATACGGGGGCAGTAGTAATGTTGGTGAAAATTAAAAGTGATTTAAATGAGCAGTGAGTCTGGTGAGGACTCACAGAAGAGTGTACGTGAAGATATCAAAAGACAGCATCAGGAACATGACTTCATTCCTTCCTTTGCTGTAAACCTTGCTATTTACATCCAAGATGTAGCTTATTCTCCTACTCCAGCAGTGCTGATAGAGGCATGGAAAATCCCTTAGGATAAAATCTACTTTAGCTCAAAATGAGGAAAGGGGTTTGTTGCCTTACAGCTTGTTGATCTGGTGGTAGGAATAGATCTGTCTGCACATGCTTTCTGCAGAAGTTGACTTCCACTCAGTTACCCACATCTACATCAGCATAAGGGGAGATAAGTAACAGAATGGGAACGTCTTTAAATGCATTTCAAATTTCAAGCACATGCTTTTTCAGTTTCAGGAGCAGCTAGATCTAGAACTACAGATGAGATGAGTGTGAGATGGCTCACTGCCTGCTGTCCCTAAGGTAGGAAAAAAATTCTGTTTTTGAAATGCTGTGTTCATCTTTGGAAGAAGAAGACACATTCTAAAATTGAACCTGGGAGTGCCAGGTACCTGGGGCCTGAAAATCTAGTTTCAGCTGTAGACGATTTCAAGGAATAATGAGGCTATATGAACAAGGGAGTGAGCTGGGGGTGGTGGGATCCAAGCTGACAGGAGATGGGAGATGTGGAGGGAACAGTGTTGGTGGGGGAAGGCACAGAGATGTATAGGAGCACCAAGAGCCAAAATGAAGAAGGATAGTTAGTAAGAAGTTGTAGGCTAATTGGTGGATATGTACTACAACGTGCATAGGCAGGTTGAAGCTAGGATGAGAGAATGACACAGGAGTGAGTGTTTTCTCTTACTACACCTTTCACTGTCAAGGAGCACTATCAGGAGAAAGTGTTACTCATATTCTCTGACTGCCATCTTTCCCTGTGAAACACTTTTCCCCAGTCAGGTTTTCTTCTCTTGAAAGGTGTGCTCCATCCTTTCTGTATGCTCCTGGCACCTGATCCTTCTAGGTAGCAGCACAGATGCTTCCTTTATTATAGTTTTATTCAGAGCATTGCGAGACTTGCACAGCTGCAGTTAAGACAGCACAAATGGAATGGTGCACACTCTTCGTATGAGCAGTATGTCACCAGGAGGAGGCCTCTGCACTACTTGTGAAATCATCAGTCCCTGTTCCAATGGTCAAGGGTGACTTAGGATTAAGTTTGTTTTGTGAGATTTTTTTGTTGTTTGGTGCTTTGTGGAGCAGGTGGGAGTGTGATGTGGCAGCTGGAGAAAGGTGTGTGTAGACCTCTTGCCATTCAGCTTGCTGGAGGAAGCTGCAATTAGGGGCCCCTGCAGTGCCAGATAATCCTTCTACCCACCACAAGAACACATAACTAAATAAAAAAATAATATCCCAAAAAACATTCTTTTTTTCTGTGGTCTTTTCAGTTAGGTGAAGGAAGCATTAGCTGACAAAGAAATTTTTGTTTCTTGAGGGCTTTTTCCATCTGCTCTTAATGACCCTTTTAACAGCCTTGTAGAGAGTTCTGACTGAGTGGAGCAAGACTGCGTGAACTTTTCATGCATTACACTTCTCAAGTATTGTTTAAGTACCTCATAGATAGCAAAACCGATATGCCTGTTAGCATTCCTCTACAAAAAAAAAAAAAAAAAAAAAAGGGGGAACACTTTAAATATATATAAAGGATCACCTTCAGATAGAATCACCTTAGCAACAAGTTGCAAGCAGAATATTTTCTGGCAAAAGACCTTCAAATAGTGTGTGGGGAAAAAAGTTAAGTAATGAGACCACTGTTGCTAATCCGATAGTTGATTATTGAAGATGAATTGCACTGACTGGAAAGTACAACATGCAAAACTTTAGAAGTTTCAGTTCAGAAGTACAGTCAACACGTGTTTTTCCTGCAGTGCCAGTATACATGACATCTGAGTCTGACTCGAAATGTGAACTCTTGACTTCTCTCAAGAGCATGAGTATTTTTTTTCCTTTCTGTCAAGAGCCCTTGGGACTGATGTCTTAAAATAGTCTAAACAAACTGTTATGTTTTTTAACTGATTATAGAGATCTTTCACTTATGTAACAACCAATAAAATCCCAAATACCAAACATTGCAATAGCCGGCCAAGTGCTTCCTGTCTATTCCAACCAGAAACTTTCAGTTTTAAATGCTGAAGGTACTGAATGATGGTCGTTATGTTCTGTGCTCTGAACTCAGTGATTCCTCTGAGCAGCAGTGTACAACATGGGCATTTGTAGAAGTGAAATCTGTACTTCGGATTGATGGCATTTGCAGTGAAAATTACTAGAATTCCTGAAAACTGACAAAAAATCAGTTTGCCCTCTCTGGATCTTATGATCAGAAATAAATCAGTTTTGCTATCTCCTTTTTAAGCAGGAAAGAAGACTGTGGTCCAGTCATGACAGTGATGTGATTGTGGCCTTTTTTTCACCTGCAGTGTGGCATCATGAGATTCATGTTCCTGTGCCAAGTCCTCAGGCTGGAGCCCAGGAATATCCCTTTTCCTCTGCTCTGTCAAAAGCCATCTCAGAAAGAGAAAAAAACTGTTAAATTTTGAAAATTACTACAGTACCCAAAAATGGCTTACAGTCTAGTTTCCATTTACAGTTTGATACGATCTGAATGGCAAACACTGTATACTGATGATAACTGATCTCTTCTCAGGGTGTTGTAGGGGATGCTTGTGATTTTTAACCTGTAGTCCCTGCCTGCAGTTGTAGGGTCAGTTTGTCTTTACAAATTTCATCTATGTGTTTATCCATTTCCAACTAGTCATTGATTTTATAATGGCAGTCGAATGGGGGTAAGTGCCTGCCATTACCACATGCTTATTGTTTTCCTGGAGCCCAACCAAGTGAAAAGAAAACAACCTAGCAAAATTACAATCCTCCCCTCTCAGATGATACATTGGCTGTCCCTCTAACTTCTGGAGCTAGTTGCACCTTTTTGGCCTTCAGCATAAGCATGGAAGTCTTTCTTCAGACTTAAACATATGTCATCTTCCTCTTGAGGCCAAGTACTTTTGGAAAGGGCTCTTCTTCCAATTAGCAAGAAAGTACAAACAATAACAGGAAAAATTATCCAACACCTTTAGTGATACCTTGGACTTCAAAACACTTGTGTTCAATTGTCTGCACTGATCACTTCCTCTGTGATCCTCAGTGAGAAACTTAGGCTAGAATCTAACTTATATTTAGACGTTCTAGTTTCTGCAGTTATCAAGGGTCTCACCGCAGGCACTGGGGAGAGATACACATGCCCAGAAGGTGAACCCTTCTAAGACTTACCCTCCAGAATCTTCAGTTCTCTGTCCACAAACTGCACTTTGCTGTATCAGAAATGTATTCCGGGGATAAATGCATCGAAGAATGTAAGGCATTCGCACTTTGACATTACAGCTGTGTCAGTTTTGAAGACAGACCGCATGGACAATTTGCAATAAAAATGGTCAGAAAATTTACTGTGTCAGGGTAACTGTGTGATAGAAAATGGAGTCTGGCTTGGCTTTTGCTTCTAACAGTTCCTTAGGCATTTGTGATGACTGAAGATATGGAAGATATGATGATGAAGATATGGCTGGAAGCACAGTAATTAATTACTCCAAGTAGAGAAGAACTAGGATTGTATTTCTTCTTAGAAATGAATTCATTGTCCTTTCAGAGTACTCAAGTTGAACACTAAAAAAGAAAGCAAACAGAGGTGCCAGCTGATCTTAAGGACTAATGAGAGTTTAAAACAATGAGCAATAAGTGAGTGAGCTGAGTAGGAAGTAAACATTACTGTAGAGTGAACAACAGCTCTTCACTATGAAGACAAGCACATTCCAGCATAAAAACCTGACAGCAAAGTGTACTCTTAGAGTAATCTGGAGGGAATGTGGTCTTTGAAGATTGGCTAAGAAATAAGTACTCAAAGCTCATGGGCTGACTTCATCAAAGCATGTCACCCGTTAACCCCACTCCCACCCCCAAGTGCTTTGTACATCATGATATCTTTCCCCTCTGGACATAAATGAGAAGGATTTTCTGTATATTTGTTAGTGATGAGTGATCTTACACCAAAACTATAATTAGAAAGCCATTTTATGTCTCACCTTCATGCTGGTGAAGTCTTTAATGGATTGTGGCATTTGTTTCTGATTATTTTGCTTGTGGTTTTGTTGTTGTTGTTGTTGTTGTTGTTTTCAAGCTGATAATAGGATTTCTACTATAGATCCCTGTATTAATTTCCATTGCTCATTCTGCTTCAGCTCCTGAATCTTGATTGAGGGTTTCTCCTCACCATGGAGGCTTCAAAGCCTCTTTACCATGGAGGAAGGAAACTTACTCTGTAAAGGCAGAGTAATGGGGCTCTGAATAGCAGTGTCTTACAGTGAAACTCCATAATCCTGCTAGAGTTCAGATGCCGACAAAAAATAACTGGCCACAGAGAAATGCTGTTAGTAGCCACGTGGGGCGTGAACCACACGCCCCACAGAATCACCAAGGTTGGGAAAGACCTACAAAATCACCCAGTCAACTGTCTGCCTATCACCAATACTTCTCACTAAACCATATCCCTCAACACAATGTCTAAATGTTCCTTGAACTTCTCCAAGACCAGTGACTCCACCACAAACCTCCCTGATCACTGATCTGTTGGGTAAGGAAGAAGAATGAGTTGAACCACTAAAACTGATAGGTCCAAATCCAAAGATTATGTCTGTTAAGCTTAAACAGTGCTTATTCTGAGGCTTTTTGCTTTGCCACAGGAAATCATTGTATTCTTCACCATTCCTTCACAGTAACTATCAGAAATGCTGTTTGCCTGTTGTGTGTAATATCTTCTGGCAGGGAAAAGTAGGGAGATAATCAACAGGTGGCTAGCAGGAAAGGCAAAGTCCTAATTTATATGACCTTCAGTTGCCTTGGTCACAAGGAGAGTCTGGCAGAGATGCCCTCATGCTATTCCCAGTCTCTGCTGTGAACATAATCAGAGGTCATGCCATGAACTCTGCTGAATTTGGAGCTCTACTGGTATTCGTTATTCCAGCAAACAGTATACTTGCCAGGCCAATGAATTAAGTAGCTCTGGGATAAAGTTGCAACACATGAGGCTCATTAGCTTATTGTGAAATAAACAGAATGTTATGGAATAGCACATTATCAGAGAAGGACCAATATTCCCTTTGTCCCTGCAAGCAGTATTCTCAGATAATGGCGTAATTTTATCAATTCTCGCTACTCCCTGCTTCCAAAACTTATAGGTGCATAATTGCTTTGAAGTTCTTGTTGTTTAACAAGTTACGAGAGCCTGGTTTGCTTAGACCTAGCTGTCAGGTCAACTTCTATTGCTTATGAAATAAAGTAGGAAAAAGAATGAGCATTTCATTTTTCTTCTTCTGAGCCACATTTCATTTTCAATCCAAATTTCTTGAGTTCTGTCTTTGAAACAGAAGAGATAAGCTTCATCCTTCTTAAGGGTGTAGATTTTCTTTGAAAAAACTCTACATGAATAGAGGAAAGTATGCTGTTCTGCTCTCTTTGGCTGCCTACAGGTGGCCATGACATTGTTAAACAAATAGCCAATATTTGTACAAATAAGAAAAAAACTCTCTGAAAAGATCAAGGCATTAAGAGATGTGTTGGAAATTTGGAGGAAATATCTTTTTTCAGTAATAAGGAAACATGGGAGGTAGTTTAGGAGTGGGGAGAAAGAAAGATAGATACTTTAAAAGAGTTGAAAATCAGTTAGAGATACATCAGCGTAGCAAATGAAAGTTTCAAGAGGGACTTCCAAAACATTTGCAGATATCTACATATTAGCTGGAAGGTAGTAGAAGAGTAAGTATGAACTGAATTAGCAGCATTTGGGGTCAGGAGAAAAAAAAAAAAAAAAAAAAGACTTGCCTAGAGAACATAAATAAGAACTTAACATGGGGAAAAAAAATAAGGATTGCACCAAATTTGTACTTTGGAGTGTAGGGATACAACACTTAAAAGATAAAGAATGAGCGCACACATTTGAATTCTGCTGAGGGCTTAGGAAATACGTAGGAAGGATAAGTGATCGTCCTTATTGAGAGGCAAATTAACCCTCTTCTCTGAGCAACATGAAGATGATCAAGGTTATTATGGCAGGGGAAAGGACTAAGTGATTCAGTGCATCTGCTCTACTGCTATCACTAAGAAACAAATCATTCTGATCTGTTGTAATCAAATGTAATTAGGTAAAAAATGAGCAAGTGAGTATACTTCAGGCTTAGCCTGCCAGCATTGGATTTTGATTTAGACTTGGTTCTGCAGTTTTATCAGCTTCACATGCCTTTCAGTTTGTGACCCGGGACACTCTGCAGCTGTTTATCATTCCCTTTTTAGCAAAAACACAAGGTCTATGAATAAAACAGCAAGAGGAAACAAGAATGAAACTGTAACTAATAATATGCATTAGTCTATTTTGCTATTAATCAAAGCACTGTTTAACAGAAATCTTCATTTATTTTTTGTTTAGTTTAATGACAAATGTTCCCACTAAGATCAGTTTTTACTTCTGTAATAACAACCCTAGTAAAGATTTTGCAGGAAAAAGGATTATGATGACTATCGTCCAGTGGGAACAGATGGGCACTAAACTCAACTATATGCAGTATGGTCGTATATTCATAAACCTAGCTCTTCTGTTTGAATAATTGATGATCAAGTAGACTGGGGAGACTTGACCACTATTAAGTGAATGAGACTGGCTCAAAAGATTTTTTTCTGTTTGATCTAGGCCCAAAGCCATGTGATTTCATTGTTTGTCAAAGTTCTCTGTCCTGCTTTGATTATCAGACACTGGGTAAGGTATTAGAGCTGATGCTTGGAACAGAATCCAGCAGACTGTAGAAATGGAAAACATTGCCAAGCCGAAAGTCCTCTAAATATTTAAATCATTAATTAAGTGTTAATTAAACGTGCAGTGTTACACCTTCGTTGAGTGGAGAAAGAGGCCTTTCTGCAATAGGAGAAAAAGGACAATTCACTCAGTCCTAAAGTATGTGATGAGAAATGCATAGGCTCTGAGGACACTATTGAGCTAGACTGACTGGTCAAAGCGCCCATAAAGGTGGGCGCTTTGACCAACTGCAACTGGGATTTCAGATTTCATGATTCCAAGGCAGCCAAATCCAATATATGGGAGCAAAGCAACAACATTTCGTCCCCTGCAAGCTGAAGATTTAGGATTGGGATCTTGGCAGCAAAACTAAGCTGACAACAGATGTTCACATAGGCAGTTTTTGAATAAAATTCTTGGAAATTTAAAGAATTCTAAAACAAATTCAGAATGTTTGTATTTTGGTCTAAAGCAAAACAACGTAAACAAAAAGGAGTAAAAAGCAAACAAATAAACAAACAAATTGCCAATACACAAGAAGAATTTAAAAAAACACCACATGTATTTCCAGTGAACTGGAAATTCTCCCTTTTGCTCAGCTCCGAAATAGGACTAATAGAAAAACAAAGTCCAAAGACAAAGTAGGGAAATCTCCTTCTACAATCAGCTGTTGTAACAGCCTCTTCCTTCAGAGGGAACTAAAAAGCTTGATAAAAGCAAAGTGAAAGATGAGAACAAGGACAATAATGTAAGTATTAATAAATCTAAGGGAAGTGTTAGGAATATGGTGAGTAATTTTGGTGAAGAACAATGTTGACACAGAAAGAAGAGGATTTCTGCAGGCCATGAATATCTTTAAATTGAAATGAGGAGAATATACATAAGCATTAGGGCAGCTGAGTTCTGTTGTCCCAAATCTCAACTCTGTGTTGCTTAAGGTGGAGTGTGAGAATGTTCAATTTGTTCAGATGACACAGAAGCTGGAAAGAGTGGACGAACCCCTGCACCTTAACTGCATTCAACCCTCTCTTCCTGTGTGACCAAGCAGCTGGGAGTCAATGGTGTGTACTCACGTCTCATGTCACCCAGCTGTCGGGGTGTATCTGGGTTATATACATCGTTTGATGGATTTCACTTTCACGCAGTCGTTCAAAATTATCCTTCCATCTCTGTTTTTGCTGTCTCTGTAAGCTTTATTAAAATTGGTACATCCGGGGAAAAATAAATATAGGTCAGTTCTAACACATGGGTAGATTTACAACCACAACAATATTTTGCTGGAACTACTGAAATATGTACATACTAAAAAACAGTAACCTTACTGAAGCAACTCTTGTCCTGCCTGCCCCAACCATCCTATCCAGCTCTATGTTTCTCTGGCTTTTTCTTCACAACAAATACAAGCAGAAGTAGTCTGTTTGTATTTGGAAGTCTGGGAGTCCTGGTCCTTTCAGCAACTGTGAAATATTGGTACTGATTTTCCACTTCTGTCAGATATGTAAAGCTGGGTCTATGTTCCACAAATAGCAGAAGCCATACTTTCTCATTTGATAGGTTTCCAAAATTGCAGACTTCCCTTACAGTTCCCTGCCTTTGCAAAAGCTAATGGCTTCTTTCATATTTTAAACTAAGCTACAAGAATCCAAGAGAAATGCTCCAGCAGCACTTCTGTACTGATGCTTTAGCCAGGCATGGATTGCTGTGGGAGGGAAAGCAGAGACAAATAGAACTTTAGGCCTGTGCCCCTGGCATGTGATGGAGATTGCGGCCCCTTCCCCACATCGGGACTATGCCTGCTGGGGGTGATGGCCAAAAACTGCTTCCAAGCACTAAAAGGAAAAGATTAAATTTATGAAAACGGGAAACAGCAGTTCTGTGACAGTTTCTTAGAAAGGGAAGTGCGTGTAATCATGCCATGCAGTGAGAGTATAATATAGCACACGTGAAGTCGTGAGTGTGATCACTGAGTTGGAAGTAGGTGGTGCTCTTACTTAGTGTGTAGGCAAGTAACACATATCCCGTAGCATTACAGGGCCCTCCTCTTGGCTATGTCACATGCCTTATGGGGTTATTTCTGTGCAAGCTATTTCTAAACGTGCCTTGTGTCAGAGGCTTCGGCTGGCTGGATATCTGAGCATCTGTTTACAAGTGTCAGGATTGATGGAATGTTATCAAGTGCAGTTAAAGGGAACTGGGAGGGACACATCTGCTGGTGCATCACACTGTGGGTAGAACTGTTTTAAATAATAATAATAATAATGATGATGATAATAACAATCACACTAGGTAAATGTCACTGCCATTGTGCTGAAGACATTTAAATGGTATTTGCAAATGAATTCAGAGCTGGTATCTGAAGAGCTTTGTCTCAAGTCAATAATGATAAATAAAAGTACAATTTGAGAACATCATCACCACAGAGTACAGAAATGTGCATCTGGAAAAGAATTCTAATTATGACTTGCTTTCTTTGTTTGGTTTTTCTATTCTTTTTGCATATTTGGTCAAGAATATACAAATCAGAGGAAGATCAGGAAAAAAACGCTTCACTATTAGATTGAATTTTAAACACATTACTTTGTATCTGCTCCTCTGTATTACTCTACACGTATGAGATCATTTCAAGTGCATAAAGAATTATTTGAAAATATTTTATTTAAAAAATAATAATGCATGGGGATAGGAGGATTTTTGATGAGCCAAGAAAATGTACAAGGAAATGCAGGAAATTACAAGAGGCGTAGGGAAACCTAAACCGTAACCACAAAAATGACCTTGTTGGCAAAACATAGAATTATTAGCACAGTAATTTGCATAATAGGGCTTTTTACTATTAAAGGGTATGGTTTTGTACTGGTCCTGAATTCCAGGGGAAAGAGGAAGTCAGGCTCAATGAAAGTCTCTGGATAATGGTGAAAGAACAGAAGGACAGAACCACTATAATTGCTGGACCAAACCACCTGATCTTTCGTCTGCTGTGGAAGCTGTTTTTATCAACAGTATGACAAACCATTCATTGCACAGAGCTAGAGAGTCTGTCTGCTTTTGGCTGGGACAGAGTTTACTTACTACCTAGTAGCTGGTGTGGTACCATGTCTTGGATTTAAGATGAGAACACTGTTGATCCCACCATGATGCATTGTTGCTGAGCAGTGCATACACAGAGCCAAAGACATTTCAGCTTCTCATGCTATCCGGCCAGCGAGGGGTTGGGGGTGATCATGGCGCTGGCAGCATACAGTACTGGGACTGCTGACACGAGCTGCCCAAAGAGATGTCCCATATGACATGGCATCATGTTGAACAGTAAAGCTGGTGGAGTTGGCTGAGGGCTCCATTGCTCAGAGACTGGGTAGACATTGGTCAGCAGGGGTTGAGGAGTTGCATCATTTTTCATTTATTCCAATTATGCCCTTCCTTTTCTGACCTATTAAACTGTCTATCTCAACACACAGCTTTTATTTTTTCTCTCCCGCTTCTTTCCTCTGTCCACCTGGGTTGGGTCAGGAGGGAGTGAGCAAACAACTGCGTTGCACTGAGTTGCCTGCTGAGTTAAATCATGATATTGTCCAAACGACTGTTAGGAAAGGAAAACACTGGGACGGAGATTGATTAGCAAGCTCAAAATGGAAAAGCACTGGTCACTGGTGCAGGCGAAAATACAGGCAAGAGGAGAGGCTTTTCTAGATGTGGTTGTAACCAATGAACTGTAATTGTTTTAAGAATATGATGATGAAAGACAGCTTGAAGACTACAAATATGAAATTACAGAGTTCACAGTCTTAAGAAAGACAACATAGAAAACAAGAAAATCATGGACTTCAAGCAGGCAAACATCTATCATCTCAACTCAGTGAGAAAGTGAAAGGAAAACGTAAGTAGGTTGTGTGGCAGAAACCACCAGCCATCTCTAGCAAAGGGGAAAAACAATGAGAGATTAATTTACATAAGCAAGAAGTTTATTATTGACTTGAAGCTCACAAAGCTCCACACAAAAAGTAGCAATCCGTTCAAATTCTAAAGCACATGACAGCACATGTTAAAAAAAAATAAGAAAAATAAAGCACAATACCAATATATGAGGACTGCTCTGAAAGTAATGACTCCTACTTTAATCTGTTGGCCCATGATGTCAGAGGCACATGCTGGTCATATGACTGTAGAGGCTGAACCTTACCAACATCCCGCTGGGGCAGTCTGACAGAATGGCATCTGACACGGGAGTACAAATGAAGTAAAGATGTGTCACTGAATTCCTCCATGCAGAAAAAATGGCACTCACTGGCATTCACTGAGGCTCGCTGAACATTGATGGAGACTGAACAGTGGATGTGAGTACAAAGAGGTGGTGGGTAGTTCCACAGTGGTGACCATGATGTGAAAGATAAGTCCTGTTCTGAACAGCCATGCACAACTGTCACACCATGAAATGAAGAGCATCTCAATCAGCTCATCTGTGTGAACCAGCGGATTATGACCAGGGAATCATGCCTGGAGTAGAATATCAGTTTTGATGTGCTGGAAGTGATGGTGGCAGTGCTGGAATGTCACAGAGTTTGTGCCAGGTGGATCCCACAGACGCTCACACAGGAGCAGAAAGAACACTGTGTGCAAGTTTGTCAGGACCTATTGAACCAACACAGTGCTCAAGGTGACAGTTTCCCGGATCCCATCGTTTCTGCTGACAGGACGTGGTGTCACCACAATGAGACAGTATCTAAACAGCAGTCCGTGGAGTGGGGTGATGTGAGTTCCTCACCAAAGAAAAATTCAAGGCACAGCTTCCAGCTGATTAAGTGACGTGCACTGTCTTTTGGAATAGAAAAGAGGTGATACTGGATTTCCTGGAATGTGGACAAGCTATAAACTAGACAACTACATCATGACACTGACTAAGCTGAAGGCATAAACTTCCGGAGTTAGGCCAGAGAAGAACATAACCTTCACCTTACAACATGATAACACCAGGCCTCATACAGTTTGAAGACTGTGGAGTACATTGCCAGTCTTGGCTTGACTGAACAACCACTGCCACGGTATTGTCCAGATTTGGTGCCTTCTGATTTCTATATGTTTGAACTTATGAGACGGATTGTATAGACAACATTTTCCTAGCAGTGATACCATCATAGCAACTGCAAGACAGTGGGTCACCTCCACTGGTGCAAATTTTTACAAGCGTGGCATGCAATTTCTTGTTGATCGCTGGAGAAAATGCATAGCTAATGGTGACTGTGTTGAAAAATAGTGGAGAATTTTCTCTATGAAATAGTGCTACTGTGCTCTTTGGATGTGTTGTAGTTTCCATGGAAATAAATAAGAGGCATTACTTTCAGAGCAACCTACATGCAAGTACAAATGACTTCCAAAGTAAATGCATACTAATAAAAAGGAATAGCAAGGAAAACATTGGTTTCTTTTCCTGTCTGTCCAGGGCAAGGGGGAAAGGTGATGGATGACATATAAATTGATGTTCCAGAGAATGTCAGAGTATTTAAAACCTTCTTTGGATGCCAGCTACATGCACATGACTAGCATAATAGCATTCATTACAAGGGGTTAAGAACTCAATCTAAACCAGGGGAAAAAGAGGATGGGAAAATGTTACAAAGTAGTCTTAATAGGATGTAAGGTGGGACATTTTAAGAATTAGATGAAGTAGTCAGATTAGCTATTACTTGAGAATTCATGAAAGATGGAGAAAATATATAAGATTGAAAAAGAACAAAAGGACAGAAATAGGTGCTTCCTCCTCCCCATCCCTCCTCCCCCCCCAAAAAAGGAGGACAAGAGGAATAAGGGCCTGCAAATAATGAAGTAATTGATCTAACTTCAACTTGAAAAAAATATATTCTAGAATCAATCAAATTATTTGTAAACACTTCAAAGTTAGCAGAAAAAAACCCATAGAATAAAAACTATTTTGTTAATATGTACTTGTTTATATTTGTTTGTTGATTTTATTTGTCATACTATCCTATCACAGGTTTAGGCTTCTAGGGGAAACTTATGACTTTATTCTAATCTCAGTAAGTCTTATTAAACTTGCAGATGAGATAAATTTGGAAAGAAGTGCAATCGTAAATGAGTAGGAAGACACAACTCAGAATTATCAGAATAATCTAGAAAAATTGCAGATTGAACTGAAAATGGTAAAAAAAAAAAAGAAAGAAGAAGAAGAAAGTGAAATCAAATAGAACAAAGAAGAAATGAAATAAATTTAGGAGGGAATAGTCAAATACAGAAATGCAGGCCAGAGAATGACTATTTAAGAACTACTTTTTCAGAAAAGTGCCTAGAGATAATAGGTCACAAACTAAATATGTATCAAAGCCAACAATCTCTTGCAGATGTAAGAGGCAAGGAATACCCCATATTTTGTAAATAGCCACAAGCCTCAAGCTTTCCTTGTCTCAGTACTGTCAGAACCTGAGATGGAAGACTCGGTCCCTTTGGAGTGCTTTACTTCACAAAACATATGGCCCAACCAGAAAAAGCCCCAAATAGCATGTGATTAGAAATAAAGAAAACATCATCTATGAAGATTATCTTAAAACCAGAGATTGCTTGACTTAAGAAAGAGGGAAAACTGAAGGGTATATGGCAGTTTATCAAACAGTGAAGAGAATAATCTGACCGTAACTTCTACTGTGGATAGAAAAATTCTGGAATTCTTTTGAAGAAGGTTTAGGCACGAAGAAAAACATTCTAATAATAAATTTGGGAAGGTCTGATACATGTGGCTTTGATAGGTAGGGGGACCTTTACCACTGAGTCTTGTTTGAAAATTCAGTCAAGTAAGAGTCATGACTTAGGAAGGGACAGTTAATCGGAAAGGCTGGACATCCTCTGGACCAGATGGCTCCTGGCGTCAGCTGACTCTTGCCCTCACTGCCCTTCAATACTGTTATGTGTGCTGAGAATCATCAAATACAGGTATACAGGATGAAACAAGTTTAAAATAATCTCATGTAGTAATTCCACCCAGGCAGTTGTTGAAGGCCAAAGGATGTTAGGCCCTGTGGGTGAACAGCCATACCATTTTTCTACTAGTAGAATGAAAATTACACGTGAGAGCCTTGGCAAAGTAGTAGAGGTTTGTCAAAGTAGATTTGTCAAGCAAGAAATAGAGAGTCTACATATCTATATTTTGGTTGCAAAAAAGCTGTGGCTTAATAAAGATTTCTGACAAGAGATCAGTTTAATCCCATTTGCAAAAAATGGCTCTATAGAGGATCCTGCAGGTCTGACTTTTATGCCTGATTAGAAGGTGAAGTTCATAATACAAGAAAGTGCTGGGAAACAAGTGAATGAACACGGCTTTCTGGGAGAGTCAAACGGCTATCTAACATCATATCATGAAATTCTGTGTATGTAGTACGATAGTACTTTGAAGGACACTTCTTAACAGAGCACTGAAATGATATTCTAAGAAAATAATATTGAGAAGACTTCCTGATGATGCATTTTTCTCAAAACGCTCCCTCAGTTTAAAATAACCAAGACATTTAGAGAAAGGTTTGTGTCATCGTCGATAGTAGGCCTATCAGTTATGTGTAATAACACACATTCTTAGTCTGACTTGAATATCTTGCAATCACATACACTTAAGAGCTGTCAATTATAGATTTTAACCTGGATTATAAACAGAAAGGATGCTATTCTTCCTGGAACTAGCAGCTTTATGAAAACAATGTGACTCTGTGGCTTCTTTCTCATTCTTCAGCTACACCACATAATTTAAATCTCTCGCTTTATGTACTGTTGTCTTGGTCTAACCATTGTCTGATGCCTTTTACACGGTAACAGGCTTTTGCATGGTAACACTACATTTCAGCTCAAAATGAATTTGAGTATCTCAATAATCAAATAGTCTCTGCGGTAAGTTCTATAATCTCCTTTTCACCTAAATCTGACAAAAGAATTTGGGGAGAGGGATTGGAATATATGGCAGAAATTGTGGAAAAATGCTCATAAAATCAAGGTAAATAATGAGAGTATACTCTGAGATATAAAACGTAAAATATTTTGAAAAGTGAACCAGACAGGACTCTATCATGCCAGAATTTAAGAACCTAAGTACAAGAAACCAATCCAACACAATCTTGTTTAACATGCTTAAACTTTTGAGACACTTCAGAGACTAGTATTTTAGGCAGAAGCATTACTGGATGTCTAAATTTTGTGCTATTAGAAGAAGGAAATGGAAGCCAATGTAGATACACAGGTGTAGGAAGTGGTCAGGCTCTGGATTCCAGTTTTGCATATCTGCCTGGTCACAACACTCAGTAAGCACTGAAAAGACTAAGGATGGGATTCAGGCACCTGCAATAAGCATTTAGGGCTATTTTAGATACCACACATTATGTCAGATATACACATGGTGACAGCAGATATAAGGTAGTCCCTCAGACTGAAAATATCACACTACCTTTAGGACTTTAGTAAACACCTGCCTTGGGCAAGCAAGATAAGGACTAGAGGTCCTGCACAGTAAATTGAGAAGCACAGATGACTTCAAAATATATTTTGTTCACCAAAACTGATCCAGCCATCCCTGAACATAAAGGTGTCTCTGAACACCCAGCATTTTCTGGAGCATAGGTGTCAGCACATTTGTGATTTTAGGTTTTCTAGAAGAGATACCTACAGCAGTGGGTCCTGTGTGTCCAATACAGAAAAAAAAGCAAAAAGCAAAAAAAAAAAAAAAAAGCTGTAGCTACCTCTACCTGAGGCATACTACGGTTGTTCTAGAGCTTGTTCTGTTCCAATATCATTGAGACCCTGAAAACACACAGATTTTGTGAACATTTGGTCTAAGATCCACAGTGCAATACCTGCAGACTATTTGTGTTTAAAATACTTAATCTTTGTGACTGTTCATTTGTAGCAATTCTTCTGGCTATTGTACATGCAGGGTGCAGGGCAGCCAGTTAGGGCTAAAAGCAGACTAAGGCACCAGACTTGAAACTCCTTGCCTTAGAAAAAGGGCATTGAGTACACTGACAGAAGCAAGACCTTCATTTCTGTTCTCCTCTGTCTCCCTTCTTCACAAATAAAACAGGCTAAATACTTATATCATCACTTTTCTTTTCACAGAGTACTAGAAAGTCAGTGTATTCATACCATACTCCAATAGGTCTTCAGTTTATATTAGCTGTGGATAACAGCATGATAGATGCCTTAGAAAAAGAGAGAGGGAGAGACTTCATACTGCAGCACAGTGTTCTTCCAGTTTTCCTTTCTGTCTGTGCCTTCCTCTCCTGCGTGCATGTTTCTAATGATTCCTTGGAGATTATTTCCTTAAAGAAAATCCTGTGTTTCCACAGATATTTGTTGATTATGCAATATGCTTTAATTATGCAATTATGCTTTAATACAAAGTACTCAGGGGACCTTTGCTCTGTAGCTTTAAAGGAAGTAACCCAGACAACCCGCAACCTAAAATTTTCCACATATCCAGAGGCTGAGAGTAAAGCTGCTATTAAATATTGCTTTTATTTTTGCATACAGCTAGCAATGTACTTCTGGTACAGCTCTTGGTACCAGTCTGATCATGGCTGGAATATGCCTCTTATTAGTGTGGTTTCCTCTTGTGGCAACTGGTAGTGTGTTGTAACAAAACTTCTCCTGCAATTCCATTTATGATGGAAATTTAAAGAATGTTTCACTTCTTTCAGTTGTTCTAATATCTTGGATTAACAGAGAATATTAAGAAGGTGAAGTGAGAAAAGAGGCGGTGGTAACCTGCCTTCTAAACAGAATTTTTACTTGCTCCTACCCTCTGAACAGAAATGTCAACGGAACACACAATATGTGCATAAAGGATTTATTTTCTTCCTCTTGAGGTTATCAGTTAAGTTTCAGCAAGCACGGGTAAACTTTTCCCTTTCTTTTAAGCATTCTACAGTTGTAACATAATGAGTGATTCAGTAAATGTTCATGTGAACCACTCAATTTTAAGCCACAGTACCAAGATCTTCCTTCTACAACCCCCATTTTTTCCTTAACATCTAAATTAGATCAGTGGAAATTAAGTGCAGAAAGATGTTTTTTCAACGAAAAAATATAGATTCATAGTCCTATGTGTGGAGGCCAGTAACAACTGGAGGATCACAGGGTCTGTGGTATCTTTCCTGTTTAATATCTACATCAACTCTGCAGAAAATACCAAACTAGAGACACCAGTCAAGAGGCTCAAGGGCAGGGTTGTTTTCCAGCTGGAAGACCTAAGCTGGTCTTTCCTAAGGAAGGGATCAATGAGAACTGTGTGAAATTCTCCCATCTCAAAAGCAAAATCCTGCCCAGGGAAGAAAGAATACCATACAGCGGTGATACAAGCTGAGGAGTGGGTGCATGGGGAGCAGGGCTACCAGGAGGCTCAGGGGCTGGAGAACCTGCTGTACTAGGCAGCTTGAGAGGCAGGGCTGCTTCACCCCTTTTTGGGAGCACCTCAGAGCAGCTTACCCTTACCAACAAGCAGGTCTCTGAGAAGATGAAGTCAGGCTCTCCACAGATGTGCTAGGCAGCAGAATGAGAGACTGTGCACATAAGCCGAAATAAAAGAAGTTAAAATAGGACTGAGCAGCAGTGGAACAGCTTGCTCCAAGACTCTGAGAACTCTCCATCCTTGGGAACCCAACAGGGTAAAACCCTGAGCAACCACATCTGACCTCTTCACTGAACAGATGGGACACAGGACTTCCTGAGAGCCCTTCCAAGATCATTTTGTCTGTGATTCCATGATTCTGTGTAAAAAACAAAGCAAAGAAAATAGATTAAAACAGCTGTGGGTAAGAACACAGAATGAGGAAAATGTCTTGATTCAACTTCAGTTTCCTGAAGTTCTTAATGTAGTTTTGAAAAGTAAGAACTGTTTTCCTAATTTAATATAAGTGAAGTAGTTAGTCACTTAAACTGTGTGCATTATGGTATTTTGAACTATTCAGATGAGCCCTCACAGTCTCGGGCCTCACCTAAAAGCTCAGCAGGTAGAAAAATATCAAGTAAGAGTATATTTTATAATATTGTATTGGCAAAAATGTTTAGCAGCAAAAAAGTCACTTTATTTTCTTCCAATACAAACCACACCACTAAGTAGACCTTTTTTTTTTTTTCTAGCATACAGACCCTGTATTTGGACCCTGTTACGCTGATCAAGAAACATATACATTAATATAGCTTTTTCCTGTTGGAGGAAATTATCACCCACTAAATCACACAACCAGTTTGACCAGTGTACCAGTGTAACTCCACCTAGGACAGATTTTACTGACAGAAGTACTCTTATGCCATACAAGCACAAACTTAAGCCAGTGCTTACAATAGGCATTCACAGCTAGTCTTGCAGAAATACTGCCAATCATAATACAATGTGCACTAGCTGTAGTCACTTTGCAGCAAAGTAACCTCTTCCAGATGAAGAACTACTGTGAACAGGGCTGTTAGAATACCATCTGACATCCTGTTGATAAACATCGCATTACACACTAATATAAATAGAAAGCAAAAGCAGGTTTTGTCTGCTGTGCTTGGTTCCATAGCATCACACTTGGAATGGAGATGACTTTTAGTATTACTCTTCCAAATGGATCAAAGTGGATTCTAAGGGAATATTCACATTAGCTGATGTTGGTATTATTGGATATTTTGCAGAAGAACAAAATGTCAGAATAGATGTCAGAATTCAGGTATATTTATTGAGTGTATTCTAGTCAAACTTGCTTTTCCAGGCTTTCTATGGAGACTGAAGGGAATCTAGAAGAGTAGTGTAAACGAAGAAAAAAAGATAGTGAAGTACATAGGCATGCATGAAAGTAAAACGGTAGATGTTTCTTAATGGCTGTATAAAGAACATAATCAATTCCTACAATGTGGCTGAGCCGATCTTAAGACTCATGCTCAGATATTCTGAAATTAATTTCTGGTGATCATGAAAACACAATCACAGGCCAGCAGAACAGAATAAAGGAATCACATAATCCCTCCAAATCCTTCACTGAAGCTGAATATATTGATTATATTAGTAAAAGAAAAAAAAAAAAGCAGGCTTTCTTCAACAAGACAACAAGATCGCTGACCATGTGTTACACTATTTACTTGTACTGAGGCAGTACCCTACAGACAGATAACACACAGAGCGCTGTGCCTTTGCAGCTTCTAGGCTAGTAGACAGGTATAATTTAGAGGCAAAATCCTCATTATTCCCCCCAAAATAGGCAGTGAACCATATTTGACATTAATCCCCGTGAAATTAAACCACATGCCACACAAAGAAATTTAAAAAAATCACTATCTAGGATACAGCAAACACAGGGAGGGATAAATCGGGAGCATATGTTAAATCTACTAATTTATCAATTTCTCTGCTGACTTGTACATATACGGAGGGAACAGTATTTTCATCTATCTGGTGATATTGATGTCCAACCACTGCTGCCACTGCCCCTATTTAAAACGGTTGGTAACAATCTGAGATATACTCCTATTGTGTTACAGGAATGTTGTACTGAATACCACCATAAACACTAGGGCTGGAACACACGTCTGCCTCTTCCAGCAGAGTGCTCCAGCCACAGAATGAGAGAGTCCGGATCAGGTCGTGGTTGCAGTTTCTAACCCCATGAGTTGCTAATTATACTCTCCCATAGCTTCAGAAGCAGGAAGTCAGAATGAAAGGCCTCAGAAATAACCACAGGTTTGGCAGCACAGGCATCTCCCAGGAGATGTGGATGTGAGCCCCCTAACCAGCAGTGAGAATTGAACGGTATGCCCATTGCACGTACGTATAAATTAATGGAAAAGCTATGTTCAACATTGTTTCTGTGATTCCAGACCTGAGGGAAGGGAAGGAGATAGCTCTGATGTTAAGAATAAGGAAGATGTGTCTGTGTGCCATAAGAGGCACTTAGATTAAAACCTCTGCGAGACTTCTGGCAAACAGTTACTGCCATGTTAGACTGCAATTCCTTTAAGCCAGTCCGAAATTAATGAGGTCACATCTCACTGCCCATCTTTCCCTAGCTGCATATTTTTGCCCCCTCTCTTGGTCTGGCTCTCATGCCAGCAGGCAGAGCGCCAGCCTGGATGGACAGCCGCCTGAGGGCAGCTCACTTTGTGTGCGAGGGCTGCTTGCGAGACACATGAGCTCCCTGAAGCCAGGCAGCCCTGACTCGAGCAGCGTGGGCTGCTGCTCCCAGCCACTGCAACCCACACATTTGCCTTCTTCAAACCACAGCAGGGATCACAGAATTGTTTTAGTTGGAAGGGACCTTTACATGTCATCTAGTCCAACTCTTCTGCAGTGAACAGGACACATCTAGATCAGATTGCACAGAGCTTGGTCCAGCCTAATCTTGAACGTTTCCAGGGATGGTGCATTCTTCGCCTCTCAGAGCAAGTGGTTCCAATGTCTCACCACCCTGATTGTAAAAAAACTTCTTTCATATGCCTGATCTAAGTCTCTCGTTTTAGTGTGAAGCCATTTCCCCTTGTCCTGTCACAAGGGAAGCTGTGATTCCCTTTTATTCTGGGTTGATTTCAGAGCATGACTTCCATCATGGCTCACCCAATCATTTCACCCAGTGACTGTGAAACAGTGCAACACAACAGCGTTGTGTGGCCCTTGTCCTCCCTGTGGTGCGAGGAGATGGACGCTGCGCAGCACAGGGAAGCTGCTACAGAGCCTCACAGATCAGCTTCGAGTCACTTCTGCCCACATGGGTACTTCACCAGTGTGATACCTAAGTAAAATAAACTGTGGGATATGATCTTTTGGGGTGATTTCTCCTATAAAAGTGTCAAAAGAGAAACCGGACTGACTTCGGGAGAAACCCCAGGGAGCACTCTGCCTATAGCTGTCGCCTACCCGAGGGCTGCAGCACGGTGCCGGGCACTTGGCCGCACGCGCACCCATCAGACAGTGCTCTCCTCAGCCCGCAGCCGCCTCTCCGCGATCCGCACCGCCGCGGCACGATCCGGGCCCGGCCTCGGGGCAGCGGCAGCAGCGGGCAGCGCGGGGTGCCGGGCCCTGCCCGCTGTCTGCGGGATGCGCTGCAGTAGCCCAACTCCTCCCCTAGACGGAGCCGCCGGGCGCAGCGCTCCCCGGCCGGGCGGCGGGTGGCCAGCCGCGCTCCCAGGAATGCGCCGAGCCCCGCCGCCAGCCCCCCGCGCACCGCTCCCGCCCCGCCCGGCTCCCTCCCTCCCTCCCCCGAGCAGAGGCGGCCGCCGGCCCCTCCCGACAGACATGTTCCCCCGGCGCGCCGCCGGCCCCGCTCCCTCATCCCCTCCTTCCCGCGGCTGACGGCCAGCGAGCTGCCGAGCGGGGCGCGGCGGCCATGGGAGGAGGCGGCGGAGGCGGCGGCCGCTGAGCCCCGCGCCCCGGCGCGCAGGGGCAGCGCGGAGGGGGCTGCCGGCTCCCGCGAGCGAAGTGAGTCGCGGCCCGGCGGCGGCGGCGGCGGAGGGGGCGGCGGGGGCGGCGGGCGCTCCCCGCCCGCGAGGGGAGGGCGCTGCGGGCGCGGCCGCGGGCGACCCTCACCTCCTCAGAAGTTGCGACCGGCCCGGCCCGCGCGACGCCGCGCCCGCCCCGTGCCCAGCGGCGCCGCCGCGGCTGCCGGGCGGAGGGCGGCCGCTGCCCGAGGCGCCCCGATGGTGCCGGGGCCGCGCGGCCGCGGCGGGGAGCGCCGCGCAACTTGGGGGAAGTTCTGAGCCGGGCGGTGAGTAGCGGGCGGCGGCTTCGCGCCTCTGCCGGCGGCCAGGTGGCGGCCGCCGCTCTCTGTGCGTGCCGTGCCGCGCGGGCTCTGTCGCCCCTCGGGCTGCGGGCGCGGCTCGGCCCCGCGGCAGCGGCCGGAGCGCGGTGCCGGGCCGCGGTGCGTGTACTGGGGGTGAGGGGCCGGGGGGCGCGGGCGGGCGGGACGAGCGGGCGCTGCGGAGAACTGCGCTCTGTGCGGGTGTGAAGAGCGGGGTTGGGGCGGTGGGTGCTGCCTGCGTCCCGGTGTCCTGTCCTGAGGGTCCGCTCTGAGGAGCTTCTGGGCTGGGGCAGCCCTCGCTCCTTTCTTTCTTTCTTTCTTTTTTTTTCTTTTTCCTTTTTTGAGGGAGGGGGGGAGTGGGAAATCCCAACCATTTCGTGCCCAGATAAATCTGATCTTGCTTCTTAGTGTGTGGTCCGCTGTAAGTATTGCACAGGAAAACTTGAGGAGAGTATTTTTAAGGACAAATGCTGCAGCCGCTCTGCCATAAACACACGGGAGGCGTTGCTGGAGGCACAGCTGGTGCTTTCTCGCAGCAACATTGTGGCTGCGAGCGCTCGGGGGTGGCGGCAGCAATCAGGTGCGTGGCTGCTCATCCTTCAACAGCGATACTCTATTCAGAATGTAGCACCTTATTAACGGACCGTATTCAGTCGCGGCTCTCGTTCTCTTCTCATGCCACAACCACAGATGATGCACCCCTGGCCTCACCTCCGCTCGTGGTTAAATCAGATGTAAGAGCGGAGTAGCGAAAAGGCTGTGGCCCGCTGCTTGAGCTGGATCTGATTTTAGGAATCCAGTGAACCTTTAAGCACAGGGGAGAAGCAAAATTGCTCACCAAGTTGGTAGTAAATCTGAAACTGTCCCAGCTGTGGCGCACGTTTGGTTGTTCACACACTTGGCCATTCACACTGATGCTGAAGGTGCATTTGGGAACAGTTGGTGTAAGGAAGTTTGGTAAGTTTTGTTTCAAATCTATGTAAAAGGTGCTGCTTTAAATATTGAGATTAGGTTGCAGTTGAAACGTTCTGTGGCTCTACGTGATAAAAATGAGTATTACTAAAAGTTATTCAGGCAGCTTGAAGTGTTTAAATAGGAATGCAGTGCCTTTCATCTCTGCCACATCTCCGTCTGGTGTTACTAGAACTGCTGCTTGCTGTGCTAATTCAGGACATCAGCGTGCTTTAATAATTATAAGGGATTTACAAACAACACAGTTTGCATGGCTTCCCCAAGGAGTCATCTTAAAAACTGCCAATACGCGGCAGTGGAACTTTTATTAAATTTATGGAATTAAACACTGAAGTGTATTGTGCTGTACTGGGAAGCCATAGGTACCCCACACATGTTCTGTTGGTATGTGGGTGCAGCACATGTCAGCGCCGTGTGGGTGTGTGAACCTGCAGCCCCACAGCCCAGAGTGCAGCTCCCAGCTGTCTGCACCGCGCTGGGTGTGCTGTGGGTGCAGGGACTCTGCTCTGCCCTGTCCTGCTGCCCGGAGCCCGCACTGCCACCAGGGCTTTCTGTGCCCGTGTCCAGCAGGGAAGGCTGAAACAGATCACTTGCCCTGGGTTGGTACTCTTCCATGCTCTGGATGGGCCCATTGAGCTTGCATAACTGAAAGGGTCCTTTTACTTTGATTGTGTGCAGATATAAAGATTGTCCTTGCTTCTTTCAAAGGAAGCTCCCTTTTGCTTCAGAAACTGGTTGGGTTTTTTGTTTGTTTGTTTTTTGGTTTTTGTTGCTGTTGTTTAAATCAAAATGAGTGTTGATTTTGCACTGCTAATGGGAGCATCAGGCTGAATAAGTGAAACATTGTGTACCTTATTTGAAATGCCGTCTTTTCACAGACAAAATAAAAGCCAGTAATACTGTCCAGGAAACAAGATAAGCCAAGAAGCTTTGACTTCCTTTTTTCTAATTGAAGACTAAAAAGAGTTTTGTCAGATGTGGTGACACCTGCACTCACCCAGGTGAAGCCATCTCTGTCTTAAGACAGGTGTCAAAATAATTTCAAAGCATTGCAAATAAATAAAAACAACACTGTTAACAAGAGGGGAGATCAAGGTGGTGGGGAAAGGCAAGGCAGGATAACAGCAGTGCAGTAACAGCTCCGTACAGGAGTCTTGCTCAGGGCTTGGGTTCCTTGGAACAGAGAGAATCGTGCTGGTTCTTCCACTGTGTATTGATCCGATGGGAAGATGAGTTTTGTCCCAGCTGAGCCGGGTGGTAATTGCAGGAAGCATACAGGGCCAGGAAGGCAGCGAGGCTGCACCACAATGGTGGCAAAGGCAAGAAGCTAACGCAATGAGATACCAGATTTATGTCAGGACTTGAGGGAACACTCCGTGCTCCTACATCTAATCACAAGGGAAATCTTTCTTTGCTGTATACAAATCCTGAGCTGAATTCTTGGCGTGAGGTGGGTGTTTATTTTACACATCATTTTAATTCATGGGGGATGTAATGAACACTGTCTTACCCAGGAGCTGGTTCTTGGTGTGTGAGACATAAATCTTCCTAATAAACTGTAAGGGCTGTTTCCAGACAGACGGTTGTTTGCTTTGTCACATGTGCTGCAGATATGAAATGAAAATACACTTAAGCGTGGCATTTTGTTGCATATCTGGTTGGAAAGTCATCACCAGAAACATTTTTGTTAACAAACTAATAAAACCTTCAGAAGCACTTGACAGTGGAGTGTTTTGCAGTAGGATGGGACTTAATGTCTTATCTAAACAAAGTGGAGTTCTGAGCATTTCAGAGGCTCGGTGTTGTGAAGTGGCTGTGAGAAAGCATCTTTGCCCAGTGTTGTGCTTTGAGCACTGATGATTGCTAATGTGTGAGATGCTTGCCCTGTGATGTGTGACTGCAGATAGGCAGACAGTCCAGGCTAACTTTTCAGGTGGAAAGTGGTCTGCTTCCTTTGTTATCCGTGTGGGTCAGTAAGTAAATGCTTGTAGCAGTAACCAAGCACTCTTCATTTATGAGTTTTAAAGCTCCAGAAGTTTGGCTAGTCATACCTACCATGATGTAGATATCTTCTAAAACATGCTCAGCTGTGTGACCCTGTGTTCTTCAAGCACGTCACTTTTCCCTGTATAGCAGTGCACTCTGCAGGATGGCCTTTGTCCCTTTACAGAAGGAACGCATGGTGTAAGAATGCGGTGGTATCAGCAGAGGAAGGAGAACAGGTCTGTATGGAGAGCTCTGGAGATATAGCCAAGAACAAACTCTGCATGGGGATTGTGGATGGGAAGGGGTGAAGCTTTGGTAAATTTAGGATAAAATGTCAACCTCTGCATTAAGAAAACAGACACTGCTTATCCCTCTGGTGGGGAAGGAGTTATGCTTTCTTGTCTCGCTTTTTCTGTAGTCACACAGAGATGCACAGTTAGGGTATGGCAGTGCTAGACCTGTTAAGCCTGTGGATCAGACACAGATGGCCACATAGCGTAGAGCGTGGGAAATGAAGTTACAGTGTATGAAATGAAGATGCTTCACCAGCTTTACACTCATTAAGGCAAATTGTTTCTGTCTCTGATCACTTAAGAAGATTATGCATGAAATCCTAGAACAGAGACAACACAAGTATGAATAATCAGTTACTTTTGGGTACCATTTAAACATTGATCAATAATATGGAGATAATTAATGTATAGAACTGAAAAGCTTTAAGTCTGTTGCGGTCTTCAGACTCAATTTACAGGTAGTCAGTCCAAACATGAAGTCGTATTTCCTATGCTCCACGGGGTGATTTTGTGCAATACAAGTTTGTCAGCAGCTAACACATAACTCTGTGGGTTAGTTGGAAAGCGTTAGGTTATTAATAACAGCTTGGTCTCCTTGCCATCGTGTTGCATCATTCAAGTGCTTAAATTGTACTTGAAGATTTACTGCCTTGGGAGAAAATAAGATTGGTGAAACTTGACCCTTCAGTAGGAGAAAAAACAAATCCTGACCTATTGTCAGGGGGTGTTCCAGCACAGTGCTAAGGGTTGATCTGTTTGTAGCCAGGTTATCGTGGCTCTGCAGCCCTGGGCAGCCTGACATATGCACCCAGTATTCCAGCTTTTGTAGCAGCGATGATTCAGGTCTGGCCAGCCTAGAATCTGGGGAGGACAGAAGTGTTTTCTACTTTGTCTTATCTGCGTGGAAACATCCAACAGCTGTTTCTAGCCTTCAGTTTTGGCTGCACCTGTGAAATATTGGAGGGGGTTAAGTCCATGCAGACTGGCTCCCTGTTTCCATTCATCTCAAAGTGCATCGTACCTTACGTGCATGGAAACTTGCAAATAGAAATCATATGGATGTTACTCAGTTCTGTGAACAGATGTCTACGTGACTGTCCAGGATGCAACAGTTTTGTTTTTTATCCTGTGCTTGGCTCAACCTTACTAATACATCCAGACAATTCCTTCTGTGTCTATTGGAGTGTGGGGATTGGATGAAGAGGATCTGACTGTAGAGTTTTTAGACTGGGAGAAACAGACCAAAAGGACTGACAAATTTTGTTTTACCTGTCTCAGTTAAATGAGCATGCCTGTCAGCTTTTGCTTCACTTCACAAACTGCATGCCGTATCAGAATTCCCAGCTGCTTTCAAATGTTCAGGTAGCAGCCAGATTTCTGTTGTATTTCATGTTCTTTTTTTCTTTTATTTGTCTTTGTTTCTCACACACGCATAGGAATTCTTCAGCATTGCCCTGAGAATGGATTGGTGCATTGAGCTTTCCTTTATCGCATGACTGCAAATATTGTTTAAATTTGCTACTGAATACTTGTTAAATTGTGTTTGCTCACGAAGAATGTTGTGAGCCTACTTTATCACTTGTAATTATTTTGAGTGATGCCTGGTATACTGTTTTCATCCAGAATAGCTCAAACTGTCTGCTGTTTTGACTGTTCCAGAGACTGCTTGTCACTTTATGTGACTCTGTAAAAGAGATATGAAGAGATAAAAAAACAGGGTTCCTTCTAGATCATGGTCCTTGTCACTACATTGCACAAGTTGAAGAGGCCTAAGCGTGGTGACATATGGAACCAAGCTTTACCAGTAGTGCTCAGAATAAAGAAAATCTTCTGGGATAACGACCAAGAGGAGGAAAGCAATTAGGCTGGTTCATCACTTCTATCTCTGCATTTGATTGCTGATCATAATCACAGGAGAAGGAATCCATCGGTATCTCTGTAAGAACAAAAGACAGGTTCAAGGAATGCTCTGAAAATTCTGCTTATAAAGAAACTCTCATTCCTGTGGCTTTTGAAATGACAGCAATAGTGTGAACTCAAGCACGGAGCAGCTCTAAGGACTGAGTCAAATATTAAGTAAGCAGTACAGAACAGAGCATGCACAGGGCTCTGCAGCTCCGCACACTCGTCTGTACCTTTCAGTATGCACAGGTCAAGCCTTGTGAATTCCCATTTCTGTGGGACTTTAGCCATCCGAGCTGATTTCTGACACTTGTAGGGCATGTTGCAGCTCCATCCTTACACAGCGAGTTGAGCCACCGTAAGGACTGATTTGCAATATGCGGTGGGGAATGCTGCCTTTTATTTCTGAATTCTTGTGCAGAAGTGGCTCTTGGCTCTTCTGCACACATAAGTGAAACACACACAACCAAAACTTTCAGACTTGACATGTGCTTGAACCAGGCAGTGAGTGCTAACCTGCTCATCCAGGATGCACAGATGGACTCTCTGTGGTCGTGGCCGCACTATTACTGCAGCAGGAGTGGGGAGAGATTGAGAGATAGAGTTTCACACCATGTTTGAGCTCAGGGCAGTGACACTGGGTCTCAGGGTGCTGGTGTTGGCAGCGCTTTGCTGGGTATTCGACAGGGTCTCTGCCAGCTCACAGTGCAGGACAGCCTGTGCTGTGTGGAGCAGCTGCAACCCCAAGCCGGGAGCAGCCTGGGAGGAGGGCTGTTTTAGTGGGACTGTGTGCTGAGCTCCTCTGTTGTCCAGCACCAGAGTGTATTTAATGCAGCTGGCCACATCAGTTCAGAGCCATTTCAAAAAAGCATTCACTTTTCCTAAGAAGCAGCCTGTGCCTCCTCACTGCTGGTTCTTTTTTAAAGTATTTTTCTTGCATAATCATCTTCCTTGACATAATAGATGGCTTTAAGAGAGTGAATGTCCTTGATTCTGCTGGGTTCAGGCAGTCTTCTGCAGTAATGTGTTATGTGCCCACCACAAGACATGCGCAGATGTGTAAGCTACAGAGAGTACTGTTTGATTGCTCTTAAAGCTTTGGCTGACTGTAGGTGTGCCACTCAATGACATTAAGGAAAGTGGTGTTTACCTCTTTAAGCTATTCAAGAAACCTGCATAATTTGTGTCATAGCAAAGAGGACAGCAGTGTATACATGAGGAACTGTTGTACACCATTGACGTTTCAGGCTTAGTATGTGTAACAACTGTGAGCCACGGCTGTCATGTGTGGATGTACAAGGGAGGTAAGAAATACATTCTGTGCATGTATCTTTAAATCAACTTGTGACATAGGTGAATGGATATAGTGGCATTATGGAAGAGGTGATGTTGTTTCTTGTTGAGCCTGTGCATTTATTGTAGCCCGTTGTATTGCTTTTTTCATATTATAAATTAATATTTTACTAAAGTAACAAAAATATTTGTGAAAATCATCCCAGGTCTCTTTTCCTCTGTTTTTCTACTCCTGCATACAGAGCTTTCTCTGTAAGAGCCCATGGAAGCTTTATGGATCCAATAAAAATAAAAAGTTCATCCATGGGGAAGAAAGAATGCATGATTTAGGAAGAAAGGCTCTTGTCATGACTTTCATTAAACTTTCCCTTTAATGCTGAACAAGAGAACAAGAACCTTTGTACAGAAGCTTCTGTAGTCACACTATTTTGTATACAAAGGTATGAATTTTGGATATAATTCAAATGGTGAAGGATTTTGGCCTACTGTTTGAATGTTATTTCAGGCCTAAGGAACATGAGTACCTATTTAACCAGGAGAGATCTCAGAGTAGAAGATGGAGGAAGTTTTCCACAGTGGGTGAACATGCCTTGCATGTTTTTAGTTTGCAAATCATACAGAGAATGAGAAGCAGTTGGATCAGATGAAGGATCAAAAGACAAGTGCTGCATATAGCTTGTGGATACTTTCTGAAACAAAGGGGAAAGTGTTTAAGCAGAAAGATCAGGATGTGGAAACTTGAGTAACTGTTGGATGGCGCTGGAAGGATTGAAGTTACAGAGCCTGTGCTCTTTTGCTGTACTGCCTTGAGGTGAAAACTGGACAGCACATGACCAGTAATCAGAAAGGCATGTTTAAGACCATGTGTAGCATTTTGTTAAAGAGTATTTGAGATGTCTCAAAACAACAGAAAAGTAAAACAAGCCAAGATTAGCTAAAAACTTGAATATAATTTGAATTACACCCAGAAGTATATTTTCATTTTGATTTTTTCCTATTAGATCAGTGGGACAAGTAAAATGTTTGTTTTGCCAGAGGCTTGCACTGCTGTGCTTTCCAATTGTCATATTGGTTGCTGTGTTTTGCAGCATCGTAACAAAACACAAGGAACTGAAAAATGGTATTTTTGCATTAAACAAGAGATGTCTTTCATCAACTCGCTTTATATGTGAGCAGTTGGTACTGTTTGTTTATATTGCAATTTTCATTTTATTTCCTTGGATGTCAATAAAAACGAATGACTGCCATTGCTTGTTTTTAAGACTGAAACAGATATCTCTCACCAGTTAGTTATTACTGTACAGTTTTTTTTTTTCAACTGAATTTAGAATGCTCTTGCCAAGGAGCCCTGTCTGTTGAGAAGCTACGATGTAATGCTGTTCACATGAAGCAGAAATGTACCCTTACCAGCAAAACCAACCCCTATGTGTCAAACATCTGCATTGACCAGGAGTCTTGAATATTACAATAAGTACATGCATTCCCATTCACACGTTTTTGGCTTTGGCTTCTGGATCTGTAAGTCAGCCAGCTTTCTGTTCCAGCTTCTTTTTTCCTTGCTCCATTAGGAATGGCCAGACTCCTTTGCCCCTGGAGCCAGAGACCACAACCTCTGGTCAGCTGATACTGAGAGCTGAATATGCTTAAACAAGTAATTTTTTTTAATTTAGAACCCTTAATCTAACAGGGATAAATAAAGGTCTTATAAATCTCTTTTATTTATAATGCAGCATCTACAAACATATTTTCTGTTGTCAATTTTCGTAGGTTCTCTAGGTTGAAAGCCTGCATAGCCTACTAAGGTGAAATTCATTAGGCCCACTGAGTGTTCTGCTGTTGAAAAACTGCCATCAGCTGATCTGACAGGGAGGGAAAAGAGGAGCATGCTGAGAGGAGAGGAAGAAACACATTCAAATTCTGCTGTGTCAGTGTCAATATTGACCACAAGGAGGAAGACAGGTTACTTGCAGAGGCTTCCATTGGTGATTTTATCTTCTTCTGATTATTTTTAAGCAGTTATATTAAGTAATTGACAAAGGCAAATACCAGAATGGTGATCTCCTGTTTATTGAACAGCAAGTCAAATTTTGACGTGTTTCTAAGAGGACAATCCATAAGGAAGAAAGATGCATCCAGGTCATTGAACTGTGTAATTTCTTATTGTATACAATCCACACTGAGCAGCATGTTTGGTTATATTTAGTATACAATGCTAAGTTACTTCCTTTGGTTTATTCTACCTCATCTGACTGACAGCAGACTTTAAGGATTGGGTATGATTTTCTGAACTACATGACAGAAAATGTGTGGAAGACCAAGAGGAGGCTCCTTTGGAGGACAGATGAGTGATCTCTAGTTCTTGTCACACGGTTGTGTTTTGGATGGATGGCTCTGGAGGGCAGTGACAAGATGCTATGTTCAGAATGTTGCTTACTATTTTAATGGATTGGCATTTTCTAAATGTTAGAAGCTCTGATTACTCTGTATCTTAACAATACAAATACGTACTTTTAAAAAACGTTATTAAAATTCTGGGACAGAAGCTGTGCAGTTGTTTGCAAGCTGTGGCTTGTGGAGTGATTCCAGACAGTACACAGAGAAGCCAGTTCTGGGAAAGTGCTGAGCTGTGCACAGCAGAAGGAAGAGGCAGCCGTGGCTTCAATTGCCCATTCAGCACAACACAAGCATAGCTGCCTTGTGCTCCTTTCCTGCTACTCTCTCTCTCTGGCTTGCTGAGCAGAAATTGAAGTCTGTTTTGGAGTATGTGCAAATGTATATGAATTCAGTGTTTGGTATCCTGTGATGCACGTATAGGAGAAGCAGCACATGAGAAAGCCCATGTGTTAAGGGACCCAAAGAGTAAAGCTGCAGAAGGTGGTGTAGGTGTGGCACTGATGGAGGTGGAAACTAGCTCAGAGAGAATAGCAGGAAGCCAGAACAAGCAACTGTATTCATTACAGCAATTACTGGACAGAATTAAGGCGTCTTCTGAGGAAAGATGAATGTTAGGCATTTTGTTCTATTTGTGCAGTTTGTAGCACAGCTGGCCAGCAACTGTTTGTAGGTGCTATAATAATACAAGAAATTAATAACTGAGGAGTTCAGACGTTTGAAAAGCAGCAGCAAAAAAAAAAAAAAAAAAAAAAAAAAAAAAAAGCTCCAAAAGCACACTGAGTCATAATGGTTCTTCCAGGCTAGCATTGATTCAAGTTGCATAAGCTGTTTGGGATACATCAAGAGACTGAGATGTGAAGAGTAGAAAGCACTTCTAACACTATTGATCAAGGATGGAGTATGTGTACTTCTGAGTGAACAGAACAGGCATTTCTTGATGCTCTACATTATAAAAATATACAAAGCTGCTTTTTGGCAGCTTTGGCTTTGGTCCTTGGCTTTTGACCCCTACTACTCTTACCACACAACCTTAGCAGAGTGCTTCAGTTAGTACAGAAGGGGACAAATGCCTTTTATTACACTGTTTTGTCATTCAAACTATTAAAAACCAGCAGAACTGCTCATGTTTTTTTGACTTTTTCTTCGAAACTGGTTGTATCTGTTAAGTGAAGGATAATGATTCCAAAACTGTCCTGGTAACTCCTTTCTGAAGAGCAAAGCAAGACCTTACTGGGTTAAAGGTAGGGAATTTTCTGCAGATACCGTTACAAACTTAGGGTGTGTTTTATATGATGTTAGTCTTTCTGACCATTATTTGTCTAAAAGACCTCTTTGTGGATGTTTAATGTTGGTTGCTCTTCTTTCCCTCATTACCAGCAAGGGACTGAATAGAAGAGTCACGTTAATTGCGGTAAATTTAAGAAAACACTGAAAAAGTAAGAACAAACAAACAAACAAACCCAAAACATGAAGACCATTAGAATAATTATCGTGGGGCCAGAAGGACCCACAACAGTGCTGTTTGATCTTCAATTATGAGTACAGTCAGGCACTGAGAGGTTGTGAAGAACATTCAAAACAATTTCTGCCAAGATTACGCAGTGGAATCGCTTGTTGCCAGATGCTGATGCTGATTGAGAGAGAACAGCAGCCACCACTGGAGGAATGCATTTTCTAAAATTACTCAAAGTAATTTAACTCAAAGTGAGTACCAGTCCAGTTGTTCTAGGAGTTTATTAATGCTTTGCAGACTACCCTACGATTTAGGTGACGAGCAGCAGACAGAAAAGATGCTTATGAATAAGGTGTTTCTCATCTATCCTGTTAGCTATGGGAATCCATGCACTGTTTTACTGGGGAGTTTAATGTAGCTGTGAAGAAAGGGCTGTGGAATAGACTGTAGGATTAGAGTGAAGGCCTTGGTCTGCATTTCCCAAGCAGTAGCTCCTGGAAGCAATATGCTTCTTGTGGCTAGGAACATAGCCATGTTCCTGGCCGTGCATGTATAGGAGGTTCAGCAGCAAGCTCAGAAAGACCTCTGCCAGATGTGAACTTTTGGAGTGCTGTGTTCATGGTGCTGGTTTCCAAATCATGGCAGAAACACTGCAGCAGTTTTGTTGTTTTTTATTTTCATTTCTCTAGAACAAGAGATTACTTGATAAGTCTTTCAGTGTTGTTTTGAATGTGTTGTGCTCTCATTTTTGTGCAGACTTGTGTTTGTAATAATCCAGGTTCTTCTTGTATTTCGAGGATAATGTACGCAACCCAAGATTCCAGGGAGTCTATAAACACACTATTCCTTTTGTTCAAGCCATTCTCTGGCTGAAAGGTTTTACATGAGTTAAGGATGCACAGTGAAGTATGAAGTCAGGCTGTTAAAGTTTGTTAATAAAGAAGGGACATTTCAGCACTATACAGAGAAAATATATTTGTTTCAATGGTAGGTGCAGCTAGGAGGAATCTAGCATCCTTTCTGAAGCCTGGTTTGTTGATTACTGTATGACCCAGTTGGCAGCAAGCCTGCCTTGTGAGGCACAGGACAATAATATCCTTCACAGCTACTTTGCTCAGTAATTGAAGTACGCTGACAGTATTATTTGGGACAGATATGTATTGGATAACCTATTGCTGCCAAGTTGCATGATAAAAAGAAAAATTTTCTCCATCATAAAACTTTCCTGCATTGTTCATCAGTAAGTTGAACTTCAGTAACTCTGCTTCTGGTAAGATTTAAGGGAAAGTTTCTAGTCAGAGGTGTGAATAGGCACGTCCTGTTGCTCACTAAACAAATCTACATTTTCCGTGGTACACAGGATCTCTAGGCATTTGCTCAAAATCCAGCATACCATCCAAAAGTTCAGATTATGATATCAAGTTTTTATTAAATGGTGATTTTTATAAATCCAGAAAAATCTTACTGAATGATGCTAGCAGATACCTGCATATAAAAATAATTTATATCTGTGATCTCTGCCAGATGGTGATTTATCTGCACAAAATGATCATTTTTTCACCACTCTCAGAAAGGCTAGAATTATCTCTTTGGCAAAGACAGGAATCTGGCAGGCCCCAAGTGCAGACTGGTGTTTTTGTGGGGAGTTACCCACAGGGCCTTGGAGATGCTGGTTCTTCCTCTGCAAAATTAATATAAGCGTTTGGTATGGTTGTTCTGGTCCTCTTTCTTTTCCTGTTTAAGTTTCTCCATCATTTGAACTCTTCCTGAGAAGCAGATTGGCACAGGTTCTCTTATTTTTCAAATTAGTCAAGTCAGCTATGCGTAAAGGAGCTAGAGCAAATGCATTCCATGTCCATTGTTAAGTGTTTTATTTTCCGGACTAAAAATTGAATACTTTCAGCTCACATGTCATTATATGCCTGTCATTCCTAATTACTTTCTGGCAGGTTCTTCAGTATTCTGTAGACAGGAAAATATATTCATTTTTTTTTTTTTTTTTTTTTAACACACAGCTGAAATGCTTTCATAACTGCAGACTAAAAAATAGTATTCTGTGGGCTCTGTGAGGTGGAAAACTATTGGGAGAAACAAGCACAAACATATTATTTTGTTCCTTGCTTTGTCTCTTATTATCAGTAGCCGCTTTGTTTTGAAAGAATGAGACTGTTAAATTTCATAACTGGCAATTAGTCATCAAGCATATTTGGTTATTTTCAGAGCCTTTTTTCACAGAGTCACAGAACTGCAGGGATTGGAAGGGACCTCAGGAGATCATCATCTGCTAAAGCAGATACTCTGCAGTAGGTCACACAAGTAGATGTCCAGACAGGTCTTGAATATCTCTATAGAAAGAGACTCCTCAACCTCTCTGGACAACCTGTTCCAGTGCTCCATCACCCTTACCTTAAAAGAGTTCTTCCAGTTCTTCCACTGTTCACATGTTCTAACTGAGAAGAGCCTGACCTCATCCATTTGCCTCCCACCTCCATTTAAGTATTTATAAATCTTAATCAGATCCCCCAAGTCTTCTCTTCACCACACTGAGCAGAGACAGGTTACTCAGTCTTCCCTTATACGGTATTTGCTCCAGGCCCTTAATCATCTTTGTGGCCCTCCTCTGGAGTCCTAGGAGATCCCTGCCTTTTTTGAACTGAGGAACCAAGAACTGGACACAGTATTCTAAATGTGGCCTCACCAGGGCGGAGTAGAGGGGGAGGATCAGTTCCCTTGACCTGCTGATCACTCTCTTTTTTATGCACCCAGGATACATCCATACGGCATGCCCTTCTTGGCATCAAAGGCACACTGCTGGTTCATGGCCAACCTGTTATCCAGCGGAGTACCCAGGTTCTTCTCCACAGAGCTCCTTCCTGCAGGTCAGCCCCTAACCTGTACTGATGCATGTGGTTTATTCCTCCTCAGGTGCAAGGCTGTATACACTTACTCTTGTTAAAACTCACCAGGTTTTTCCCTGCCCAACTGTCCAGTTTGTCCAGGTCTTGTTGAATGCCATTAAGGTTGCAGCACTTAAAGGCTGGATAATTTTTCCCTGTAGGTCTTTTTTATACTGTAGCTTTCTCTATGAAGGGAAAATGTGACCTTCCCATTCCATTTGTAAACACACAAATTCTTAAATGTGTGTATACGCAGAAGCAGATTAACAGTTTTGACTCGTGATGTACAGTCAGCAAGCTATAGTAACTCTCCTGAAGCTAGTGGTAAATAGAAACTACATCAGTGAAAAATGTGATTTCCCAACTGAACTTCCCTTTGCTTCATGGTTTTTTTTTCTCCTTCTTGTCTGTCAGCTGACAACTAGACTACCTTGATGATTTGCTGCAGAAGCTTATTAATTTTCAAGAGAGTTGCAGTTTCTGAATCTGAGCCTCTCTCTTCACAGTCACCAGTTAACAGAGACACAGCTTTGTTGAGTTTATTTCTGCTCAAGATAGTTTCAGAAATGAAATACAAAGACTGGGGCATAAGTGGAGGCAGCAATGTGTGCTACTGTTCAGAGTGCCAGAGCTGCTCTCCTACTTGAGAATGCAATCTCCTGCTTGGTCAAGCCAAACTAAGCCAAGCTAAGCCAAGCCAGATCTGTTATAGCCCTGGGAAATGTGACTGTGCTCCTTCCCACACAGGTTCCTGGTTCCCACTCTTTGCCAGTGTCAGCACAAATCATTGTATGAATGTAAGGTGAATCAATTTGCATTTTGAATCAACAAACTCATCTAATGAAATAAAGGGACAACAACCACAACCTGTTTCATCCCGATTGTTGAGCTAATGGTAACTTGTCCTTCAACTCTCTGAGATCAGCAGGTGTTAGAAATCAGTGGTAGTGGTCTACCTCATCATCAGGAGGATCTGGTCAGCTCATTTTGATCAGGCATGAAGCTATTTTCGGCAGCCCCACATACCACATGCCACCAGTCTTGCTGCAGGGCCAGGGTCTGAGGCAGTTTGAAGTGTTCTGTGATTTAGGGCCACATGCACTGGTCAAAGGGGGATCCTGCAATTTGCTTTCTTAACAGCTACTGTAGGAACCTGCAAGGTAGCCAAGCTCATACCTGCAGCCATTTGGTGACCCAAAAGCTTGTGTATCCACAAGCTCTAAAAGTAGTGCATTGCCACGAGAGACAAATTTTAGTCAAGCAGGGATGAACAGATGCAGCAGCAATTAGGAAATAAGACCCAATGGTGCCTGGTGTGTTTGAGTGACTGCTAGGTCACAGCCTGAAACAGTGATTGAGAAGGTGTGGCCAACCTAGGAAGTATGGCTGCAAGCAGTATACCTGAGTGACGGGAAGGTGTGGACCCACAGTCCACCCATCCTCACCCTCATTTTAAGGGTTAGCAGCCAAGGGAGCAGCATCTTTATTAGAAGATCTTGCCCTTCTTGAGACTCCACCAGTCTTCAGAAAGGCTAAGCTGCTTATTCCTGTATTCCTTTCAACACTAAATTTTGATTAATATCTTTACAGGTGTGCTACTATCCTAGTAGAAGGCACTATCATATCTTTCACTGTCTTGCAGGTCCCAGTGAGATTCATCCCAGAGTCCTGAGGGAATTGGTTGACATAGTTGCCAAGCCACTCTCAATGATACTTGAAAAGTTGTGGTGGTGAGGTAAAGTCCCTGGTGACTGGAAAAAAGGCAATCTAGCACCCATTTTTATCAAAGGCAGAAAGGATGACCCAGGGAACTACTGATCTGTCAGTCTCACTGAGTGTGGGGGAAAATCTTGGTGCAAATCCTTCTGGAAGCTATGCTAAGCCATACAGAAGAGGGAAGTGATAAGGAATAACCCAGCGTAGCTTCACCAAGGGCAGATCGCACCTGACCAACCTTGTCACTTTTTATGATGTTGTAACTGCAGTAGTAGACAAAGAAAGAGCTGCTGATGCCATCTACTTGGACTTAGTAAGGTGTTTGACATGGACCCCCACAGCATCCTTCTCTCTAAATTGGAAAGATATGGATTTTATGGGTGGACTGTTCAGTGGAGGAGGAACTGATCATGAGATTATACCCAGAGAGTAGTGGTCAGTGGCTCCGTGTCTAGATAGAGATCAGTGATGGGTGGTGTCCTCCAGGGGTCAGCACTGGAACTGGTGCTCTTTCACATCAGTGACATCAACAGTTGGATTGAATGCACCCACAGCAAGTTTGCAGATGATGCCAAGCTGTGTGGTTCATTTGACACACCCGAGGGGTGGCATGCCATCCAAAGGGATCTAGACAGACTGAGCAGTGGGCACAGATGAACCTTCTAAAGTTCAGTAAATCAAAGTGTAAGGCCTTGCACCTGGATTGTGACAACCTCTGCTATCAGTACAAGCTGGGGGATGTAAGGATGGAGAACAACCCTGCCAAAAAAGACCTGGGAGTACTGGTGGATGGCAAGCTGGACATGAGTCAGCAGTGCACCTTTGGAGCCCAGAAGGCCAGCCGTATCCTGAGCTGCATCAAAAGAAGGGTGGTCAGCAGGCTGGAGGAGGTGATCCTGCCCCTCTCTCTACTCTACACTGCTGAGACCTCACCTGGAGTACTGCATTCAGATGTGGAGTCCTTAGTACAGGAGAGGTATTGACCTGTTAGAGTGCATCCAGAGGAGGGCCGCAAAAGTGATCCAAGTTATGGAATGCCTCCCCTGCGAGGACAGGCTGAAATAGCTGGGGCTCTGGGGAGACCTGAGAGTGGTCTTTCAGTATCTAAAGAGGGGAGTATAAGAAAGAAGGGGACAGACTCTTTTGCAGGGTCTTTTTGTGATAGGGTAAGGGGAAATTATTTCAAACTAGAAGGGGGGTGATTTAAATTGGATGTAAAGAAGAACTTTTTTACAGTGGTGGTGATGAGGCACTGGAACAGGTTGCCCAGAAATGTGGTGGGTGCCCCATCCCTGGAGACATTCAAGATTAGACTGGATGGGGCTCTGAGCACCCTGATCTAGCTGTGGATGTCCCTGTTTGTTGCAGAGGAATTGGACTAGATGACCTCTAAAGGACCCTTTCAACTCAAAAGATTCTATAATTTTTATGATTTTGGTGTTAATCCTTCAAAGGAGTAGTGGAAACACATGGAGGTTATTTAATGCAGTCAATTGTTTTACAGCTTAATTTCTTCAGTTAGGCAAGTAAATGTATATTGGATACTTGATTGGTCTGATATGAATATCTGCAAATACCATATGTTTTCTCAAAATGTTAAGCATCATTAGGCCAGGACTTTAGTTGCTGAAGTTTGCTCATGTGATAAAATATTTAGTATCTTCACTAAATAACTGAATTATTAGCCTTCTCTGAAGCTACCAATCTACTTCGATAGCCTTAAGATTCAGCCATGTGAGTTTAATACTTGATCATCTATAGTATCTGCAGAATTTCCCTGATGTGTGCTATCTGCTGAGATAAACAGGAGCAAAGATTGTTGCCTCAGGTGACAAAAATTTATCACTAATGCAGTATCATTGCCAGAGCTAGCAGTTCACTTATCTGTGCCAGAGAAATATAAAGCTACCTGCCTGCGAGACTGGCGGGCTGCCTTTTTGATTGCACTCTGGGTCAGCAGGATAGTTTACAATGTACAACAAAACTAATGCAATCACATGTGACTGCTCGCACGCTGGTTACTTGTGTTTTTAATACATGTATGACTGCTGAAATCTGATGTTCCATGACTGCCTGTTTGTGCTTTGCTAAAATAGCTGAAGGAAAATATTTTCCTGAAATGTCAGACTTTAAGGAAGTTTTGAATGTAGCCTGATAAGATTGGTGACAGAATGGACCATGGAAGAAATCCTTGAACATTGAGTTGAGAGTGAAAATAATTAGTCTTTTCAGTGCAGTGAAGTATAGAAGCTTTTCATTACATACTTACCGCTGACTGAATGAGGTAAAGTAGTAATTTTGGAAAAACAGAGATTCCAAGAAATCAAGACAGTTTATAATTTTAAGTTGGATTAAGCTAGTAGCTTCATTTCTTAAAAGTAGCTCAATCGTTTTAGATAAAATTTGCAGTCTGAAATGTTTTTCTGACAGAGCTTATTGAAAAAACAGGAGTAAACAGCTAAAAAGAAGTAATTTCTAGTAGGGTTATGTAATGAGTTCAAATATTTTCACATGTATTCAAATAAATGAAAAATGCATTTTATTTTGTTTTTCATAAAATGTTACAATTAACTAGAAATAAAAAAAAAATCAGTTGCCTATTAAATGAATTTCTGTATGAATTGAACTAGCTGAGTTTTTTCATCATGCCAAAAGGATCTTTGTTGAAGAGTTTTTGCTGCTGTGCTGACTGCTGCCAATTCTTTTTTATAGAGCAGTCAGTGTTTTTATGGTGCATATGAAAATGGTAAGATTAAATGAATATTTACCAATGCCAGATTCTTATTATGCAAAATAATAATGTCAGATAAAGGGTTGTGGTGGCTATAATGTGCTGTTAATGAAGTGGTAGGCACTGAGTGACGCTCTTTGTATCTCTTTCTTCCTCCATTCTTCCTCTTCGTGTTCAAGGAACATTTAGGTGTATTGAGGAACATGCTCTAGTGAGAGCTATTGATGATAGGTGGACGGTTGGACTGGATGATCTTGTAGGTCTTTTCCAGCTTTGGTGACTCTGTGACTCTATGGTTAGTGGGCATGGTGGGGATGGGTTGGTGGTTGGACTACATGATCTCTGTGGTCTTTTCCAGCCTTAACAATTCTATGATTCTCTGATTCCTCAGATCCCCCCCCACATCTCACTTCTCTCATAAGCTAAGTACCAACCTTTACACCTTTCTCTGTTGGTCAGGTTTTTGAACTTGGTGGCTGTAATTCTCCGCACTCCTTGGTTTTCCAGTGACCTCTGCAAGGAGCAGCTGCCCAGAGGTGACTTGGCGTTCATAGCACCCAACAGTGGAACAATCAGTCTCCCGTCGCACGTATGCTGCTCCCATTAGCACACTGCAGTTATAAGTGGTTTACGGGCTGGTTCAGTGCCTTTGAGATAAGACCACATTGTTGGCTCGCACTCAGTCTGTGTTTTACTCCAAACTTCTCTTCCACTGTAGGGTACTTTTTTTCTTTTTTTTTTAAGCATTGGTTAGTGGTAGCATGCTACATGCTAGCATTTAATCTTGTACAACAATGATGAATCATGGGAATTCCCCAGATGTAATCACTTACACTCCTGTGATTTAAGGCCTCTTACTCTTTGTTTTTTCTTTCCTTACCGTGCCCCCAAACAAATGTGTTTTAGAACAAGCTTCAGCATGTAAAATGATGTAGTCAGGTAGACAAATTCCATCTCTTTATTTCCACAGAAGGGTAGTGAGAACAGATTTTGTTGAGGATCTGGAGAGGTTTCACCTGCTGCATTAGCATGACACTGGAGTTCTGCCTCTGTCACTGTCCTGTGTCAGAGCAAAGTCCTGTTTGCTTTGTGGTCAGTAAAGATCCACACACTGCTTTTTTTGTTTGTTTGTTTTTTGTTTTCATAGTTTAAGGTGATAACTTAAGGCCAGACATCTTCTGACTGTACAGATTCTCCTCTGGCCCTAACTGTTACTTACGAAGCTTTTCAAATACAACTACTAAACTGGCCCGCAATTTTCTTCAGCTGCATGTTGATATTTTCTAAGAGATTTTGCTCTCCCTGAGGTTTATTGCAAAATGAAAATGTTCTCTTTGTCTCTGGCGTGACTTCAGGTTTGTAAACTTTGTTAACTAAAGAAATATTGAGTTCAAATTCCAAAATACTTGGAATCCGGTTGTTGACTTTTGGGTACATAGGGCCATTGCTCTCACTCAGCACAGTTTTGCCCTTAAACTTCCGGATGATCCCTGTACACATTTTCTTGTTTATTCCCTTTCTGTCAGAGTGCTCCTTCCTGGAAATCCCAGTGTGAGCAGTTTCTAAACTGTGCTGAGGGTGATCGTTTGCTTTTGCTGTAAGAGTGCTTGATGAGATGGATTGTAGACATCTTGCATGTTACTGTTTTTTTCTTCTTTTTTAGCAATACAGATAGGAATATTGGGGTTATCATAAAGGATGAGTGCATGGGGTGCATACCTAGAGAAGGAGGTTAGCAGGTAGGAAGTGGTAATGGGGTTTAGCAAGTAATTTCTTCCTGTAGGGCAAGTAGAAAGGGGTGGTGATTGGGAGAGGCTGTATCAGATTGCTCACCAGTGTTGAACTTCTGACCTTCCTCATTATCCTTGGTGCAGTTTACCCCTCTGCCTTCCAACCTGTCTCCTGCTGGACATCACCTCTTCTTTCATCCCTTAAAGTTGGCCTTGACTGTGCATGTGCTGAAAGGTGATCTCATACTGAGCAGCCTGGTTCTTTGTTTTGGCTGAATTCCCAATCCAGGTGCTGGATTATTTTATCTTTTTCAATTGTTATTTTCTTAACTTTGGTGATGGGAAGGTCAGAAGGCAGTGCCAGATTATACGGGGTGTTTTATGGAGACTTTGAAGGTGGAGCTGCGCTGTCTTCAGGAATAATGCTTTGTTTGTACAGTGTGAATCAATTTGCATTCCATTTTCACTGTAACAGCTCAGATACAATTACTCCATGCCATGGGCTACTTTGATGAGTACTGTATGTTCAATTGAACTTTTTAACCTCCTAAATGAATCACAGAGAGAAAGTTAATGCTATTTATATTTCATTAAACATTTGCAAACTGGGCAGGAGTTGAGAATGTACACAAAAGTGATTCTACCCCTTATGTTCAAGCTAATCAAGGGAAGCCTGGTGTCTTCTTGATAGATAATTATGAGCTTCTGATGTAGTCAACTGACTGCAGTAACGGGTCTGCTTTCTAAAACAGACACTGTCTACTTGCATATTGTGAAATTCAGTAATGTTAAGGGTTTCTTACTGTGGGAATAGCCTCCTCTCCTTGAGTGGTCCTGCTTAATTCTTGATAGTTCATAAGGGGAGCTGAGAAGAGATGAAAAGAGATGTGGTAAGGCTCACTCTGTTTTACCCATTGTATTCTTCCATGTCTATTTAGCCCATTTACAAGCATTTGATCTTACATGTGGTTCTATAATATGCTTGAAAGCATTTCATGTTTAAAGAGCTGCAGCAAGCCTGTATCTTACTTCTAAAGCAGGTTTATAGTCTTCCGTACTACCTATGAGATATCACAAATCCTAAAGGTTGAGGACTCAGAAAAATAAGAAAGCTCATTTTTAAACACAGTGTTAAACCAACCTCATGAATTTTGAATGCCTGTGGTTTGCTTGGCAAATCCAATAATTTTCTAAAGCAATCTCATTCACTGCGTTTGGTGTATGAAGGCCTTAGAAACTTAAACAAAGAAAGTAAAAATGGTGTCTTTCTCTATGTCTTCCTTTTCTACCTGAGAGCAAAATGATTTACAAATACTGAAGTCTATATTAGTTATTTTCTATATGTGGGTGCTACGGAGGCTACTGCAGTTCCATGCATAATCCACAGTCAGAGCCTTTGGTGTGGTTTGAGAATTCATCCATCTCTCTAAACAGGGTTCATTTCACGTCTGGGCAGTAATAACGAAGGAAAGCTTCAAGGCATATTTGAGCATGTTGTCGGGAATGATTCAAGTGCAGGGAAGGGACAGGAAGTTCTTAGTAGTAAAACTGCTGTGTAGGACTGAGTCATACTTGTTTATATATTAAAAAAAAAAAACAGTTTTTTTAAAATAAGCATTGGTTTTATTTGCTTTCTGGAATTTTCTCAGTTCAACTGTTGTTTCAGAAGAAAGTCTGCTCAAACCTTACTAAAGTACAGAAATTTCAGAGTTAAGCTACTTTTATAAGTGAAGAAATCATCTTGTGCTCTGTTTCAAGGTTTCTTTAAGCAACAATTAAATCATCCAACTCTCAAGGCCACTTATGGTTGGGAGAGATGTGGATACTGAGCTGGAAAGCAGTTTTGTCCTTTGTAGTATGTAGACACCTTCAGGGTAGCAATAATGGTCTCTGTTAAAAAATAAATACAATTATGCTTAATTGATTGCCGTAGAGTTTCTGTTCCGTTTTTAATTTTAGTACCAAAGCTGTTTTTTTTCCTTAAAGAGATTGATATTTTCATTTGCAAGCTTTTTTGTGTCTAAGTGCAAATAGTGACAACACTCCGAAGCTGTCTCATCTCATGGGTAATGGAGCGGTACTGTTTATCTCCTTGTCATGTATGACTCATATTATTGCACCTCCAAACAAATCTATTGTGTCTTTATTACCTAAAATATAATGCACAGAACATGTCGGCATTGGTAGCTAATAAGGTCTCTTTATGGGTTTGAGTTGAATGTCCCTCCAGTGAAAATGCTTTTGTGTTTGTGTAACTTGTAGGTTTTATAATCAAGAGAAACCTTTCAAAAAGTACAGCTGACCTAGTAAGTTTATGTTTGTATTCTACTGCAAGAGGCACTGCAAGCAGAGGAAGAAGTTACTGACTTATCAGAAATACCCACCCTGTTTCCTATGTTTGATTATTTCCCTTGTCAACTGATCAATGCCTGTCTGAGTAGGGCTGAGGATATGATAGTGTTCTCAGGAGCCAAAATGTTTTGCCCTTTTTAACTTCCTTCTCTTTCCCCATTACTGGTTGCCAACTTTAACATGCTAAAAGCTAGCCATGTTTAATAACTGAGGAGAGTGTTTGTCTAGTTTATGCTAATGCTTCACTTATGATATACTGCCTTTTTGGAGGAAAAAAAGAATAAAATGAACAAGCAGTATTTTGTCTCATTTCCGAAATTGTTAGCGTGAATACATATGTCCCACGCTACATGATGACAGTGAACTCCCTGGAAATATTAGAGTTGTTCTCCATTAAGAAATGTGCCGCGCTACACTTAATGAAGCAGCACTTAGCTTTGCTGACGTCACGCTGGAGCAGTACAGAGGTTCTTTTAACACACAAGTGAATTCTCAGAACTCTTGCTTTGTAAATAAAGTCTGTTCACAGAGAGTCCTAATTGATAGTGACAGTTAATGTAATACCTGCTGTCTAGGCCAGGCTTTTGCTAAAAGAGTTCTTTGAAACTTATTTATTGATTGCTGCAATCAGTTTAGTCCCCCCTCCCCGAAAAAAACAACAAACAACCATTAATTTGGCCTCCATTTTCTGATATTTTTTTTTGCTTTTATTGATGGGATGAGTGATATGAAGGTCTCAGAGACCTTACCTACCTTTTTGTTTGTAAAGCGTGCGGTAAATTTCATTTTACATGTGATTACGGCCTCAGGAATTACTGTTATTGGATATTAAATAAATGTCATTTTCTGTAACAGTTGACCTATGACTGACCAAAAACAGAGATGCTGGACTTGCTGAACTCTCCATATTGTCAGTTCCTTAAAAACTAATTCTTGGTCATCTGCCTGTACTAAGAATAAGGCTTAGTTACAAGGCTGATATTTCTCTCTCCAAAAGAAAAATATGTTAATGCAGTAGAGGGGAGCATTCTCCTCTTGCTTTAAGAGTCATTAGTACTTTGCGGGGTGCTTGTATGGAGATTGAGTCATGAGTCCTAGCTCCATGGTGCTTATCTGCTGCTGTGTACAGAAGCGATGGCAGTCATGCTTTGACCCTTCCTGCCTGTAGCATTCCTTTAAGAGTCAGAATACTGATTTGATTGCCATTATGAGAGAATGGTTAATGTTTGACTTATATCCATCGCATGTTTTCTTGTTCCCTCTCTCTCATACATTGTGATTGTTTGATTCCGGGTACTGTATTACTTATCTGTTGGGAAGTAAAAAGCTCTCAGAGGGAAACCTCTTCTTATTTTCATTTTGTGCATGACTGAGAAAATAATTAATTGTTGATTATTAGTAAAGATTTAGTTACAAATTAATTATTATTCTTTATTGTCTAGAGTTGTTTGCTTTGTGGTTCTGTTTGTTCTTTAGTGTCACTTTTACTATGCATGGCAGTGTTTCTTCTGTAATACATCAATGGGAGAAAAATACACTATGAAAAAGTATCTCTAAAATTGAATGGAAGATTTTAGTTGGGATATTAGTGAAACAAAGTTTAAGCAACAGTTTCCAGTGAACTACATCTCGATTTTACTGTGTCCCTTTAGACATGGGTGCCCTTATTCACCCTGTGCATCCCTGCATAATTTTGACATGACAGCTGTACTCTGAACCTTTTGTTACAGGTTTTTGTGAAGGAGTTGGAACAGTCTTCCAGTCCTTCATCTTAAAAGGAAACTGGGTTAGAGTGGCTTAAAATTTAAAGCTCAGCATACACTTTGCTGGTGACTAATCCAGAGAGTAGAGAGAGGATGCAATTGAAAATGTTCTAAGGGACAAGGAATCCAATAAAGCAATTCAGCCTGCAGCAGATACATCAAGAGCTAAGCATTAGTGCAATAAGGTATAGAAGCTGTGTCCTGGTGTAGACAGTCATAAAACAGAACAAATAACACAACTCTCTTGTTTTGCCACAAGTCTGCAAATAGTATTGAATATTAATCATTTATTGCCTTTTTATTTTTACAAGGTATTTATTAGTCCCAGGTGAGAAATGTGACTAATGAAGGAAAAAAAAAAACAAAAAACACCATTTTGGGAAAAATACTTCAAATGTAACACAAAATGAAAAATATTTTGTACAAATTTCAACCTATAGCATGCTAATGATCCGAGAACTTACAGATTTTATAAACTGTTAAAAAGCCTGTGGTTTTCTTTTTCATTCTCAAAATGTTGAGTTCTCCAGATTTTCACAGATTCTGTGTCCTATTATGGACCTCTGTGGTTTTGATCTTGGTACAGTTTCCATTTGAGACTTTATCTCAGCTTGAAAGCACCAGTTTTAAAAGCTGATGTAGAAACCTGCATTTTTCTTGAGATATTAAAAATTATGATTGTCATTTCCTTACTGCCTCACCTCATAACAGCGTATGATTGTGCTGATGTTTAGCAGGGCCAGCCATGAACTGCAAACCCACATCGTAACTGGACAGGAGTATATCCAACAACAATTCTCTGAACGCTGACTCTTCATCTTCATTTCAATGCCTACCATTTAATACTGAGATTTTTTCTCTACAAAACTTTTCTGAATTGTCTGTCACCCGTCATTCAATTTTTGGGGGAATCTGGGAGGGAGACAGGGGTGGTAATGCTGATTTGTACCTGCTGTTCTCACCAGATCAGCACTGCCATAGTATTGAAATGGGGGGTTATAATTAGCAGCTAAGTAACTGGAGTACAGTTGGCCTAATGCTCTCACTAATACTGTGTGTAGCTCTGCTTGCTCTGAGAACGTAATCCATGTGACACCTGGACCCAACAAAATTGTTGAATTCATCTTCAAGAAGAATGTTTTTTTCTATTCCATGACCTATAATTTGGCTTCTGAAGTGTTTTGCCCTGACCTGGCCCTGGAAGTTGGCTGTGGCTGATCAGTGCTGTGTAAGGTCTGCTATAACGTCATCTGGGTGACTGATGTACCTTGCTCTCATGTGCTTAGTGTTACAGTTAGATTAATGAGGGGGTTATTTAATTAAGAACAAGGACGTGGCTTCTGTAATTGCATCTAGGGATCACCTGGGCATTTTCATCTAATACCAAATTTCATATCATTTTTGCCATATTTTTGCAATTCAAGGGCATTGCCCTTGATCTCAACTGTGCTATTACTGTTGATTAAGTTAAAAATTCCAAGTCTGTAAAATCCTGCCCAGGCTCCTTCAGTGTCAATCTCGGGTGTCCTATAGCCCAAACGTATGTTTCTGTAATACCGCAGTGTACTTCAGTGTACTTTTTACAAGTATTTGCACAGGGCTTGTAAAGAGCGTAATTATGATCCAACAAGTTCCCTTTCTTTAGTAGAAGTAGCTTAGAAACTTTAATGATTACCTGCAGTTTTGTAATGTTATACAACAATTTCATAATTACGCTAATCTACTGTTTCTAATGGCTTTCCAATAGAGACATCTGCCAAGGCTTTTCTTCTTTTCTTATCCTTATTATATTGCATAATTGGCTTCTGGTAGTATGAAAACACTAGAAAATATGTCTTAGTAATATAATTAATCCCTAAATGTTACAGTTCACGTTTATCAAGGTCTGTTTTTATTATTCACCAATAATAATTACATATTATTACAATAATAAAACAACAGTACTCCTTTGAATTGCGTACTTGCTTTGGTGATGTTTTTTAGTTTTGACACTCAATGCAGTAATGTGTTCAGATTGGAATGCATAGTTCTTAAATCACTTCAATTTTAGTTTATCAGCACTGTGTCATTGGGCGATATTTACATATAGAATTACAGAACATAGCTGGACCCAAAAGCTTGTAAATACATTGCAACTTCCTTAGATTTGTGGTGGTCCAACATTCATTAAGGATAAAATAGCACCAAAATTGCAGATAAAATTTCCTTGTTTGGCTTTAATGTTCCAGGAATTCGGTATGTGAGCTATTAGGTCTATAATTGCTTAAATTCATATGTACCAGTTAACAATAATGGAAGAGACTTGCATAGCATTTATTTAGAAACTTTTATTTACATTGAACTTAACAGGATGCTCCTTAAAATGTAAGAGCTGCCTTAAGTGTGAGTTGTATTCTGCAAACTTGAGTTTACAGAGGGAAAATGGTTGGAAACAAGTTTTGGGAGCATATCTATCAAAACTTCTTGGAAAACTAGGAAGAAAATTTACTAGGACTCCTCTCTATCCAATTTATGTGGGCCACTGCTATGGAAGGTGATATACTGATATACTCGTGGTGTCCTCTCTGGCACGTGGTGCAGGTGCTGTCCTTGAGGGAAGAAGTATCACCATACCCTATTGCAGTCTGTGCAGCTACCGAATTTTGATCCTAAGTGATTTGGAGGATGGAGCAATTAGAAACTGTACTTCTTGGTCAGCTTCACAAGACCACCGTCTATAGTATGATGATACCTCTCTGGCTTTCGCTAAGCAATTTCATGTTTTACAAAAGATAAATAGGAGATATGAAAGCCTTGAATATATCCATGCTGAAGACCCATCTTAAAGAGCAATTCTTAGTTGAAAAAGAAAGGGCTTTTCTCTTTATGTCTTTTGAAATGTAAATAAATAGGTAATTTGCTGTAAGCAGCAAACTTTTCTAAGACTGGCATCTGGCAAGTAATTCACTTTCAGATAAGGATTACATACATTAAATGGACTAAATAAAATAAAGATTTACGTTAATATAATACAGGATTAAATTAAAATACCAGAATTGCTGAATATAATCCTGAAATACTAATATTTTTTTCAAGGAGCAGAATACACCTGCAGGTATCTGTGGCTGATATTAAACCAGAGGATAATCATTTACGCATCTGTGTAATTCCTTTTGTATGCTTTTAAGATATGTGAAAAATATGATCTCTCTAAAGAATAAACAGCGGGATGTTTTTCAAGATTTGGGCTAGAAATAGCGAATCAATAATTTTAAGTATCATTTTAGAAAACCACTGGTAGCTCTGTGAACGTGAAACCTGAGCCTCCAGAACCCTAAATATGGTCCTTTCTGGCTATGACTTTGAGGAGTGAAAAGTACAGTATGTAATAATACTCAGACATTCTCCTCAAAACTACATACTCTCACTTTTAGTTAATTATTGTCCTAAGATGACTGTGGGTCCCTGATACCCTCAGTCCTATTTAAATAAAAATACTATTGATATACAAAAATTAGAAAAGACCAACCCAGCTCACACACATTATATTTTGATGCTGTTTCTTTTAAGCCACTGGAAATTTAGACTTTCCCTTTATCGTAAGCCTCTTTGACTTCAGCCTTCCACTTTTTTTTCATTAATAGAAAAACAAACTCCACTTTTAGATAAGGGGACAGTGATCTTCAACAACAGGATAGCATTATCTCAGCGTCACTGAAGGTTCATTGCAATGATAGGGTTGCTTAAAAATCTATTAATGCAGAACGTAATGTAAAATTTGCACTCGTTCATTACATGATTTGCTTCCATGCAGAATGTTCCATCTGTGTCTCTGCTGACAAGTCCCAGAAGTCCCTGTGCAGACGAGTTCGAATTAATAGCACTTTATGACTAGGGATGTTTTTTTGTGGTCATGCTGATTGATTTAATTATTATTATTATTTTTTTTTAAATCTGGAATTACAGCAGTACACTCTGACCCCCTTCAAAGCACAGTTTAGAGGGCACAGTTTAGAGAAACTTAACCTCAGGATCTTTGCATTGTGATTTGATTTGTTGTAGCTACAGTGTTATGTACCTTGCACGCAGAGTCAAACAACAAGCCTCAGCACACTTGGTCCAAACAGGACAGATTAGACATGGCAGTACAACGAGGATGAGAAGCAGATGTATGGAGTGGTAACTCCATAACATGGAGTGGGTATCATACAACCAACCAGGGCAGATTTAGTCCATAGAATACCGGATGCTCAGTCTTATGAATAGTTAACATGCTACATCACTGCAGGCAAAGAAACATTTTGGGTCTGAAATGAATTTGTGATAATATGCTCACCACTCCTGGTACCCAAATAAACTTTCTCAACAGCCATGGCAAACTGTTGGTCTGTATTGTTTACTTATAACATAAGTAAAGCATAACAGTTTTATTCTCTAACGTTACAGACTATACCACTCCTAGACAGAAAATTTTCCAAACAAGAAACAAGTGACTTTTGTTACTATAAATATTGTTCTTGGGGTCATATTTCATTTGCTTCCGTCTTGTAGTACTGGGATTGGATATAGTTTCTGCTGTTGTGAAAAATTTTTATTTTTCTGTAAAATATCTTGTATGCATTTGACTAATACAACTTAACCCGTGCTTCTGCTGAGGTTGGTGAAATTACTCAGTTACTAAAGAGAGAAATACATTGAAAATGTTTGCCATCTGCAAACAGTGATGGTATACTTTGAGGTAGTGTGTCTTGCCTGCTTTGTGAGATGGGAATACCATGATTTGCCTCTGGTGCCTACAGATGGGAGATTCCTCCTTTTCAAACCTTATGTGCCCAGTACTGAACTCTAGGATGAAAACAGTTGTTTCCTGAGCCCTCCAAGTCAGCTCCTTCCAGGAGGTGTACTACAGCTGTTATGTAAGCGGGTTTTTGAAGTGCTATTTTCTCAAAGAAAATGTGGGTATGAATTCTGTATGGTTCTCAGCAATCAGTCTACCGTGCATTAGATTCTTTTGTTAAACTGTAGTGAAATGTGAGTAGTTGTTTTTTCTTATTGTACCAGGATCCTTGAAATTTTATTCAGTAACCGAAGTCACATTGAATATTAATGACTGGAAGCAGTCACAACTATTGGAGATCTGTGAACATGTCTCAAACTCTACTGCTTGATACCTTTACATTTTTTTCAACACTGTATTAACTGACAGTGGTATTTAATATTTTCTGGTGCCATAGTCCTTTTGGGAAAAAAAATGGTGAGAAATTTATAAGACATGGTTTTAATGGCTATGCCATAATTATTGTGTTGTGTTTTTTTTAATTTGTTGGAAAATCACATCACTCTCTTGTTCGGTTTTAAGTACCATTAGGCAAAATAGTGTTGTCCAGCAGCTATCATTTTTTTTAGTGCTAGCATTTACAGGTATTTCCATTTTCTGTAGCTTTTTGTAGTCTTCCCATAGTTGTGGCTACAGGTAATTACATACCAATATAAATAGAGTCTGACTGCAAAACAAACCTTTTATAATATAGCTTTGTAGCTAACACACTGCTAGACTGCTCACTTTAAGGTATATTGCATAGCGATCATAGTTCAAATGAAAAAAAATGATTAGGAATGACAGACTTCTCATTACTGTGAGGATTAAATTTGGGGTCAGTTTAATCTGGGAAAGAAGATGTGCTAAGTTAATAGGTTCGAACCTATCCGCATTTTTTGTTTTACTTTTTTGAGAACAGATAGCGTATCAGAAAGACTGATATGGGCAATAACCTTAGATTGAGTAGAAGTTAAAACTTTTGTGTGCATTTTCATTTATTATGTCTTCTCTTTCAATAAGGGTAGCAGCAAACCAAAAGTATTGTTTAGGACTACTGAGTTCAAGGACTCAAAAAATTAGCTCCAAATCTGTTGCACTACTCCTGTTATAAGACTCGATATTGCTCCTGTAAAACTTGCCAGAGTTTGTTAATATACACAGTATGACATTTATTTCTATAGCTAATTTTCCTGCTTGATTAATATATAGAAAACTAAAATGTAGCAGTATTACAAGAATCTATGAGTATTGAGGTATGTTACGAGGTATTCTTTGTAAAAAGAAGGTATCTCGATGCATAAGAAGCAAGGGCTGTTTTAAATCTATTTTATTACTTGTTCATTCTGATAGCTTCCTGAGTTACAGTTTGTACTTCTCTGGTTTTATGAGATATTATAAGCATTTGTTGTAAGGGAAAAAAAAAAGCCATATGCATCCATGGCCAAGTGACCATCTTGACATTTCTTTCCCGAAGCAGAACTGTGAGATGTATGTTCATCTTTTGATAAGAAAAGTCAAAGCTTATCTTCATCATCATCTTTTTTTTTAACAGAAGCATTATTCTTTTCCCATACTGACTTTGTTTATTTAAACTTGACATGCATGCAAGTTGCTTAAGTTTTTATATATTTAAACTTCAGAGAAATTGAGGGAAGTAGTTTTCACTTCTTCATACATCAGTTGAAGACTGTGGTAGTAAAGCCGTTTGTATGATGATGTTTATCTCCATTATAAATTCAAGTGAATACAGATCTACTCATATCACATTTGTCCTAGAGCTTAGCTACAACACTGTCAGGTTTCTAGTGAAGTTAAGGTTGCATTCAGTTTCTGTTGATGCTTTGAAAGGTACAAGAGCACTTTATTTTTTACAAATCCTAGGTGGTTTGTATTTTAGTATAAACACTGTGCTGGTGCACTGTATTGCTGAAATTATTTTGTGTGCACTTAAACTGCACACATGGAGTTAGGATGATTTAGGAAGGCCATTTCCAGAAATAGCTTTCGAAGTCTGGCACATTACATCAAATGTAATCATTTAAAGTTGAGGTTGTTTTTGTTTGTTTGTTTGTTTGTTTTGTTTCCTGTTCATTATTGTTTATTCTTTGATGAGCAGGACACTCTTCTATGTATCTTACGGGATCAGCATGATAACAGGATTCATATGATCTGATGTATTGTGGCAGTCCCTATAAGCAAAGACAAACTAAGGGGTAGTCTGAGGTACAATTCAAGGATGTTCCTATTATTGAAATGTAAGATGCTAAAAACACATTAGCACATACAAACTATAGCTTGTTTAAGTGTCAATTAGGGTTTTTCCAATGGTAAGCAAGCACAGTATTGCACAAGGGTGAGTTGACCTTTATATGGTAGATGGAGGGATGAGGAAGGGTTTCTCTTATCTTTATTGTCCTCACAGGTTACTGTTTTATAAGTGCTGTTTAAGTTCATATTCCCTTCAGATTAATGGGTTCTTTTGTTGTAGGAAAACATAGCTGGCCTTCAGCATTGATTGGTTTGTAAATATTCTATGTCTTTTGACACATGTTAATGACAAAGTATTGGATTTTGTGGAATAAGCTGTAGGATTTTTTTCTGTTGGTGTCCAGTCTGGAGCCACTGATTATCTGTGAGGCCTTTTTGCTAGCTCTCATGGTTTGAATGAGGCCTCACATTACCAATGGCGAAAAACAAAGGAGTCATAAAACTGCTAGGAACTGTCCTGAAGAGTAGTCCCACCACTGCCCAGCCCTGGGCCTTGGGGACCTCCCTGGGGATGTGGTGGGACAGAGGCTAAGCTGTGGGGAGCTGGAGCCAGATCCTGCTATGGCCTCACTGGGGCTGACAGCTGCAGGGCTGACGTGGGGGCCTGGGCAGGGCGAATGGGAGCCCTGGGTTGTTGCAGAGGGTCAGGAAGGACTGTGAGTGCTGTCAGGATGCTGGCATTAGCTCACAGGCCTTTGTAACTCTGGAATATAGGTACTTAACAATGCCTGAACTTTAAATTCATTACGAACTTTAATTTGTTCACACCATATCTTATCACTTTTCCAGTGTTTTTCTGGACCTTTTCTTGCCATCCTTTTAACAACCTGGAAAGAGAGAGCCTTATCTCTGTCAAACATCTCACTTGTTAATAAATCACCTGCTCATGGCTTAGAAACAGCATTATTTCATTTCCTGACCTGACCTCTCTGCTGAGTGTGTTTGAAATAGTTTTATTATTTACTGTAGCTTTTGGTTCAGCCTGTTGAATTCCATGTCTGCTATCAGTATTGTCCTTAACCTAATGTATGATCTTATTGCTGTTCTTGTTATTCAGCTACAGATGCATTAGGCCTCATGTATACCTCACTAACATATGTGATTATTTTATTGGCTCTCTAGATTAGCTCCTTTTCTGTTTCTCTTCAGTTCCTCTGCTTTTGCATATGGCAGACATGAACATAAGCAAGGGCAGGCATTACTTCACACCACCAGAATGCTGTTGTTCTTTGTGTGTTCACACTGCCGTTAGCACTGGGGAGGCGTGTTAGTACAGTCCCATGGCTGCAAAGCAACTGGCCTTCTGTGCTTGTAGCCTGCTAATTAGAAGGGAATTTTATAAGAATTACAAATGCAACTGCATTTAAATGGTAGCTAATAGTGATACTGCTTCCAAAATCCCAGTTTTATTGCAAGACATACTTTTGCAACTGTGGTTTTGTATGGACTGGTTGTCTTGCACCGTCATCTTAACACTTTGGGCAGACCTAATATGAGATTAACAAGAGCAAGCCTCACAAATTGCAGGATGAAATAGTAAACAAGTAGCATGTGTTCCTTCGAGGAGCTGGTCTCTCTCCAAGATCAGAACGGTAGCAGGACTAACGTGATTGTGAAGCTAAGACTTGAGCAGTAAGGGAGGATCTAGATATAACATCCAGCTCATTTTCCATCCAAAACAGCACAGAACAGAATGTGAACACAGCTCATATCTGCTGATGTTGTCACTTCATTTTAGGATTCTCCTTGCATAGGTACGATTTCACTGAACTATTAACTTCACTGCCCAATAGTGTCCAAAATTCTTACTAAAAATGCCACAAAATCTTTTTGTTTTTTTTCTTTTCTACAGTTACTTTACATAGTAAATGCAACTAGACAGCCCACTTGGTATGATTCATCTTTTATCTTGAGGTTATATATACAGAAAGCTTTCCTCTTCATCCCTCCTGCTGTAATAACAGTGCATAGAAGTCAAGTGGTGTTTATTGTGATGTTCTGTATACTTCACAGCTGCATGTTAGTCATATGTGGAATTAACTTACTAATGTGACAAATCACTCCACAAAAGCGAATGTAAGAAAAGAGCTCTTTTCTAGTTCTGTCTAATCTGTCACACATGCATGCAAAGGACTTCTGCCATAACTGGCAGGCCTAATTTAGGAAAGAAGAATTTGGCTGGCTTTTACTAATGTCTGCAATAAGTGTCTTTGTAGCTTAGAGCATTAATTGAAGTTGTAAGGGTCTTAGGGATAAGTTAAACATACATGCAATTGTCTTAGTGTTCAGGAATTTTCAGTGGTTGCTTTTAAAGAATGTCTTTCCTTCATTAAAGTTCCAAAACTGAAAAAGGAAAGAATGGATTGCTATAAAAGTTTCTAAAATTCTGTTTCTGCATTAAACATCTATTGTGATAAAGGACTTCTCACTGATGGTCAGATATGGGAGTTACATTCAGAATACTGTTTCTGTTATGATTCCCCACTGAATTATTCCATCTGGTAATATTACTGCTTATGAAGTGATAACATATGCACGTAACAAGATGATTGTAAAAGCCCAGAATGGGTAATTTGATTGTGCTACTAAAACAATAGTAGTGAAGCATTCTGGTCTGTGGTTGCCAGCATTAAATTACCATGACTGTTGTAAATCATACAAGAGGATTGTGGGAAATAGAGCTTTCAGCTTTTCATTACAAACCCTCATTTTCTGTCCAGTGATCTAAAAGAGAAAAGTGCACAGCCGTCTGTCTAATAGACTGTGGTGGTGGTTTACAGACCATTACTCCCAGTGCTCCAGGGAGAGTGGGAAGGGGCAACACGGGTGAACAATGAAGTTTCCTGAAGATCGCAGTGTTTCTTGCTATAGCAGAGAACTGAGAGAACTTTATATATAACTGCTGCACAAGGGGGCCCTGACAGGCTTCCATGGTAGGGACTGTGTGTGTGTGTTACACATGCACAATACAGAAACCGTGTGGAATGAGTAGGAACTTCTAGGAAATGTGAATATGTTGCAAATTATAAATAATAATGTGGTTATTTCTGAGATTGTGAAAAATATGCCTGGCAAATGTAAAAGCTGTCATGGACAATTCCTTTACCAGGCCTGTTTTTCAAAAGCTTGTAACAACACATAGCTGAATAGTTCATACGTGTAACATAAGAAACAGTTGTGCCAGGCCTATATTAATGCTGGAAGAAGTGCTGCTCAGTCTTACCTAACGTATGTAAGATACCCATAGGTTTGATGACTGGCAGAGGTAAGGCTGAAGGGGTAAAGAAAGAGAGAGTACTTAGTTTGATAAAAGGATTTGGGCCAGAAAGCTTCTTAGCCTTTCGTTTTGAGGTTAAACCAGCAGAAGAGGCAGACTGATACAAATTGGCTGCCGTTGCCACTGTTTTCTCAGATTACAATATTCATCTTGTTATCACTGGGCCTTTGTTGTTCTCAATATGGATGATAATTTGACCAGACCAATCTAGATTATAGATCCAAATTGCCACTACTGATGGCCTTGTGTCCTGCTAAAGCTTGAAGGGTATCTACTACGTAAGATGCATTTCAGCCTTATCTTTCCCCTACTTAAGCCTTCTCCTTCACCCTTTCTAACACTAACAAAGTAGATTTCCCAAGGCTCAGAGGAGGCATGTAGGCTAAAATAGACTGGGTGCTGCTGTGTGGGCTGAGGACAAAGTGGTGAGGCACAGCTTGCATCCCTGTGCCCTGTAATGGCCGCGTTTGCACCCTCAATGGAGAGCAGCTGTGGAGCTCTGTGCCAGGGCATGGGTGGCTGGGACAGGGCTAGATGGTCAGAGCTGAAGCTGTGCAGGCAATTGAATGTTGTGTAAGGATGACGGATGCCAATAATTGGGCCCATTCCCTGGTTCTTTTCAGTTTACTAGAGTAAACATAGTCAAAATGTTATAAAGGTCATGTGTTGCTTTCGGCATTTGTTAGCATAAAATTAGTTAGTCAGCACCAGAAATAAGATGCATTTTATATGTGCTTTTCTCTGCTTTATGAGGGTTTTTTTTCTTCTTTATACATGTAAAAAGCAGAATCTAATTCCATCATACTTCAACTAATGTATTCTGTACCCTTTACTAACTACACATAGTTAGAGGGAAATAAGTGTTAATTTAGAAATGAGGTTTTAATACCTTCAATTTCAAACTTTTCATTTTCTATTTTCAGAGTCATTTGTTGTTATCCATGGAAGCAGGATGCAGGTTCTGTGCTCCAAGTCTTAGTGCTGCTGTGGATACTCTGCTCTTGCTCTGCAGTGACATTGGGGGTTCATGCTGCCTTTCAGGTCTCAGTTGTTCCCATGATGTTTAATAGAGTGGCACTAGAAGATAATTACTGTGGATATTCTGCTCTTGCTCTGCAGTGACACTGGGGGTTCATGCTGCCTTTCAGGTCTCAGTTGTTCCCATGATGTTCAATAGAGTGGCACTAGAAGATAATTACTTCTTGATTAATGAGTTATGAGCTAAGAAAAGGGAAGAATTTAGTTATTTAATGAGTCTTTTGCTGCCTATACTTATAGCCCTACTATATTGTTTTCCTTGTCCAATTATGAGAGAAGCTTACCGGAGAAATTACAAAATTGCTATTCCTGTGGCCAGAGTGTATGGTATTTGGGTTAGTGCCTCTTGCCAGTCAGACATATCTAACGTCTGACTCTACCCTGATCCTTCCTGTGACATTTATACTATTGGAGCATATCATATGGCCGTGATTTACATGTATGAGAGCTAGTGTTTCTGAGGTGCTAGTGTCCGCATCTGTTACAAATATGTGAAATATTTCTGGGTTCCTACTCTCTTGTTTCTGCCTACCACACTACACTGACTCTTTGTGCCACAACCATTATTGTACCAGCTTGAAATGGTAGTCTAAGGAAACTGATGTCTAAGTATAGAATATACAAATATGTTATCACAGAAAAAGCTGTGCGTTATTCTTAGAGTAAATGTGAATAATTATTAAAACATGACCATTGTGATTTTATTCACACTTGTATATTTTGGAAATTGTTTTCAAAGAAGCTATAACTCAGCTTAGTAAGCAGAACAGAGCAATACTTTAATTAATCAGAAGCCAGTGTGGTCATTTTCTTACTTAACAGCATTGTGTGTTTGTGTTCAGTCAAAGAGAAGTAGTGGTGCACTCCAATTGCCTTTATTTAATATTATTTTGGCATCAAATGAAGGTTTCAAATAATATTTTAAATACAAAATTCTTTATTTCAGATAGCAACCTTTCAAACTGATGGCATCTCTATTAGGATGCCAGCCAAATTTTCCTTGGTTGTGTTGGCATGGCACCTTAAAAAAAATTTGTTTCAACCATATGAAAGCTTTTGCTAAAATCTCATCAGTGGCTTATGAACTCTCACTTTTCAATGCTTTCTGTTTTGTATAGCTTCCAAGAGCTGTTTGAGTAATTTATTTATCAGGCTAGTGAGAATTAAAAAAAAAAAAATCTGAATTTCTCCAAACAAATGCACACACACACACAAAAAAGTTTTGTTTAATGTTTTCTCGGTCTTTAAATGTTGTCTCATCAAACTTTTTGAGCCTTTCACCTTTTAAAATTAGATTTAGATCAAACTTTAAAGATAAAATCGTCTTTAAACAAAACATTCTTTTCATATATAACATTGAATTGGGTAAAAACTTAATGAAAGAAATGCATTTCACATTTTTGCATCTCACTTCTGTGACATTCACTTTGGATTTACAGCTGTTTCTGAATTACTGCAACTCCTACGTTTCCCTGGCACAAGACAGATGAATTTGGAGCAAAATGTAGGAGCAGTATTCTCAGCAAGAGGATTTCTTATATCAGTTAAGTTGCTGTTTTGATTCGAGATTTTCTCAAGATACAGAAGAAGTGAGAATGCTGTGAATAGAAAAATAAGAAGCTCTGTAGAAGCAGTAAATAAGAAAAGACTGTAAGATTTTGGGAGCATGGCCAAAAGTGAACAAGACTGGTGATGGAATCACGTTCTGAGTTTTGTTCAGGAACAGAGTTTTAGAAAATTTGGTGAAGCGTAAAAGATCTGGACTTCAGAAATGGAGGGTGAGGCCTCCAGACAGTGACTGAAAGCACTGTATTTGATGAGTTTGAGGGGAAAAAAAAAGAAAAAGATGAAATAGTTCTAGATTAAGGAGGCAGAGAGTTTTTTAAGGAGAGAAATACCGAGCGGGTATGTAGAATGAGGTGGAATATGATAAAAGGTTAGAAGAAAGCCTGAAGGAGAGGGAGAGGGGAGCAGCAGGACAGAGTGCAAAAGGAATGGTACGAAGGTGTCAAAATAGAAAAGAAAACAATTTGCCTTCCACTGGAGAGGAATATCCAGATTGTTCAAGCAATCTAAAGCTGTTTCAGTAGTTAAGTGTTCCCTTCTGTCTTAAAAAACAAAAGTAAGCAAATTGGAAAAATATTAGACAGTAATCCTTGTAATTATCTCTTTCCTGGATTCATACCTTCAAATAATTTGAATGCTCAGAAATAAAAGTGGAAACAAAGTTTATTCAGTTCTCTCAGTGTGCTCTGGCTAATTCCACCAAAGAGCATTTCAGATATGTGGAAAAGCAGTTGGGCCTCTTGCAGGCTGTCCTGGCAAATGAGATTTCCATACGTTTTGGCAAAGTGACACTTCCAATTCAGTCTGAATGACACTTCAGTCATTGCTTCCATCAGGAGAGCTGAGCTGTTGGTAGGTGTGGAGGCAGGCAGGTTGGTATAGAATGTGCTGTCCATGGAACATTCCTGCTCATCACTGGATCTTGGTACATTGGGTCTTTCCTTGTTAGTATGAAATGTTTGCCTCAGACTGTCTCCTAGCTCATGGTAAATAGATGTGGAGAGTTAGGCAACTTACAAGTCTTTCTTGTCTTCCCTCTTGCCCGTACTGTACAGGTGTTCTTGTCTTTGAGCTAACTGTACATAATAGACTAGTGCTTTATTAAACTCCTGATTTCTCTGGACAAGTTTCATTTCAGCCTCTTTCTGGGCTGTTTTAGATACCCATTTTCAATTTGTCTAAAATGTGGTGTCAGCTGAGCTCTTTACTGCACTGTCGCAACTCCATATATCTGCAGTAGGTTTGTCCCTTTAAATGCACCACTTTCTTAGTGACAGGTGTATTTTTTGGAAGCACACTGTCGGTCACAGTCTGCAAAGTCATCTTCATCCAGCATCTGAAGGATGACTAGGAGCGGTTCGTCAAGAGTATGAATGCCTCTTGAAGATAGCTCTGAAGGTCGTGACATTCAGCTGTACCTATCAACCCTGACGTATCAGATAATCATTGTGGCAGCTAGGGCAGTTTGAAGTGTGGTGTCCGCGTGTTCCGCTGTAAAAAGATGATGTGCTTTTCGCCAGGTGCTTGAAAATTACTTGCCTCTGTAAATTATCAAAGGAATTCAATTCTTTGCTGGGTGAAACTCTTCTGATTTCTCCCAATGGTCCTTGGTTAAGCTGAGATTACAGGAACAGATTGCTACTCTCAGGAAAAAACTGGTACAGGAGAGGTACTGCAGGTTCGTGTCACGGTTACTACAGCTTGCTTCGGTGTCCGAGTCTGACTCTCTCTGCTCATTTTCATACAAAATGCATGAGCTGTTTGGAGAAAAGCACTTAACCACAATGAGAAGCACTGTTTCTCACATCTCTATTGCAACCCGGGGCATTTGTAACAGTTTCTTTTTTTAGGTCTCTGACTAATCAGCAACCAAAGTAAGAAGTATTTCAAAGAGGACCAGATCACTGAACTCTCAGAGGAGCTCAAAAGTTACAGGCCATGGAACTGTCAAAACAGCCTGACGTCACCACATGGTCTGAGGACTTAGTGTTAATTGGTTTTAGAAGCAAGCAGAGCTTTAGGCAGATTGCATACATCTTCCCTACGGAGGGGCTTTTCAGATTTGTGACCAAGTAGTAAAATTATACTTGTCTCATTTGTGTAGTCGTCGTCGTCATTTTTCATGTTGAAGGTGATATAGGATGTATAATCTGTGCTGCTCTGTCAAACTAGCTGCTGTTTGCTGTTCTGATTCATTATTTTTGTCAAGGGAAAATGCCATACCCCAGAGCTGAGGAGAAAACGTTCAGTTGAAATTTGTTTGAATTTTTTCTTAATGATTTCTTTACAATATATTTTTTGTTTTTTTGTATAGATCATTTCTTGTCACTTTGAGTTCAGTATTTTATGTTTTTGATTGTGCTTGGGTTTTATTTCAAGAAAACCGCTTTTCTTTATGCTCAGTACAGAACTGCTTACAGAAATAACAACTTTTCATTAACCTTTTCAGAGAGTTGTAATATAACTAATAGTATAACTCTTCATCCCTTAGTCTAGCTTCTTAAACACTGACAAGATAAATTAGAGCTTCATTAAATTAATGATTTGGTAATTAAGGAGGATTCAGAGGAAAGACTTAGAAAAATGGGTACAGTATAAATGAACTCAGTATTAAAGTTACCATTAAATTGAAGAACAATGAATCATAAATTGCATTTGTATAAATGCACATTATTTCTATGGGGAGACAGTAATTATTATGCCCAGGAGCATTCTCTGTAACATCTCCCACTTAGCTACTTTCAGCATCAATTATTCCATTATTATGAAAACTTCTGAAATGATCTGAGATTTAAAAAAAAAAAAAAACCAACAAAACACATCTGCTTGTTTTAGACTTTTTCTGTACAAGGGCTGCTCCAAAAGTAATGACTTCTATTTTATGATAATGGCCCATGACGTCAGAGTTGAATGTTGGTGGTATGGCAGTATAGGTTGAACCCTCCCACCAACATCCTCTTACGTGTTGTTGCTGTGTGACAGGTGGAAGCAGAGGGGCAGCCTGACAAATTGGTGTCTGACATCAAAGTGTGGATGAAGCAGGATGCATCACTGAATTCCTCCATGCGGGAAAAAATAGTGCCCTTTGACATTCGTCATTGATTAGTGAATGTTTATAGAGACCAAAGAGTGGGTGTGAGCACAGTGAGGCAGTGGGTGGTGCGTTTCAGTGGTGGGAACAGTGAAGTGAAGGGCAAGTCATGTTCCAGGTGGCTGTACAGGTTTTGACAAGCTCAGCATGCAGGCACTTGTTAATGGCTGGTGAAAATGCATAGCTTGTGGTGGTGACTGGTTTGAAAAACAGTGTTTTGTAGCCAATAATTTTCTCTACCAAATAGTGTGATTGAGCTTTATTGTAGTTTCCATGGAAATAAATAGGAGGCATTAATTTCAGTTTGGAAGTTTCGGTAACATGAAGTTCTCCTTAATACAGATGTAATTAAGTTTAAAAACACATCAGAAAACATACTTCAGAAGTGCAAGAAAATGGCAAATTGTATTCACTTTTTAGTGGCATAATTTACTGACAAGTTGTAAGTGTTTCATGAGGAAGTTATTAAAGATTATCTGATTTGGCATACAGGGGTGTCTTCGGGAATGCCTTGTGATCTATGTGTACTGAAATGGGAGAAGGAATCACTTCCCATTTCTTTTCAGTGAAAGTATTAAGTGAATTTGATTAACTTTTTGCTGTTACTTACCACTTATGTCATATAGCATATAAACAAACCTGAGAGAACTGCTGAAACGTGCCTGTGTTATATTATATATGTATATATATGTAAATACCTAAGTAAGTTCATATTCCTAATATAGTCTCATATTGGCTACAGGCAGGAATCTGTCTGAATATTGCCATCAATGGTGTTCCTGCCAAGCCCTCAAAATAGGCCGCTTTGAATTCCCGAGTCTGATTTAAGATTGTTGATTTAATATTTTTAGAAGAGAAAACATGTCTAAATTAGTGCAGAAATAATTGGCTGAAAAAGTGAATTACACAATATTCGTGGTCTCACTTGGCACTTCAGAGAAAACATGCTTTGAAGGAGTTCTTCACACCAGTCCCCTGTGTTAATTGTCACACATGCACAAAAACTATCCTGCTGCAGATACTTTCTGTTCCCTAGTTATCCATGTGTAAATAAACCTTAGTTTTTGATGGTTATGCTCTTGGAGTTGGACTCTGCACCAGATAGGCAGCATGTTGTCTTCAAAACAAAAGGTGTGATGTGGAGCTCTCACAGAGGCAGCTAGTAAATCCACAGTGAGCTGGACTATCTCAGCTGCAGGTGTGCTTTGTGGTTTTCACTAAATTACATTTCTAAAGGCAGAGAAAGGTACAGTATCATAACGCAAACAAACTTCACTGCTTAGAGTGTATATTGGTTTGGAAAAAAAAAAAAAAAGTTTGGAAAAACATTGTTAAGAGTGCAGACAGAGCTCCCATGGAGTTCCTAAACAGTTATCTCCTGAAAATGTAGCCTTTTTTTTTTTTTTTTTTTTTTTTTTTTAATCAGAAGTTACAGAGGAGAGCTACAATAAAAGTACATTTAGAATATGGAAATAAACAAAGTATGCATATATAGTCTCTTGCTACATTGAGTGCTCATCAAGAGTTCTGTTTTCTTCTTGCATTGGGGAAATCTAAGACACATGGAGCTGAAAGTGATCTATGTAATGATAAGAGCTGGCTTTTCTGGAAGAAAAAAAACATAATGAAACAGTCACTTAGTAGTCAGTGAGGCTTTGAGGCAGAAAATGGAATGGCTGTTTTGGGATAAAATAACCTGAACTTTTTGGGTTTGCTATTGGGTTTGCATGAGAAGGCTGAACAAAGTGGCCACCATCTTAGTTCAGAGATAGCACATCATTTGAAGCCGTTTGAGCTACCTGAGGAACTCATAAAGCCAGTCATATCAAAACAAAGAACCATATTAATGCTTAGAATAGCAGCTGCACCACTTAATGACCAAATTACATTAAAATGTAGGTTACATTATATTCAGTTTAATTTGTGCCAAAAAATTTACCAAATCTCCCTTCTTTGTGCTCAGAAGCACTCTTCTGAAGTGTGGATTTAAACCATTCCTAAGAATAGAGAGGAAACAAGAGCCACAGAGATCTTAACGTTGACCGAGTTATATACTAAAATATAAATTAGCTTAAAGTAAATTTTGTATTTCTCCTCCATTTTAAGTTCTTTAGTTTTGAGCTCTGAACTGTTCTCACACTGTGCTGGTTAGTCATGAGTGATTTTGATCCAGTAAATTTTGTTTGTTTCTGTATTCACAGTTTGCCAAATATTGACATATGCTATGTGTTTTTTTTGTAAAGCAGTGATTACTTTGGCATCACTCATTTAATAGGTGATTTTCTTAATATGTAAGAAAAATATTTTCTTCTACCTTCTTACAGTGCTGCAGTCCCTCACAGTCTTGCCGTCCCTGAACCACAGTTTTTATCCTTGCATTAGTTTTATTCTTTAGTTAAAATTAACAACTTCGTTTTCCCCCTATTTTTAATATGTAATTCTTGTACTTAGAACTGTTTAAACAAGAAGGGGTGGGAGATGATGGGTATTATTCAAAGGCCAGACATTTCAGTTTTGCACAAAATTATCTGGATGTGGCTGATCATGAGTCAACAATGCCATTGTGTTAGAAAAAATACAGATAAAGTAGGAGATACAAAACTAAAAGAAAACTACATGAAGTAATCCTTTCAGCTTAGCTTTGGTAAAACCTTAGACTGCTACACAAGTCGTGGGCTAACTCGAAATGATCAGCAGTCTGTAAGGCTTATTGGTTGAAATAAATAGTTTTATTTAATCTAAAGAGCTAGTGAAATGTAGTGGTCCTTGCATAAGTAAAGGACTATCATAAGAAAGGTAGGGAATAACCTGTTCTTCACACTTATGGACAGACAAAAGAAAAATAGAGGGATTGATTTACATAAAGAAGGACATTATTCACATAACCTTCCTACTGGCACAGATAGTCATGGACTGGGTTAGATTTCCTGGGGAGGTTACAAAATCTTTGAAAATCTTATGAAAAATGTGTGTCTTTGTCAGTCTTCTGTGAAATCCAGTAGACAGAGCTGAGAATCAAGAAGAAGAATAGACATTAGGAAGAAATTCTTTACTGTGAGACTGCCCAGATAAGCTGTTGATGCCTTACCCCTAGAGGTGTTCAAGGACAGCCTGGATAGGGCCCTGGGCAGCCTAATCTAGAGGGTGGCAACAGCAGGGAACTTGGAACCCTTAAGGTCACTTCCAACCCAAACTGTTCCCTGATTCTGTGACACCGGGTTTGAAAAGCAAGTTGGATGTAGGTTTTGTTAATTCAGCTTCTAGTAAATAACTGATCTTCACTTCATTTCAGGCATAGTATAAGATTTTTTCCGTATTTCTGTTCTTCTCAAGCTTGTTAGTCTTTTAATGGTGCACATGAATACTGGCACAATGATCCAGGAATGCGGTTTTCTTCTCAGCTTGTAATTGGTACATCTCCATTAATTTAATGGATAAGTTTCCCTTTTAAGTTACTGATAAGTCAGCAACAGTTTCAACTAGTAGAATTCAGGATTTCGAGCTGCCCAGCTCTCCAAATACTTTGCATAAGCATTAAATAGTTATTCATAACATCCCTTCAATTCAAGAACATAAACAGCTGTGGATGAGAATATGACACGCTTTGCTCATGCAAGTCAGCCTGAATTCTGTTTTGATAAGACAGCACAACATCTACATTGTATGTCAAGGGAAGTATTAAACCTACCTAAGAATTTTGGACTACTCATCTGTTTACAACCTTAACAGTGCTGATGGCTCGTTTTACAACCCAAAAAGGTGTAGTAATTCCTGTTTTTGGCTCTGTTCCGAACTCTATCCTGAGATATCCTGTCCGCAAGCTACACTTGTGTAAGCATAATACAGTATAAAATATAAATTCACCTTTCATCCCTACTGTTAGTGCCAAAACAAATACAAGTTGTTCCTTAGCATAGTGCTGCTAAGATGTTCCAGTTATTGTGATGTCAAGAAGGCAAAGTCTGCCAAATTTGTCAGAACAGAAATGTGGTTCTGTGAACTATTTAAAATATGAAGGGCAAGATTTATTGTTAGACCCCCAGGGATATGAAGGGTTTGAGGGGGAGAAAAAAGGCTCTGTTTGGGAAAAAGAGTATGATCCCTCATTCAGGGAATGCTGGTAAGGCAAGTGGAAGGGTTGAAGAAGGAAAAGAGGAAAAAAAAGGATTTAAAGAAAAAAAAAAACATCTGGATTGAGACAGAGGGAAAAGAAGAAGAAAAAAAAAAAAAAAAGGAAAAGAGATTAGAAGGTTCTGTTGCGTTTTGTTAGTGTTTCCTTGAAAAACTCCCCTTGCAGAGAAAGTTCATTAAAGAATTCAGGGAGTCAGCTCATGGTGGCAAATAAGGTTGATCATCTGTCAGTTATTGTGTTACAGAAATAATTTGTAGCAGTATGAAGTTTGAACTTAAGAAGGGTGGGAGGGCTTAATAGTGTATGAAAGTTTCTTTAAAGAGAATATCTGAAAATATTTGAAAATTTCCACTGTTTGAAAAATTGTGCCTGTCAGGAGAAGTCCATAGTGACTGGAAGAAGGAAAACATCGCTTCCATGTTCAAGAAAGAGAGAAAAGAGGACCTGGGGAACTACAGCCCAGCAAGACTCCTCTCTCTGCCTGGAAATATCATGGAGCAGATCCTCCTGGAAGAGATGTTAAGGCACATGTGAGATGAAAAGGTGGTCTGAGACAGCCAGCATGGCTTCACCGTTAGCAGAATGTGCCTGACCAATCTGGTTGCCTTCTGTGATGGAGCGACAGCACTGGTGGTGGACAAAGGAAGGGCAACGGATGTCATCTACCTGGACTTCTGCAAGGTCTTTCACACGGTCATGCACCACATCCTTATCTCTAAATTGAGGAGATATAGATTTGAAGGCTGGAGTATTAGGTGGATGAAGAATTTGTTGGAACGTCAAAGACAGAGGGTTGTTGCCAACGGCTCTGTATCAAGGTGGAGGCCAGTCACAAGTGATGTCCCACAGGGGTCTGTCTTGGGACCAGTGCTCTTCAACATCAACAACATAGTGAAACTACGTGTATCCTCAGAAAATGCCATCCAGAGGGACATGGACGTGCTCAAAAAATGGGAACAAAAGAGCCTAATAAAGTTTAGCAAGACCAAGTGCAAAATCCCAGATACAAGCACAGACTAGAAGAAAAACTCATAGAGACAGCCCTGCAGAGAAGTATTTGGGAAACCTGATCAGTGAAAAACTAGACATGAGCCTGTATCCTGGGCTGCATCAAAAGAGGGATGGCCAGCAGAGAGAGAGAGGTGACTGTCCCCCACTACTGTGCCCTCGTGATGCCCCATCTGGAATGCTGGCATCCAGGCCTCAGGCCCACGGTAACTGGAAGGCTGCAGAGCTGTTGGAGTCAATCCAGAGGATGGCCAAGATGACTGAAGGGCTGGAGCACCTCTCCTATGGAGAAAGGTTGAGGGATTCAGGCTTGTTTAGCTTAGAGAAGAAAGCTCCAGGGAGATCTCATTGTGGCCTTCCAGTGCTTGAAGGGAGTTTACAAGCAGGAAGGTGACTGACTTTTTACATGGTCTGACAGTGACAGAACAGGGAGGAATGTCTTTAAAAGAGGGAAGATTTAGACTAGATGTTTGGAAGAAATCTTTTACTCAAAGAATGATGAGAGACTGGAACAAGTTGTCCAGAGTGATTTGGGGTGCCCCATCTCTTCAGGCATTCAAGGCCAGGTTGGATGGGAGCTTGGGCAGTCTGATCTAGTGACTGACAACGCTGCCCATGGCAAGGGGGAGTTGGAACTAGATGATCTTCATGGTCCCTTCTTACCTAAGCCATTCTATGATTCTATGATTTGCTACGGATGTCTTGCAGCAAAGAGTTAACTCTTGACCAGTATTGAATATTGACTCTACCACTGACTGATCCTCTGCTGAATTTTTCCCACTGATGACACGTTTGAGCCTTGTATGCTAACCAGTTTTCAGTCCATTTCACAATCCGCTTCCCTGTGCAGTACTTCTTTAGTTTGTCAGTGAAAATTTTAGAGAAGAAAGTGTTGGAAACCATGCTTAACTCAGGATAACATCCGCTGTTTTCCCCTTATGCAGCAAACTAATTATTTCACTGTGGAATGCTGTCAGATATGATTTTTCCTTCATAAAACCATGCTGTCTATTCACAATTGCTTTCTCGTACTTTGTATGTTTCAAAGTATTTTCCAGGATTATTTTCTCCATTACTTCCCAGGAGATCAAGCTGAAATCCCTAGGGATCAGGAGTAATAATTAGTAGTCCTTAGTTCTGGATCTTTTCTTTCTTGAAATTGGGAGTGATACGCATCCAATATCCTCAGGAGCCTCTCCACATTGCCATGACCTTTCTGATGACATTGAGGGTGGCTTTGCATGCAGTGACATTGACCAGCTTCCTCAGCACTTTCATGTGCATTCCTTCAAGTCCCGTGGGCATATATATGCATGTGGCTTATTACAAGCATTCCGTTGTATTTTTTATAGCTAAAGATCAAACACATATACATGCTTCCTCTGAATCTAAGAATGAAGCTGGTTTTGATTTTGCACACTTTTGTGTACATGCTTATGTAAGCGTGTAGTATGCAAACCACACTGAGAATACTTTGTAAGTTCTCTGGACAATTCAAGTGACCACAAGTTAATGCTGAGCTTTAGAGACATGCTAACTGTGCATTTTCAGCCATAAGCCTAGATCGTTCATCTTAGTTTTTAGATTCAAATTTGGTGCATGTGTCAAGTTGTCCACATAAGTTGTAGCCTTATTATATTCAAGATCAATTGAAATAAATACTGTAATATATTGTCAGCGTGACTGTATAAATGTGCACATACGCACGTAACCAAAAAGCAGGCACATTGCCTTGTGGTTGGAAGCACATATAAATGAAGTGACAGCACTTGGCCTCTGTCTAGTCTTAGGGCATTGTCCCTCCCATTTCTGTTATTGAGAGAACACACACTGAAGTGAAGAAAGGCAACAGCAGAACATAAAACTTATGTGCTGGTATGTGGCTACAGTTACCTTATCTCTTCAGTCTGAGGATGAAACAGCCTTTATCAAGTTAACAAGTGAAATGGGAAAACTTGAGCCTGTTCTCTTCTGGAGTAGTGAGGCCACAGCATTTCCCTTTATTCTGATGACATCCAAACCATAATGCAGAGTTAGTGCTCTCTGAGCAGCACTGCGTTGTAGCAGCTGATTTGATGAAGGGAAGTAATAGGCTGTACACACAGTAAGATGTCTACCTGTCTGGTATGGCTGAGATCTCCTGGGATGCAATGCATTGCATAGGCATTCCCTTTAAGCAACAGCTTAATTTTAGTTAGCTCCCTCTGTGCGCAACAGGTTCCTTCCTACCTTCATACCCAGTGAAGCACTTCATTCTGCCTGCCTTGAGACCAACCACAGAATGCTGTTTGAAAACACCATGAATGGTTTTACAAAGATGGAATTGTTTGATTACTGTTTTGAAGACTAAAAAATCTTCTGACATGTTTGTGTTCGTCTCATGTTCTCAGGTTTATTATTTCCTCAGATTAGGTGCTGAGGAGATGAAATGGACACAGATCCTGACATCCCAATAAAGAATTGCATGTTTTTAGTTAGAAGGCAAAGGAATCCTGGATGGGTTCCATTTTGACTCTGTACTGCAATCTTTTTGTTTAACGCATAGGTTAGAATAAATAACTTTTCCTGTGGGGGAAAAAAAAACGTCTGTGAAAAAAATCATTATCTTTGTAGTTTCTTCCTGCTAATCCATGTTCTTCTTTCGCTGAAGTTGCAGTTTTTCTAAGAACCACTGGAAACATGGCTGCTTGCCATTTAGAGATATAGCTCATTATCTTGTGTGCAGTACTGCCTCTTTTTCACACATGATAAAGTGTCAGAATCAAGTGCGCATGTGATTGTCTTCACGCTTGTTTGGCTTGTTCTAAACTGCAACATTGCAAATTACCAGTGTTGCTGCATGGAATCCCTGTGCTATTACAAGTAGCTACCCAGACTGAAACAAAACATTCAGAGTACAATTAGTTTAGCAGAAATTAGGGCATGTCCCTTTTGTTGCCTCTAAAGTAGCTAAGATCTTCTCTGTTATTGAGCAGGATTTCAAAATATTTTGGAAAGGCTGCTGGAAGAATTTTGCCTTTGCCTTTGTAGTAGGGTTCTGATTTTGTCACATGGAGATCATTTCCACTTGCTAATACCGTACCAAGTGTTTTGAAACAGGGATTTGTCAGTAGTCCTCGTTAACCTGTTTCAGTCAACAGCTGCCTTAGTCTTTACAGTTTTCTTCAGTCTGAACTGTCCTTTGTTGTAGAAAATGAGGGTTGTGGCTCGTGGATCAATTGTTCTCTGTGAGATTAAGAGATCTCTCCAAAATTTACAAATCATTTTAAGACTTCTTAGGAGGATGTTAAAATGGGACAGTGAGATCCTCAACCTCAGAAAATGTGAGAGTGGGCTCTTTCTGTGAGGTGCAAAATTAGTTGTGCTTATTACAAAAGGTGAAAGAGGTAATAAGTAAAGGCATACCATGTCTTACCATCTTGTTCCACAGTGTATATCTGTGGAGAATCATGATTGCAGATTTCACTTCAGTTATGATACACAGAATGATTTATTTTCTCTTTGATAGCTATTACATATTATTCTTGATTTTTTTTTCTATTACTTTTTATTTTATTTATTTATTTATTTATTTATGGAAGATTCCTTTTCATGTTGCCAAACATTTGTGTAATCTTGTTCTATGTGCAGTTTAAAGATTTCCCATCTGGTAGTTGTTTGCTGTTGTTTTTTTTTAACATAATTACACGGTTGTCACTTAGCGTTCTACAAATTGTGCTAAAGAGTATCTGAGAAATATAGCATTTTCACTCTGTCTCATTTTGCATTCAAATCTTCATTATTTAGGCATCTGTGCATACATTTAAAAAAAATACTTTAAAAGTTGGAAATTCTGTGGGCATAGATCAAAACTTCTGCTGTTCTTTCTTAAGCCAGTGCTTGCACTCAGCCAAGGAAAACTCTTACGTGACATACTAACTTCTTGTTAGGGCTAGTGCAGTGTGGCCCTGTGTGTACAGTCTGAATGCATGCAGTTATTTCAGTGTTTTTTCACTGTGAACTCTTGTCTTGAGGGAGTTCCACCAACTAACAACCAAATTGTTATGAAATAAACAATGAATGTGGGCACCATTGCCAACTTTTCAGAACACTAAAGAATACTGACTTAAAATCATGTAAGTTGAAAAATACCCTTAAGATTACTAGGTTCAAACCATCGACCTAACACTATCAAATCCACCATTAAACCATGTCACTGATGACTTCTTCCTTGGGAAGAAATTAACTTTCATACTGATTTAATAATTATTTTTATTTAAATATAGAAGTGCCACTAGTTCAGGGCCATTTTAGATGCTGCTGCTTTGCCAAATACTGAAGCAGTGTAATGTGTTTAGCAATTCTGGACAAAACAAATGCCATTTTCCTTAGAGTGTTTCATACTGTCCTTTGAATGAGAAACACAGTATTGCTTTCTTAAAATTAGCAGTTCATGAGTTTGTACACTATAGTTTATTGTCTAAAATATTAGGAATGTGATATACTCATCCATGCACTTTTCATGATAATTCTGCTTTTTATTTCCAATCCACCTTATTTGTGCTGTTGATATATACTGATAATGAGTGTTGACAGGTCTTCCTGACTTGTCTTTACCATTTAAATCTGTGTTGGTACATTTTAATGTCAAAGTTAGTGTTGGGTACTGCTGCTTGGCAAGCCCCCAGTGACAAAGGGATTGCAGGCAGCTGCTAGTTTTTGAGTGAGAAGCCCAGGTGCACTTCTTGGTCCATTGTGGAGGCTGCCCAGCTGGGGGCCTTTCCCAAGATGCCTTTCCCATAGAGGGACAGTGACAAGACTCCGCTAGGATTTTGTTCTGTCATCTTTCCGTCACTGTTACGTTCCAAAACTCATCTGTTGTTTTTTTTTTCCCCCTCCTCCCCCCGATTTTGTGTAGGTGCTGGGATGGCTGGAGAAGGCCGCATTTTGCAGTTGAGCTGAGGGACGTGTGAAGCATCATCCACCCCCTGCTGACATTTGAGGTAGTGTTTTAACTTTTTTCTTACCTGCAAGTTACCGAATGATTGATGTTGTCTAAGAATAATGATCAGTAGAGCCCTGTAGTGCTCTGCAGGTAATCCTTACAAATCCTGTGATTCATTCCCACAGATGACCATAATGGTAGTAAGTAGTATATAGAATTTTGATTGAGATTACAACCCTTAGCTTAGTTTCCTACACTGCACTTTTCCTCCTCCCAGGAAAAAAATAATAATAAACAGAAGTATTTGAATTAAGGGTATTCAATTTCATCCTGATGTAAGCTGATATTTTCATTTCTGCTGAGCTTTATTGTCCAGCATTTGAGACAAATGACTTAATAATTGATAAAAGTGTTTGAAAGCCATTTTTTCTTGTCAGAGAAAAACTATTTTACTATGTGTTAATGGGACACTTTTCATTTATGGAGTTATTTAAAGTATTGATTGCCTAATTTTTTGAATGCACAATATTAAAACAAGTGGGAAAACATTCCTTGTTATTCCAGAGGGAGAGAACTTGGAAATCTGTTCTAGAGTATAGTAGATAGAAAATCTTTGTTTAGATGACATTTAAGTGGCATCCAGTATGAATTAATGTGGTGATTCTGATTCATATCTGGAGTGCATTTCTGCAGACTTAATCAAACTACAGTAGGTGCAAAATTTTAATCAAACACATAACAGAAATATGCTGTGATGCAAGGTTTCCCAATGCATGATTGCTTCTGCTGTGGAACTGAAAAGCTGTTATCTAGCTTTAAATTGTTATGTAAGACTTTACAGCTGTTATCTGTGTACAGTAACAATTTTATGATATTAATTGACTACTCCTGTGTAAGTGTATACAAATACAACATTATTTAATAAAAGAGAAATTCAAGACGTTCTGATATAACAGGTAGAACACTCTTATGTCCTTCTAAAGTTTCTGAAATCAGATGGTTGAACTCTGGGTGTATTCATTGTCCTATGAATCTGCACTCAAGAAAATTTATAAGGAAATATCAATTCCACTAAGAAAATAAAAAGGTCAAAGGAGTGAAAAGTTGCTTGTAATTAAGAGTATACATAACCTACTGTCAGAAGGGACCTTCTCAACCAAAGTCTTTTTTGTTGTGCCTACCATGCTTTCTTCTCTCATCGTATAGCTGAATTACGGCGATACAACCATACAGAAAGCTACTTCTATGCATTCTTTTCCTTACTTTTTGCTCTGAGCAAACCAGCCATGCTCCAGCTACGCTGCCAGGTCTCTATTCCTCTACAAACATCAGTGCAAGAAATGTTTCACTCTTCAAGTGCCCAACTTCAAAAGAGAGTCTGGACAGGCTTGTGAGTACCACCACTGGTACACTCTGTGATCCTGCCACCTTGTTTAACTTTGTTCTGTTTCAGTTTGATGCTTGTAAATGAAGGCTAATAAGTTTTAACTTTCAGAAAGAACGAAAGCACTCTGATCCTTGGGAAATGCTGGTACTCACATAGCACATGTGCCTTACAAAAGAGAGTTCAAGCCTGTTGCACTCAAGTATGACCCAGCATTAAAAGTTGTGGTAGATCTCCAGGTAATGACTTCCTGAGTCAAGTAATTGACAGCCCCACTGAGGGAGATGCAGTACTGGACCTGTTACAAACATAAATGAAATAATTGGTGACATCAACATTGGAGACTGCCTGGGCTGTAGTGACAATGCTGTGTTTAAGTTCATGCTCCAGCGGGCATGAGACAGGTGAAGAGTAAAATTAGGAAACTAAATTTTAGGAAAGCTAAATTCCAGCTCTTCAGGGAGTTACTCAACAAAACACCCTGGGAAACTGTCCTCATGGGCAACGGTGCAAAGCAGGTCTGACAGATCTTTAAGGAGGCTTTCTACAGGGTGCAAGAGCTCTCCATCTGCAGGTGTAGCAAGCAGGGAAAGAAAGGCAAGAGACCGATGTGGCTGAACCAGCAGTTGCTGGTCAAACTGAGAGCAAGAAGAGAATGCACAGGCTGAGGAAACAGGGATACCATGGGAAGAATATAAGGAGGCAGCTAGGCTATGTAGGGATGGAGTCAGGAAAGCCAAAGCCCAGCTTGAACTGAACTTGGCTAGGGCTGCCAAGAAAAACAAGAAAGGCTTCTACAGGTACCTCAATCAGAAAAGGAAAGCCCAGGAGGATGTACTCCCCCTGGTGAGTGACAGACAAGCTGGTAATAACAGACAAGGAGAAGGCTGAGGTACTTAACAACTTTTATGCCTCTGTCTTCCCTGATAACTGCTCACCACATAGCCATCAAACATTTGGTTTGGAAGGAGGGGATCAAGGAAACAGTGTCCCTTCTACTGTAAACAAAGATCAGGTTTGTGACTACTTGAGGAACCCAAATATCCACAAGCCTATGGATCCCAATAAGATTTAGCCCAAAGTCCAGAGGGAGCTGGCTGATGTTGCCAAGCCACTCTCAATGATATTTGAAAAGTCGTGACAGTCAGGTGAAGTCCCCAGTGACTGGAAAAAAGTCAACTTCATACCCATTTTTAAAAATGGTAAAAAAGATGTGCCCAGGAACTACTAAACCGTCAGTCTCACCTCCGTGCCAGGGAATTTCATAGAACAGATCCTCCTGGAAGCTATACTAAGTCACATGGAAGCAGAGAGGTAAGGGAGAGCCAGCATGGCTTCACCTGCTTAACTAGCCTGGTGTCCTTCTATGATGGTGTGACAGCATCAAGGAACAAGAGAAGAGCCACTGACGTCGTATGTCCCAAATTCAGTAAAACCTTTGACACAACATCCCACAAATGCTTCTCTCCAAGTTAGAAAGATATGCATTTGATGGAGGGACTATTCAATGGACAAAAAACTGTCTGCAGGACTGAGTCCAGAGAGTAGTGGTCAGTGGCTCCCTGTCTGGATGGAGATCAGTGATGAGTGGTGTCCCCTGGGGTTAGTACTGGGGCCGATACTCTTTAATATCTTCATTGGTGGCATTGACAATGGAGTCAAGTGCAGCCTCAGTAAGTTTGAGGATGACACCAAGCTGTGGGGTGCGGTTGACACACTGGAGGGATGGGATGCCATCCAGAGGGACATAGACAGGGTTGAGCAATGGGCCCAGGTGATTCTCATGAGGTTCAACAAATCCAAGTGCAAGGTCTTGCACCTGGGTCAAGGCAACCCCCATTACCAATACAAGCTTTGGGATGAAATGATTGAGCACAGCCCTATTGAAAAAGACCTGAGGGTTCTGGAGGATGAGAATCTGGACATGTGCCAACAATGTGCTCTCACAGCCCAGAAAGCCAACCATATATGGGCTGCATCAAAAGGAGCATGGCCAGCAGGTTGAGAGAGGTGATCCTGCCCCTCTGCTCTGCACTAGTGAGGCCTTACCTGGAGTGCTGCATCCAGATGTGGAGTCCTCAGTACAGAATAGACATAGACCTGCCGGAGTGTGTCCACAAAAATGATCCATGGAATGGAACACCTCTCCTGCAAGGACAGGCTGAGAGAGCTGGGGCTGTTCAGCCTGGAGAAAAGGCTGCGAGGTCACTTGAGAGCAGCCTTTCAGTATCTAAAGGGGAGCTGCAGGAAAGAAAGGGACAGACTCTTAGTAGGGTCTGTGGTGACAGAATAAGGGAAAATGGCTTCAAGCACAAAGAATACATATTTAGGTTAGGTATAAAGAAAAATCTTTTACAGTTAAGGTGGAACCGATTGCCTAGTGATATGGTGGATGCCTTGTCCTTGGAGACTTTCAAGATGAAGCTGGATAAGGCCCTGGGCAACCTGATCTAGGTGTGGTGTCCCTGTTCACTGCAGGAAAGTTGGCCTAGATAGCCTTGAGGGGTCCCTTCGAACTCTAGGGATTTTATGATTCTAAGGTATAAGTTTCTGTGGTGCTCTCTTACTTGGTATTTTTCACTAACTAGTCTAGACTAACTTGACAGAAAACATTTTGAAACAGGGAACAGTGCCTCAGTCTTCACAGCCAGTCTGGCTTCTCCTAACTCTCCTGTCCTTGAATTTCGAAGAGAGGGTCAGAGAGCAAAATCCCTCCCAGTGTAAAAGTGAAGCAAGTCCGAGACCACCTCATGAGGCTGAATGTGTACAACTCTATGGGGCCAGATGGCATGCATCCCAGGCTTCTGGAGGAACTGGCTGATGTGGTTGCCAAGCCGCTCTTCATCATATTTGAAAAACTGTGGCTGTCAGGCAAAGTCCCCAGTGACTGGAAAAACAGGAAACATCAATCCCCTTTCAAGAAGAGGAGAAAGGAAGACCTGGGGAAGTACAGGCTTGTGAGACCCCAGGACTGGTCTGTCTTGGGACCAGTGCTCTTCAACATCTTTATCAACCACATAGACAGTGGGATTTAATGTACCCTCAGCAAGTTTGCTGATGACATGAAGCAGAGTGGTGCAGTTGACACAATAAAAGGGAGGGACACCATCCAGAGGGACCTGGACACTCTCAAGAAGTGGGAACACAAGAATCTAATGAGGTTTAGCTGGGCCAAGTGCAAAGTGATGCACTTGGGTCAAGGCAGTCCTCCATACAAGTACAGACTGGGAGAAGAACTCAGAGAGAGCGGCCCTGCAGAGAAGTACTTGGGCATCCCGATGGATGAAAAACTGGACATGAGCCAGCACTGTACTCTTGCAGCCCAGAAGGCCTACAATATCCTGAGCTGCATCACAAGAGGGGTGGCCAGGAGAGAGAGGGATGTGATTGTCCCTCTCTACCCTGCTTTCATGAAGCCCCATCTGGAGTACTGCGTCCAGGCTTGGGGCCTGCAAAACTGAAGGATGAAGAGCTGTTGGAGAGGGTCCAGAGGAAGGCCACAAAGATGATCAGAGGGCTGGAACACTTCTCCTTTCCTGGGCAGCCTGATCTAGTGGGTGGCAACCCAGCCTGTGGCAGTAGGGTTGGAACTGATTATTTTTTAAGATCCCCACCAACCTAGGCAGTTTTATGATTCTGTGATTACCTCAAGGATAAGAGAAGGGAGATAATGCTGGCCAGGTAACTTGCAAATCATGTACCCATAATTTATACTATTTATGTTAAGCTAGTTTTAGGTTAAGAATTGGAAGTGTGGTAACTGTTCTCATGCAGATTAAATAGGAGCTGAGCCTTTATATATTTACTTGTTGATATAGTCTTGGCTTTGCCAACCCTGGACTCAGTTATATGGAGACAAGTTTACAGCTTTGCTCTTTAGTGAAATTGAGACTTGTAATGCACAGTGCGTGATAGGAAATGTTCATCTGCATATTTTCTAGATTGACATTAACAAAATATTCTGCTCTGAATAAGGATTTTATTTATCCTGAATGAACGTGTTGTATTCTTTCCTTAAAAATTAAACAGATGCTTTGTTATTTCAAGTCTGAGATATTGAAAGTGCCCCATAGATATGGCAAGAGTAATTCGTGCCTTGCTGACATTTACAGTCCAACGGAAGATAACACAAGACGCAGCTTTAAATAGATTTTGAGAGTGCTGGTAGTTCTACTGAGTATGCTGGAAAAAAAATTAATATCTGGCCAAAAGTAGCAAAGATGTTTGTAAAATGAATGCTGTAAAATGTTCCAGTAAGTGGCATTTCTTTAGCTGTTAACACTCACCATCTACAAGGTCACACACCTCTCTGTCTTTTGAATACAGCTGTGCTAAGTTGCTTGCATACAACGCACAGAGTGTGGAAACCATTCATGGTGCTATGAGTGCCTGAGAAAAGCTAAGGGTATGGAAATAAAATTGGCTCTGTTCTATTCCTCCACAGTCTGGAAAAACTTACAGGCATACAAGGCTTCTCCCTTTTGAATAGCCTTTTAACTTCAGGGAAGACATTGCCTAAAATGAAAATGTTAGTGTGTAGATGCTGTATTGACAATGAATGTATCCATCAGTTTAATACCAAAATGCTTTAATACTTTTCTGATCAGGCCACTTGTTTAGTGATGTTAAGCTACATGACCGTATGTGTCATGTCTACTTGTTTGTGACTGGGATCAGATCCAGATCCTCAGTCAAAAGTGTTACTAGTAGACCATTATGTACTTAATCATAAAAAAGAAAAACACTCCTATTTTTTTAGCTTTATGGTCATTCTTCGTGCCTTTGTTTTATCAGTTCATCATATAATTTGAAGTGTTTGCTTTTTACCAGTTAATGATACAGTCATCAGCAGAGCAATTTAATTTGCTGTTAAATAAATTGAGTTAAATTCTACTGCTGTTGAGTCATATGGTATTGCAGACCTGAAATCAAAGTTAAGATTCAGTTTGAACAAGTCTGGCAAAGACAGGTATTGTGTCCTGGCAAAAGGGTAAAGGCAGTCATATTTTATTAACTATAATGACTAAAATAGAAAAGAAACTAAGAATGTAAGCATAAAAGTATACCACAAAAAATATTTACTTTTTTTTAGTAGAATACTCTGTACTCCTTGGTGTAGCCACCTCTGTTCTGGCTCCTTGCTCATCAGATAGAATTCTGGGTACTCAGCAACTCATAAGTTTGCTGTTTGAGAATTATGTGTGGAAAACTTATCTTCCAGGCTAAATATAAAACACTGAGCCAGTGAGAAAAGTCAGATAAATCTATGGAAGTCTACCCTCACGTGCATGGTTTTATATGCTTTAAAAATACATAGCAACAAATCAAGCCTTACTCTATAGGTACCACTCTAGTGTTTATCATGCGTGATTAGAAAAATATGTCAGTGTGGTCTGGTCTGTGCAGAAGTATGTGAGGTGTAAATCTGAATTTTGGAAATGCTAATCTTGATATTTCCATATAGCTGCAGCTGACTCACTGTTAGCCGAGCAAATGCAGGCTACTTTACCCCCTCCACACTATTTGGCTATCTTGCAGTGGAAGCAGCTATTCTCTTTCACCATGCTTTTAAGCAACTCTTCTCTTTTCATCTTTTTTCCTCTTGAAGGCAGTTGCTCTTCTGCTTGAATTACTGGAAGAGTCCAAGAAATAGGAAAAAGAAACAACAGGAAAAAAAAAAGCAGCAGCTCCCTGTATCTCCCTGCACCAATGGCGACAGGAAGAAGTGTTCTCTACTTTGGGCTGTGGGTGGCAGGAAATAATGGGGAAGGAAGGGTTCATGCAGGCTTCATGGATTTCTTCTCTTCCAGGTGGCACAAACTGAATAGCATCTTTTCATGGGCAAGATCTGCTTTCTTAACTACATGCCATAAAAATCAGACAAACAAACCAAAAAACTACTTAAAGAATCCCATTCTTAAAGTAAGCTAGTCTTCAGTTTCATATGCTTCTCTATGAAGTTCTACCATCATCTCCATTAATTTATGCATCAGCTCCTAGTAACAGCTGCATGTTAACATATCAGATGACTTCCAGTCACACCAGTAAAGTCACACCTGTGTACTGCTCTCATCAGGACGAATTCTTCTTGGAGGAAAAGTATCTTTCAGGTTGTTTCAAATAAGCTGTTAGCTAAAAAATCACATACTATATTATGCAAGCTTCCTACTTACCAGTGGTATAGTACTTCAGCATTTCAGTGTCAAATTCTTCTTCAGATTCTTATTCAAGCATGTGTACAAGCATGCCTAGTGCTATCTATAGCGAAATCTAGAACAATTATCTGTATCACAGGAACTGAGCTTTGTACATGTTTTAATTATTAAGACTTAAATTCTGATAAAACTCTTTAATGTGAAGGGGAAAAAAAGACACAGAAAAATTAAATTCAACCACAAGTGCTCTGTACCTTCTATGTTTTGAGGACATTCCTATTCTGTAAGGGCACAACTGTTGTATACCTACCTACTGTCTGAGCTATTTGGGAGAAACCTGACTGACTCACAGTCTGTACTTTTGTGTGAATTCTGTGTTCTATAGAGAGTGTCGGAGACGGGAGGAAAGCCTGCTTGTCCAAGGAAATATAAACATAATTACAAGCCAGCCCAAACCAGACTTTTCTTACCAACCAAATAATTTATAGACCACTGTAATTCTGCATTAATTGTTCTCTGCAACTCATGGAACAGTTAAGATTTGGATATACTTTCTAATCTCTGAAAGGACTACAGATTTTGAGGGGCATGGGGCTTTTTTTACGTGTAGTTAGAGCACCCTGTATCAATTTATATTCAGAGCTAGCTGATAACATGACTGATAAGCTCTCTAATCTTTGCAGGCGATCACTTATATAATCTGTGAAAGCGGCAACAGAATAATATCTTCAAGTAACTCTACTGAGTCATTATTCTTTCTAGCATATGAGTCCAGTCACCTGTTATCAAGCCTGATTGCAGTGCAGATACTTGTATGCAATAAATGAACTATAAATAAGGACTAATTTACGCACCACAGCAATTCAAAACTAATGACTCTGTCTACTATGATATTCTGCGGTATAATTAGTGTGGGGAAAATGATCTATGGAGATAATGATGTATCTGAGATTGCACTGCTGCATATAGTAGGACTTCGGAACAGCCAGACCCACTGTTCTCATTATGAATGCTGTTCCTTGCGCACAAGTCAAGTGTGATTGCTTCATGTTCAACACATTTTTGGGAGGAGATGGTGTGTATCATCATGGTAGAAGGTGCTACAAGAAGTATGTGGAACTGTTGGAAGGGGTCCAGAGGAGGGCCACAAAGATTATCAGAGGCCTGGAGCATCCTTCTTGTGAGGAAAGGCTGAGGGAGTTGGACTTGTTCAGCTTGAAGTAGAGAAGGCTCTGATGAGACCTCATTGTGTCTTTCCAGTACTTGAGAGGAGCTTATAAACAGGAAGTAGAGTGACTATTTACACAGTCTAATAGCAATAGGGCAAGGGGAAACAGCTTTAAACTAACAGAGGAAATTTAGATTAGATGTTAGGAAGAAATTCTTCTACTCAGAAGTCTGTCAGGCACTGGCACAGGCTGCCCAGAGAAGCTGTGGTTGCCCCATCCCTGGAGGTTTTCTAGGCCAGGCTGGATGGGGCCATGGGCAGCCTAATTTGGTGAGTGGCAACCCTGCCCACAACAGGGTGTTGGAGCTCAGTTGTCCTTAGTATCCCTTCCAACCTGGGTCATTTGATGATTCTGTGATCATTAGGAACTTTTATACAAGGGAACAAAAAATCATCTTTGAACTTGCATGGTAAGGTCTTTCTAGAAATGGAAGAAGACTTGTACATTTCAAAGACACCCGTAACACTAAATTTACTCAGTGTAAGAACCACAGAAGGGACAATCATGCTCTTTCTCATCTATATAGACAGTTTTTGAGCATGGCCATGCTAGTGAAACTGAAAGCTGTAGTTTAGTCTGCAGGGCCAAGCACTGAGTGGGAAGGTTACTGATAAACTGATTAAAATTGAAAGGACCAGTTATTAGGACTTCTGCTGATAGGCTTTGTGAAGGCAGTGTTGCCACTTGCTTCAGTATGGAAGGGGATGCAGTGGGGATGCAAGGCTGCACAGAAGAGTTAATGACCGTCTTATACCAGAAAAGACCCTGGTAGGGTTGTACAAAATTTTCTGTGGATAAGGTGCAATGTCCTCACCCTTAGTCTACTCATTTTTAGCATAGTGCGAGTCTAATGTAAGTCATGAGATGTAGCTTGGTATAGTATTTTGTTGAATAGTCTTCTTGAAATTGGCAAGAGTATGAGCAGCAGTTCTGGTGGAAGTGGATGAAGGATCAGGCTCTCAGCTGCCCCTCAGGGCAGGAAACTTGTGAAGTTTATCTGTAGACATCCAATTCCTTGTGCTCCTGTATAAAGTAACAATGATAGGAATGGAGAAATGTGAATGCATTTGTCTGCTTTCATTACATAAAATGTTGAATTTGCTCCGAAGTTTCACTTTCTTTAAACGTGATAGGCTTCCTGCAGGGAGGGAGTTATCACATATTTGGAAAGGGATGTGCTGCCACGTGCAGCCAGCCTATCTTATGCTAAGCTCTTCTGCATATAGTGTGCCTGCAGAACTCTGTCTGTATTAATCCCTTAACACGGAGGGGAGAGATTTACATTCACTACACTCTAGTAGTTACTATAGCTAAAGACTGTGGTATATTCTTTCTGTTCACAAGATAGAGCTATAGATTTATTAAGAAGGTTTTGCTAATTACTCAAGTTTCAGAAGAATTAGTCTTTCCAGTGGTTACAATTCTTAATCTCTTAATGCAAATGATTAGCCGTGCTGTGGCTTGTTGGGGTTTTTTTTTTTTTTTTTTTTTTTTGATCCACTACAGCTATATTTGGAGTTGACTTGGCAATAAATTCACTTTTCTTATTAACACACTGAGGCAGATAAATTGTTGGCTACAGCAGCACTCCACGTGTTACTCTACTGTGGGGCAATGGTGTAAATGTAGGCGAGCTGCATCCTTTCCTTGTCTGAAGATGGGTGAAGGCACCGAGCCCACTGTAGACTGTATGAAAAACATTGTCAGAAGACATTAAAATATCTCTTTATAAATAGATTTGGCAAATAAGCGTTAAAATTGGTAACCTCATTTCTATTGTTTACTGCTTATTTGACAGGAAGGTCTTAAATTCTTCATTATAGTAGGGTTTTCTTAAAGGGCATGGGGTGTGACTGAGCTCTTTCGGTTTCAGATACAGATTTTTAATTGCAACCTGGCATCACCTGCTGCTACCTTTTTTATTCCAAAGCAGATCTTTCGTGCCTACTTAGAAGATTAACTACATGATTTTCATCTTCACTGGACTAGTGACTGTTAAATAGGTCACTCTTTCTAGGGACTGTAAGCACATGCACACAAATTAAAAATAAAAGAAAAACACTTCTTTGTGAAGAATTTTTTCAGGACCAGTAGTAAATGAGATGGCTCAAATAATGGCATTGATATCACTGAAAATGTAATCTGGAAAAAAAGTTGCCTTGAGTCTTTAGAAGATAAAGTGCTAGACTCAGTAAATGCATTACAATGACTTTGAATTAATTCAGGTAATGAAATGAGCTGTTTTCTCTTTCTCTATTTGGAAATACTGGACATACTAGCCTTGTAAAAAGAGCAGCTTAGCAGCTTATGTCTTATGGCTATTGGCTTAAAAGATGCTGATAGCTGTATCACAGGAATGTGTTTAATTTAAGCATAAAGGCTCTAGACATCCTGTTTGGGTGGTAAATAAAAATGCTGATGTGTTTTTAAACTACTTGTGATGGATATAGTCAACTTCTTCTAATGTGAGATACTTCATCAAAACTTTCTTTAAACACAGTGTTTGGATATTCTAATTTCCAGATCTTACCAGTGAAAGTAGAGGAAGAAGTTAACTGACTTTTTAAATCTTTGGATAGTGATCTTCAGTGAGTTATTTGCTGCCTTATGAAAATACTTTGACAATGCTGCACGTAAAAATAAAATTTTTTTCCCCGTGGTAGTATCAAATGGGCTCTCAAATTTGTATTTACTTAGACAATTAAGAATGGAGCTCAGAGGTTTTTGTGAGGTTATGTAATGTGTTTTGTGCAGTTGTTCAAAGCAATGAGCTGCTTTTGTAAATGCACACAGTTTATCTATTCAGATTTACATGAACCCGAAGCACCAAATCTGTGGAGAATAGAGCCAGGAAACTACGCTGGTATGATGTTACAGAAGAGACGTGAAAATTGATTTCAGCAGTGTTGGTTCTCATTACCAGAGAACTTCTTAAACAGATAATTGTATTTGATATTTACTTGATCGCTTGGCTGTAAGTGAAATCAATACAAATCGTATCTTAAACTGGTATGAATTTCAGGACATGCAAAGCTGCGCTAATTCAAATGCACTTTTTACAGATATGCCCTCTGTTAAGCTGATTAGTCATTACTTGTTGACCAAGCAATTTTTAGAGGATGTGGGTGGCAGCATGTGAAATGTGGGTTTTCCTGCTGCTTTCTGCAGATAACCAATGTGAATATGTGAGCACTGTGAGTCAAAAGTGTCCATCTAGAAATTCTGTTCTGGCCCTTTGTCACTTACAAACCTTCATTTAATTCAGTATTTAAGTCAAGGAGTTCCTTAATGTCTTACAGGCTTTGTTATGTAGTCTTTAGTCTGATTAGCAGCACATGAATAATATAGCATTCAGTTGAACCATGTAATTAATTTGTCCCATCGTAATGAACTGTTAAGTAATTCCATTAGTCTAGGATAAACACTAGGGTCCTTAACCTAAGTATTACAGCTTTTTGAAGATAACTTCCGTGGAAGAGAAGAGTTTTGTATGAATAGAAATAAAAATGAACTCCATGCCTCCTAACAACAAATGTACTCTGAAATCTGAAAGGCAAGCTTGAGTTCAAGGCTATTAAAAGAAACTGAGGAAAACTGCTTGACTGTAACCAAACCTGCATTCATGCATCGTCAGCAGAAACTTACTTATAATCACTTGAGTGGCAGTGACTCTGCCTATAATCAGCTGATCCTGTTGCAGAAAAGTGGAAGAGCTGAGGTGCTGATTTCTTTATAATAAGAGTTCTGGAGCCTGATTGGCTGTAGTTGTCCACGTGCTTGCTAGTACACTTACTAATTTGCGCAATGTAAATCCTAGCATGAAGAGGGTGACTTGCAAAGAGAATATTGACTGGAGCAGTAGAATTAGTCTGCACTGTGGTGGCAATCCAGTAGGCATATGTAAGAAAAACCTTTCATATTAAGCATTCAAGTAATTCTGTAAGTTCCAGCCCAGACCTCCTGGTAATGTTGCACTGGTTGCTTTCTAGCATGTCTTCGTTTCTGCAGGTGCTAAGAGCTGCAGGAAAATTACTTTGCTGTTAAGTGTGTAACTGTGGCTGCTTACAATCAGATATCTTTAACTTTTGTTAAAGCGTAACTGATTTTATTGTAAATAAAGTATTACAATGCCATATTCTTATAGTATTCTCCAATTCTTACAGCTGGATTAACATAGAAGAGCTTTTAGTAAAAGCTCAGCATAGTGTCTAAAGTCTGGATTCATTAAATAACATGCAAGAATCTATAACCATTTGGTTTGTTATCAGCTTAAGTTTGGTTTAAGTAGGAGTAATTATATGACACAGCTGTCAAGTGGGAAAAGAAATCAATTCTGGTCAAGGTGTTAAAGATGTCCATTACAATAGAGATATAAATTAATTAAATCGGTACTTGTTGAAAACTGTCAAATTTTATCTTTAAATGGAGATTTCCTATAGTCTGTATTCCAAAATGAATAGTTTATTGAAAAAAGAAAAAAGTAATTGTTTTTATGGATTCTGTTTCCAACTTGAATACTTACATCTGTTATAAATGATTTAGCTTACGTGGAGCTCTAATTAAGAACATAAAATTGTCTCTATTCCATACTTTCAGTTTATTATGAAGATATACTTCTTAATAACACCCAGATTTGCATCAAGCCATGTGTAATAACTGCAGCCTTATGCCAGACCCCCATTCTTTCCCAGTGGTGCTGTCTTTTGTTTTTGTGAGTTTGTTGGGTTGGGTTTTTTTTTGAGAAATGTACCATTTCTGAGATCTGTTTATTTGCAACACAACTTCTGTTTCTGTGGTATTATGCCTTGTTCTTTTCATACCCTGGATTACCACAGACCCTAGGTGAATGTTGTGTTATTCATCCCAACTGAGACAATCCATTATTTATGTTTCTTAAGATGGTCAAGTATGTGGCACTGACAAGGACTCAATAAAAGCAGGCAATCATCCAAGTGTTGATGATGACTCAGTCAAGCTGTAATATCAGCACACAAGCAGAGAAGTCTTCAGGTCTGTGGCAGCTTTGGATTGTGTTGCCTTGAAGGTCTTTAATTCATTTCATCTGCAAATGACTCTGTCCTGCTGGCATTTAGTGAAGTGAGAGTAAGCAGCAGTGTGATTTCAGCTATGCGTATTGAGCATAGCCTGGGTGAATTCTGTAATATAGGCAGGGAAAGAAGATTTTATTTTCCTCCCACTGATCTTGCCATGAGATAGCTTCTGAGGAATGTATGCACTTCCAAAAATAAAGATATTTCCCCCCAAAAATTCAGCAAGGGTATGCAGATATATTTGGTATTTGAATACGTATCCTTTAGAGTGGCACAGAATTTGAGAGCTTGAATTTGCATTTGCTTCTTCTCACATCCGTAGGTACTGTGACCTCTTGTGTGCTTGCCCGTTTGAGATTTAATGAAATGGTTAGCAACATACAAAAAATGTAAATCTTCTCAGAGTAGTCCTTCATTCAGTTATGTTGTTTGGTTTGCAGCAGAGAAGCCACTTTTGGTTCTGGAATAGTTGCACATGTGTTATTTGGCAAGCCAAGTGAAATTGAAGGAGGTTATAGGGGAAAAAAAATCTCATATTTGGAGTGCTTGGAGTACAGTGAGTTAACGGAGATGGCAAAAGCAGAAATTCCTTCTTAGGCACAGTTTAATGAAGTGCAATATTTTTCTCTTTCCTTCAGGTCCTTTTAGATTCAGGAGCTATCTAAACATAAAAATTCCACTTCAAACAACAGTTTTGTGTATAAGTAGAACTCTTTATTACTTGCTTCAAGTATTGATATTGTTATCTGTCCAGAGTAGATACAAACCATTCAGTATGTTCTATCTAAACAGTTTCTTTACTCGGGGATTTTCTTAGCCTAGCTTTCCCAGTCTGTGATGACTGTGTTCACGTCCCACTGAAGAGTTGTGTTTAAATACACTTGTGATTGACCTTACTCCAGTATAGCTATAGAAAAGGGCCAGGAATTTTTCTGTCCTTTTTATAACTCCTGGCTCTCTTTCTCTACTGAAGCAATTAGCCTGAGCTGACCTCTAGCCAAATGTTCCTGTGGTCAAATTTCAGCTGCCTTGAGGACAGTCAGCTGTTGTAATTATTTTTCTGGTTTTAGCTCTCTTCGTTCTTTCAAACTGCAGGAGTTAGGTAAGATATAGATTATTATCCTTTAGAATAGCGTGTGTTACAGGCACTGAAATTTCTTGATCTGCTCAGTAACAAGAAGTTTATTAGTGGTACTTGTCTTTCATACATGTGCAGACATAATTTTCGGGAGGTTGATGTTACTAGATTATAAAAGGTCGAGTTTGTCCTAGAGCTGATCAGAAGAGAAAAGCTGACTCTCACTAGGTTAATATAGCAGCCTCTGAACAATACTGCCCTTGTGAGCTTGCACAAGTGTTTTAGAGGAACAACAGCGGGTTGTTACAAAACAGATATGTGAGAACTTTCAGCAAGGAAGTTGTCTAATGGCGTAGCAGATGGTGCTTCAAAGGAATCTTCTCTGCAAAATCTGGTTCTGTACCACCAAAGGCAGCTCCTGATGGGGCAGCTCCTGCTTCGCAACAGATTTTCTCCCATAATCCTGTAGGCATGGTGGTACAGCTGTGCGTTGACCTCCAGTAGTTCTGAAGTAGAAGACTTACTGCATCTCAGCAGTGCTTTTTGTTTACATGCTGGGTACAGAGAGGTGACACAGACCCTACTGCTTCATATCCCTTGCAATGCTCCTTCTGGCTGGGCGGGATCTTGGGCATGGAGACCTATCATGCAGGCTCTGGAGGGGAAGTGGAGTTTCCTTTTTCCAGGGCCTGTATGGAGCAGAGAAGATTTTCCATGTTTTCAGATGAGAGCAGTCACCATTTTTGAGCTCAATCCTGTCTGTATTGGACATGTTCAGAGTAAACCTGCTTGCTTTTTCTATTACAGTTTATTACAGTTCTTTGTTAAAATAAATGTTTATGGATTCATTTTTGCTGAAGCAGTTTCCTGATGGTATCACTGCATGCAGCTATGTCAACAAGAATGCCAGCACAAGAGGAAGAGCAGTACTGAAGTGGGGTTGTGTCTATCTGCAGCAGTAAGACCTTACTGAAGCTTAACGTGATATCTGACCTCTGGGATATGTCCAGACTCCTGGGTTAGTGCTCTAGCTGTCAGACCGCTTTTCCTTGGAGGAAGCTGAGATAGCTCCTGGTTCCGGTGCATGAACAAGGGGATGGCCTGTGGGAACAGATCCCCTTCTCATCACAGAGTTCCTTGGTGTGGTGTGGTTACAGAAACCAAAGTTCTACTTGCAGATGTTCTCTGAATGACCGACAGTGTTGATGATTTTGTATGGAGTACTCCTATGTGGGTTGTAGGGTTTTTTGTAGCTGTTGTTAGGCAGGAAGAAGTAGGAGAGTTTGGAGAAGAGTGGTAGGAAAATTAGCAGATGGTGGTGGAGACGGGAGAACCGGGAAGTGTAAATAGAGGCGATGTGGGATGTCTGGGTGTTACAGTAAAGGAGCAGGGTTGTAAATAAAATAATGCTGTGCTCACGGCTGCGAAAAAGAGAGCAAAGCTTCAGGGAGAAACTGGAAGGGCTGTGGGGATGGACTGTTTGCTAGAGTGCAAATTTTCTAGGAGGGGAGAAACTGACAAATACAGTGAAGCATTTCTGTAGAAGATTTATTAGTAAGATACAGCAAGAATCCTTTAATCATGAATACGGATGGAGTGGAGACTGGGTGAGCTAGATAATAACGTAGTTGTGCTGGGATGAACCTCGTGCTGTGCCTACTCTGCAAGTAGGAGAGTTAGTTTCTAGTTGCTTTCTAAACTTTTACCCAGCCATGTGCTCTCCAGCAGCAACTGCCTTCCACCACTCCTCAGTTTTGCTCCACAGGCTCTCACATCAGCCCTAACTCCTCACAAGCCTGCATCCCTCCAAGCCCTAATACTTCTGCCCCTTTGGACAGAGCTGTGCCTGGTGGGACAGGGATGAGTACTGCAGCTGGGCATTCCTGTAGCAGCTCCAGCACAGCAGGAAGCACCTCCCAGTTTGTCTATGCAGTTGTAGGTTAGGCTTTGCAGTGTGGTTGGAATAAATTTTCCCCATGCTGGGCATGAAACTGGAGAATTATTGAGTAGTTTTGCTAATGAGGGTGTGAGAAATACATTCTGATTTTCCAGTTTTGTTCTAAACAGCATGAATGAGAAATCTGGCATTAGTAATAATTGCTTTTTTTTTCCTGCAGTGTGAGTAATCTGTTCTCTTGGGGTGAGAAAATTAAGTAAAACGAATTATCTTTTAAGTTCAATGTGAACATAGTTTTCCATGCTCAGCATGCTTGTGTCTTACAGTTGATTAAATTCAAACTTTGCTAACTGTGGTAGGACTATTTTAACAGCCAAGTTTGCTAGCACCAGTTGTTTTATTCAGTAGCACCCAGTTAAAACATTGCTCCATAGTGGACTCAATAGTTGGATTTATTCTGCTGATCTGTTATGTCAGATGGAAAAGGAAAATGTCTAGCTGAAAATACTTCATCATAGAATCAAAGTTTATTGTACTACTTTAAGGTCAAATATAAAAGTGCTACTTCTCTGTCCCCCCAGCACTCATTTTTTCACTTCATGCAAATCTAGACTAAGGAAGTATTATACATGTCCTGCAATGACAAACACAGCATCAGGGGAGCATGAGCTGGAAGTCTTTGTTCCCTGAGAGAGATTGTTCTTTCCAACTTTCACTTTTAACCTAGGCTAGTTGTTGGGATCCATTCCCTACAGGCTGCTCTGTATGGAGTGTGGTTACTTTGGTTGCTTCCTGTAAGCAAGCTAGAAATTGACAATACTGATTTTTTTCTTCTATATTAAATGAACTAGTGACCTATGAGCTAGACTTCTTTTAATAAGATTTTTTACTATCTATCTCTTAATTCAAGATGATGTATGACTAAAAGAGGCAATAAGCTGTAGACTAAATATGCTTCTAGTTTAGATTCAATCAGAAATTCAGTGAAAATAGATAATAATTTAAGTGTCATGTACCCATAATAATATCAGTTTATAAAGAAACTCTCTTGTTCTTTATTAATACAGAATTAGAGGTATGGATCTTCGGCATCTGCTGTTTACTTTGGCACTGGTGTGTGCAAATGACTCACTTTCTGCAAGTGATGGTAAGTTTTATGATATCATTCTGTGCCTTTGTGTATGTAGAAGTTTAAATACAGAGTGTTTTTATACTGCATGCATCAGGACTGTGCAAGTTCCTTGATTATGTTACCTGGGTGTAAAATGTGAAAAATATGTCAGTCTTACTGTAAAGATGGCAGGTAAGGTAGAGGCAACAAGTTGGAAAATGAAAGGGAATTTCATAGACAACACCAGGTGTGTGGAATGCAAGCAGTCTGGATCACTGATGGTGTTAGATCTTAAGATTTTCTTTGTTCATGTACTGAAATTATGGAAGAATTGTGTGGTGTTAATTTTTTAATTGAAATTTTTTCTTTTTTCAACAAGCATATTTAGTATGTTTCTCTGATAAAAGTGGAACTATTTGAAAGTACAGAGGAAGCACTTTAAGGCTGGGTGTATTTGGTCTGAGGCCAATATGAACAAGTTGCATAAGAAATACACTTAGAAATTTTTAAGTAGAGGTTAGAAAAGGGATTTGAAATGAACATGTAAACTCAGACAGCCGGATGGCTGGGGGTAGCTAGAAGAAACCTTTTTATCTAGGTGAAGCTCTGTTCATGATTCAATAGATTTGCCCAGGATTCACATCCACATAATGTATTTGTGACTTTCCTCAGTCATTCTCTTTCCCAGCCATGTTCACCTTAACTCATCCACCTTCTAGATTAAATGTAGGGCTGGAAATTAATCCTTCCAGCTGAGCTTTCTCTGATGCTTTGTCCTCTTGCAACCAGCAATGCTCTGTAGCCATTTCTGTATCACCCAGAGGCCTGCCTTGAACCTGGTTGGTCCTTTGGGGACTGGTTTTTCACTCATTTAGGACAAGAAGTTCCCGTTAACTTCAGTGGGAACTTTGTTGTTGTGATCCGACTGATCTGCTAACGCCAATTATGATCTACTCCTGTAAACAAATACAGAGCCTACTCTGCTCTGTCTTGCTCTGGCCTCTGGGGAGAACAGTATGTTTCCCATAATTACTAATCTTACACGATCATGTTGCCGCTTCTCCCAGAACTGCAGAGCTGCAGAACTAGCGGGGTTCCATAAGCAGGTGCCCCTCCTCACCTTGTGTCTGAAACCAGCGCCAGCAGAGAAAGTCAGGGCAGCTTGATGAGTAATTTGGAAGAAGTGGAATGGAAACGGCTTCCACAGCACGCTGTAAACAGACTGATTAAATATTCAATGAAAATTTCTCACATCTCTCAATTTATTTCCTTTTTCTTTGCTCATTCGTTCCAATCCTACTTAAGTGTTACCAAACATAAATTAAGTACAGGTAGAGTTGCTAGCCATGTTTTGTTAGTCCTTCTGGTGTTATTTTTGGAGTATGATATGAAATCAAGGGGCTGTGTAATAGTTGCCTATAATCATAACTGGTTAAAGGTGTAATAACCTTCTTTCTCCCTGATACAGTTTTGCATTATCTTGGAGTTACATACTTAGCATTTCTAATCACTTATATTTGCAGAATGACTGGAGAAGTACAAGGGTTATTATCTTATTGTTAAGGGGGACATTAGGCTGCAATAAGATATAACTGGAACTCAGATCATCAATTTTCAGAAAGTTCTTCTTTAAAGATAGTTTCATTTATTAATAAGAGCTCACATTGGAAGATGACAAGTGTCTATATTAACTTCCACGTTTCTGGCTCAGATTCTTGTCCTCAGTCCTATTAGGCATCAGATCATCTATAAAATTATCTTTTCCACTGCTAGTTAAGGCATTTTCTGTACCATTTACCAAATTTCATTTGAATCCCAACTGTAGCTGGCTGCTGAAGTCAATGAATGGGTCGGGTTTTCACTTCTGTTCCCTACTTTCAGTTCCTACTTAGAGCAGCACTTTCATTCTGCTACCTGCACGTCCCAATGGAAATGAGAGCCTGTTAAAAAAGTGCATAAGGAAGTGTGGTTTAATGAAGTATTTGTTTTTGTATTAGAATTGGTCTATAACAAAGTTAAGCCTTTATTACTTCATTCTGTATCCTTTTCTGTCTTCAGATTTTGTTAAAAGAGGAAGTTTATGATAGGAATTTGCTGAATAAAGCTCTATGCTCTTTTTTTTTTTTTTTTTTTTTTTTTTTTTTTTTTTTTTTTTTTTCCTTTTTCCTGTTGCATACCACTCCTCCAGTTAGGTGTGTGAACAGAAGTAAAATTTGCAAATTCCTCCTTGGTTCTGCTGAAATGTGGAAAGTTGGTATTTCTAAGTGAAATATGAGACATGTACTAGCTTCTATTCACTGTCTTTCAGAATGGCCAGTAGAACAAAAATGAATGTGTCCTGACTTGATCCTTTCTCCACTGTGTCTGTATGCTACAGTACCTTCATTAAGTGGGCAAAAACAAGCCCTGCTTGGATATAGTCTACTGGACCAATTGATTGCTCTCACAATATATAAAAGCACACATGGACTTTTAAATCCTTTCCAGCTGAGGTGTGGTCCAGATGGCCTAAGTAAATATCTTCATGTTACACATAAAACTCAACCACAGTGTCACCTATTATCTGGTGGCTTTGTCTATAGTAACTTGATTAAATAGTAACTTCTGTGAGCTTACCTCCAGAACCAAAAACTGAAAAACATTTTAGTTGTGTTCTTGTGCTAAAATCCAGGACACAGTGCCAACTGCATGTGTCCTGATCTGCAGTAATGCTATGAAACTGCGTGTGAAGCGACAGCACTTTGTCATCCTGAAAATACATTTTTAAGAGTAAGCTACTTCTGAGGTCCTAGCACTTATGTGCTGAGTGTGTGGGAGATGGCTGGCTGAAAAAGTCAGACAAGGAAGTTTAACTTGAACAGAAATTTGGGAGATAGCAGCTCAGAGAACACCCATGTGTCATTCTTGCATGATGTAGATGAGGTTGGTTTTTTGCCAGTAGAGTTTTCTTTTTCTTTTTTTCTTTTTTTCCATGAGGGTGTGCCTGTTTCTGCAAACAGCTCCCAGCCGCTCTCCCAGCTCACTGTTAGGTGATGAACCCTGACAGTCTCACAAAGCTCTGCCCGGCACAAACTTGCTGAGACCTTCCTATAAGCTTAGTTAGATGTACTACATACTGGATGTGTTACCACTGGGACTGGAAGGATCTGCAGTGTCAGATTTACTGAAGAAGTTCACTTCAGAAATTGTTTGTTTTTATGGCAGCACGGTATAATATTAGCAAATGTTATACATTACTGACACAGTGTACGCTGATGCATGGAAGGAACCACGTAAGAACTGCATACTTTTGTGTCTTGAAAGTAAGGCTTATATTCAGCTGTACAAGCGCCTGTGCTTCAAGCTGGATCTCAGCAGTGGGGTCAGATCCACCCTTGGCACACACTTAAATCCCATACGTGTTTCCTCCTGGCAGGAAAACTACTGTGAGGCCAGCGGCTGGCAGGAGAACTGCACAGCATTCAGGACCAGATCTTGGACATTTAGTAACGTGTTTGCTTTCTGCTAGGTCTGCTGGAGGCTTTCCATTGATTTAGTTTTCGTGTTCTCCTTCTGCCAAGAGCCTGGCTTGCCAGCTGCTTAAACAGAGGCTATGGCTAGAGTGAAGTCACGGGGTGCCCACCATCAGTGAGATGGAGACGCTAAATGTGGCCAAATACGTCTGCTACATCAGGGCTTCAAGTGTGGGTTGGAGTTGAGCAGTTTGGGGACCTGCAGCCTCCTGCCAGCTGGACACTGAGCCACACACAGCCCATGCTCCGGAGGTGCCTGCAACAGTAAGGGCACAGCACAGGCAGAGAGAAAGTGTGAAGGTGAATAGTGGGAAGGTAATTTTTAATTTGTGTGTAATTGAAGCAAAAGGCCCATTTTCCCAGCTCTGAAGACACGTTTGTAAAGTTAGCAGAACTACAATTCCTGAGAATTGGGTTGTTTTGAAGGGGTGGGATTATGTACTTTTGAAAATTGCAGAGCTTTGTTTTAGCTAACGAGGCACATGAACAAGAGGCTGGAGTGATTCATGGAAGTTTTGCTGACTTCTGTGCAATAGTAGTCCTGCTTCAAGGAAAACTATGAGTTTGTATTCAAGTACGCACCAGCTATTTGTCTTTGAGATTAATGTAACTCTGGTGTTTCAACTCTGTATCTAAGCATACGCTTAAGTGTTTTGGCTCAGTATAGCAGCTGACATCCAAAGGGGCTGAATTGCCGCAGGCAGAGGTTACAAAATGTTTAGGAAGTAAAATAAGTTTTGTCTGCTGGTTCCTTGTCTACAACTGACCAGTGCAGGTCATGTAAGGACGGAGAGGATAAACCTGGAATTAGTCCCAGTTAATAAAACAATACGTAAACTCATAGTTCCAAAACTAATTTCTTCCCAGTGAAAGAAGTAGGAAATGCCTTTTATCATTTCTCTATACTAAATCAAAGTTTATTCTACACTATTGCAGCTATGCTAATTCATTCTCTGGAGTAGGTCTAATGAAATGTTTGTGTTTTCTGATAGAACTGTGGAAAATATTTCTGAGTAAACTGTTTTTGTGCAACAGTGATTTTAGGAGCTGCGAGCCTGAATTTACTTTGCCTTTTATCTGGTCTGACTTCAGACTTCAGAAATGAGTTTAATGTTCTGTGTCCCTTTTTTTTCTTTTTCTTTTTCTTTTTCTTTTTTTTTTTTCAGTCAGCGTGTAAAACTCTTATGCTCAAATGCTCTGTTTTCCTTGGTTTTTTTTTTTTTTGTTGTTGTTTGGTTGGTTTTTTTTCCTTCAGAAGTATGTTCAGTTAGTTGCCCTTCTGATACACATGAAATCCAGGCTTTACTTCCCTGAAAATGTCTTTCTGTTGTGCTACGGTCTGCCCTCTCACTGTGCTTGAGTGCTTTGTATGTTTCCATGTCCAAATTGAACTGCATTTAGGTGTGCTCTAGGCGTCAGAGCTGCCAATTATAGAAGTAGGGATTTAATCCACAGGCCACGTGTAGGCTTTATTGTCATTAAAGACACTTCTGGGCACCTCAGATATCTGTATGAGACTCACAGAGACAACACAGGACTTGTAGGACATCTGTACTGTCCTGGAATAAACAGAAGTTTATTGAGCTCTATAAAAAGCTTTAGGCCAGGCATTTCAAATGCCCCTGAACTTTATGTTTTCAGCCAACTAAATCAACACCATCAGCTGTTCTTTTTTCTCGGGACAGTATTGATTCTCTCTGTACTGATTCTGTGGGAGGCTGGATACCTAAGGATGACACTCATACATGTATGAATCATATGGAGAACCTCTAGGTATCTAAAATACCTGCATGAGACTTGCAGACAGCCCATCAAGCCTATAGGGGACCTATGCCTTTTGAAGCAGGCAGTCTGAGACAGTTACAGGTGTCTAGGCTACTGGATTTTGGCCTAACTTGAATAAAACAAAATATATATTGGTGTCCGGGTGTCTGCATTTTGAACAGTCTCATGCTCACATCTGCCTTAGAATATTCCTAGATGGAAAGGAATCAGTGAATCCAGTGCCTTGTTTGGATCTATATAATTCTGCATACATTCTACTGTGAAATGGTGTAGCTGCTCAGCCATGTGCTGTAGATCTTCTATTGCCAGCCAAGGTGAGGAGTCTTCTTAATGGACTGAAGGGATAACTAGTGGCTTCTTAGTGTCACCATGAAGTTAAGTAGAAGACTGAAGTTGTCTAAAGGCATATGTTTTACTTTTGTGATGCACAGAAGAATTCTTAATCTAAGCAGTAAGGTGCTTTTGAATTGAAGCATATTCTTGGCTGAGAAAGGGAACTTTCCATTTGTATCTGGAGCTGGGAGATAGCAAGAACTTCATTATCTGGTCTGAAATTCTCAGTAAATATCAGTGACACTGTGGGGTTTTGGCTGAACACATTTTCTGATTTAGGCAAACTCACACTGCAGTCAGTGCAGTGACAAACCATTTCTCATACATGAACACTTATTTTTTAAGTGGTTTTTTTTTTTTTGTTTTTTTTTTTTTTTTTTTTTTTGGTGATCAGGGTGAGTTATATATTTCCATATAAAACTATTCTAATCTTGTTTGGAGTAGGAGAGGGTAATGAGAAAGGGCAGAATCTCTACCTTAAGCTGCAGACTCCCTTCCTTCTTCTTTGTGAATAGTAGTATCATAATATAGTTGGTAGTCACTGTGTTTGTTTTCTTTTCCTTAGTTCTTCTAACTGATGTATATTTGCTAGTGTCTCAATTATATAAGTAATAATTATGGAATACAAACCAGAGCAGAGTTGGTAGTAAAATAAATGTTAGATATTGCTGTCAGCTTGGTGAATCCTCTTTTACAGGAACAGCAGCAGAATTGTTGAGAATTCATATTTAAAAATGACAAGTTTTATAACAGATTTTAAACAGGCAAAGTATTTAGAATACTTGCCTTATTTCCAGAAGTATTTCTGAGCAAGAAAAAATACTCCATTATGTAGTAGAAATTGCCACAGAAGCCATTCCAGGAGCCAAGATCAGGAAGCTTGGCTCAGGTAAACGTAAGTTATACTGCTCTGATACTGCTAAGCCATTCCTGCTGGAAAGAACACTCATTTTGGCAGGAACCAAGTAATATTTCCATCATGACTTTCCATTCTGATTAGGCATAGCTTTGATAACTGTCAGAAAATTTTGAGGGAGGGCCTTGAGTCTGTGTGCTTCTGAGTTGGTTTCACTGTTCTTACTTCTTGATCAGTATGTATAACAGATAAGTATTTTATGTGGTCCAATATGACAGTATCTAAGCTCTCATATGGCAAAGAAAGGATTTCATCTTGTCTTTCTTCTGTGTGGATAGCATATATGATTAACAAGAAGGGACTTAGTATTTCTAAGTGTGGAAACTACATTCTGGAAATGAACTGTACACAAGAGAACACAGAAAAGAAAAACATAGTCCTGAAATTTTCAGTTATAGTAGCCTTAAATTATGCCCATCAAAATCCATATTTAGGTTTGTAACTGAGTATATCCAGTAGTTGAAATGCTGATATGCATTTCAAAAGACTTGTGCCTTTTGTCCATTTCTCTAAACCACATCTGTGACTCCAGCATTTAGTGAAGTGTTTTGAGCTTTTGGGTATCTTCACTCACAGACATGCCAAAAGACCACACTGTGAGCAGTCAGCTTCAGGCACCTTGCAGAATAACGTACATGCCAATTTTCCTGACCAGTTATCTCAGATATCTGTAGCATGTCTGCTCTTGCTTAGATTTTCTTCATTCCTTCTTAGCTGTCATTGTATTTTCTTCTCTCTAAAACACAAAATCATCAATTTGTTGTCTTCTGCTGTCTTTTGTGGGGTCACTTGCAAAAATTAGTGACACATCTGTAGTTAGTGCCAGGTGTAGCAAGAAGGAAAAGTTAGTCATTCTGTATATCAGCTGCAGGGCTCAAAATACCAATGTATGTCTTCTCTTTCCCAAGTAGCCAAGCCACCAATATACACTCTGGTCCTCCTATGAACCATGTCTGCTCCTCTTTTACCAGAGATGAGCTGCACCAAATACTTCTTGCTCAGAGTGATCATTTGTGACTTGGTTCTGGAGGAGAATCCATGAGGCTAGTTTGAAACAAATTTTGCCCATAATATGCTTTCAGTTCATGTATTGAAGGAGGAAGATCAGATAATGGAGACAGCAAGAAAAGTACAAAACAAATTTGTTACAGCTAGGAAGATAATAGTTGAGAAAATTCTTAATTAGCTTTTACTTGAACTTTCATTCTGGTATTACAAATGTAATTTTATTTTTTGTATGAATTATATGAACTGTTTGTAATGCACTAACCAAATGAACCTCAGGTAATAAACTGACAGTGCATCAAGAAAAGGAAAAATAGCTCAAGCAAATAAACACTCATATTTCAAAAGCATATTGCATGAGCTGTAATGAATCATTCTGTGCAGAGGTAAATGGAGAGCAAATGATTTGAGTATTACCAACTGCAACTGGAAAAATAAATTGTTACTGCACATTCACAGGGTATTATGAAATGACTGTTTGAAACAAACAGTAAATATTTTTCAGGAATTCAACCAATGGTACAGTTATCATTGTGCAATAGTTTGCACTGCCGAATTTAATATATGAGGGACTTATAGAACCGAGAGACTGTCTGCAGTGTTGCACCTTTTATTTCCATGCTATGGTCTTCAAAAGTAGTAGGATCTGATCTGAAACAGAATAAAAGCGTGACTGGAAATTGGAGAATGGTCACTGAATAGATCTGGTTTGTATCACTGTACATGAGGAAGTATTGTTAGACACCTCAGCACTATTTTGCACATCACTGCTCTCTTTAACCATTCCAAAGGGCCAGAAGCAACAGAGAAGCATTTCAGAGCAGAAATCACAGGGTGCCATCCTTGAGTCACACAGAGTGTCTGTCATAAAGCTTTGTACTGCTAACCACCCTCAACAGAAACAGATCATTTTCAGGGTTGCAGAAGCACTTTCTGCATAGTTGGGCACTTCAGCAACTAGAGCTGCCATTTGGAGTATGGTTTGGTCCAGCCTAGCAGAATTCTTGATGAACTTGACCGTGACAGTCCCTCGGTTGTTTGTTTCAAATGTTGGCTGTTTCTCTAGTCTTCCTAGTTACTCTCCATAGCAGTATGCAGATACACTGGTGATCACCCACTTCCACTGATGATGAAAAGGGGAAAGGGATAATGCTGGGGGGCTTGATCACTGAGTGGGCCTCCACAGCAAGGCTTTGGTACTGTTCCCCAGAACTTCTGGTCTAGGTTATTTCTTTTCACTGTTACTGGAGAAGTGCTAAGAATTAACTAAAGAACAGTAGCCTAAGAGTGATGCTAGGGAGAACCTGGGAGAACCACAGACTATAGACCGGGTCTCTTCAGCTTCTGAATCTGGAGGAAGTTTTGATATTTAACAGGACAGTTTTTCTACCTTGCTTTCTCCTTGCTCATTACAGAAATGTACTTCATCTATTAAACAGTAACAGCAACAATTAATTTGTGGCAGGGGCTGAAAAAACTGTCACCCTGCTGGGGATTTTGAATCCTTGCTTATGCAGTGATACTCGTTTTTTTTGTTTTGTTTTGTTTTGTTTTGTTTTTTTCCTGAAGCACAAGATGTGTTTAAAAAAAAAAGATGAAAAAACCTTCCATGATAAGGCACACAGTATTGTTGTAAGATAGGCTTATAGTATTGATAATCATAGGAAGAGCCACTTGTAATTTCTCTTTACTCCTGTATTTCAATCTTATTAAGTTGGTCAAGGAGATTTACCTTGGAGTTTCAAAGAATGAAATAGGTAACAGTGGCTGGGAATTTATCAGTTACATCAGCCTTGACACCAAAGAAACAGGATATAGCAGAATTGACACCAATTATTAAAAAAGACTCAAGGAAACACCTGAAAGTTTGCCTTCCAGGCAAGGGAAATGGAAATAAACTTGAAAATATATGTAAATTGGTAAATACATGGAATAATATGATATATTTTGAAGTCTGTGTAAACCATGTTTCTTTCAAAAAGTGCTTATTGTTTGCTCCCAAGATTTCAACAAGCACAGAGAAAGCCTTTGCTACAGCGACATAGCAGAAGTCCTTTGAAAATTACCAGGGGATAAAATGGACGGGTCTTCATAGGTTAAAAATTCATCAAAACATTAAATAAAGGAATAAATGATCAATTCCCACAGGAGAAACATCTAAGGATGTTTCCCTTCTACAGTCCATAAGAAAATAAATAGAGAAGAACTTTTCTGCTTGGAAAGCTCCATGTTCGGACGTGACAGAAATCTGTGCAACCCTGAATGGTGCCAAGAGAGTGAAAGAGACGAGTGTGAGCATGCAGCAGGCATCCAGGGCCTCCTGGATTCCTGCTCATCTCGGTGCAAACTCTCCAGCACTGCGCTGCTGTGATGATGGAGTGCAGTTGGATGGGGGAAAGGCAAAAAGATCCACCAAGCATGTAAAGTGTGTCCTTTGTGGGCTTTCCCTAACTCATACCCAGAATATGTTCAGGGAAACATACTGAAGGGAAATAAATATATTTTTTTCTTTGGTTTGGGATTTTGTTTGTTTATTATTCCCCTAGCAATGTGCAGTCTTGGCTTTAGAGACAAGGCTGACGCAGGAAATTTACAAGCAAGTGTGAATTTACTTGGATCAAGAGTTTATATTTGAATCCATATATGCTGTTTATTTCTTTGTAAAGACAAAATAACCACAACAATAACATGCCTGGCTGGCAAACCCTGTGTGTATCATGTTTCTTTTAAAAGGCACTTACTGCTTGCCACCCGTGCCTACAATAAAGCAGAAAAAAACTATGTTGACATTTACTAAATTTTGAATTTTAAACAGCATTGACAAAGTAAAATAATGTCATTACACTCTTTGATATTTTTCTGTCTCTAAAGCACTGAAGCACAAGACAAAGTAATAAATGTAATAATTTGACTTTGAACAGGAAATTGCAAGCATAGGGAAGTGAATGCAGGTAATAATTGTAAATGCTAATACTCCATTATTTGCTAGTAATGATCAAATAGTTAATATTCATAATTATTTCAATAAAAACCCTTATGACAAATACGTTTGCTGTTGTATAGGATTTAATTCAAACCATCTGTTTTAATCTACTTGTATATATCCTGGGTTGGTCTTTGCTTGCAGTGAAGTGTTTTTCTGGAAGATAGAAGTGGTTATTAAGGGAATGGAAATTATTAGTGGTTCAGGGCTTGGCAAGGAAAAGAAATGTTTTTTTCACATTCTTAGTGTCCATTTTCAAGGACTTCTGCAACAAAAAAAATGGTTGAGGGCAGAATATAACACACAAGAGTTACCTGTCATAGGCTACGTGTTGATATTTTGGGATTGCTTTGATTAAGGTGTTAGGAGGTGGAAGTCACTGATCTGACTATTCTGCACGACTTCAATCAATTCTTAATGTATTCCAAGGAAAGTATATGACACAGGTGAACAGTAAAAAAAAAAATGCTGATGTATATAGAAATAACATAAATTCTTTTCTAGCAAACTGCTTCATTCTCTGTTTTATTCTTCAGTGGGCTTGTAGTGGGTGGTTGTTCTTGCTAACTAGTGTAATTATCTTTGAGTGTAAATGCCTCATCTGTTTTAGACAAAAATAGCCCTCTTAACTAAGGATGCCTCCACTTGGCTCCAAAGCTCAGCACTTCTTGCTGTGAAGATCTATTAAACCACTTCACAGAAAAAAAATGCTTATATCTGATACAACTCCTCAAGTGATGAAATGGATGCAAGATCAATATCTTACTATCTTTTCTTTCTGAATCCATTTGCACGATAGGATGCTGTAGACATTAATCAGAAAAGCCCCAAGTATCCTGTTACCCATGGCACACATCTAGGGCCTTGCAAAATTAAATTGATGTCTTGGCTGGATTATGTCACACATTGCAGAGACAGAAAAGCAGGCTTTGCAGTTCTTACTGAAAAACACCTGAAAATACAGTCATTGATCATAGCCAACTCAGGTTCACAAGAGTAAAGTCATGTTTAATAAACTTAATCTCCTTTTATGATATAGTTTACTCATATAGTTGACAAGGGAAAACCTGTTGATGTAATCTTTTTCGATTTCAGCAAAGCTTTTAATACCACTTCTCACATTATCCTTCTGGGCAAAATGTCCAGCAAACAGCTACACAAGAACATAATGTGATGGGTGAACAGTTGACTGATGGGTCGCACTCAAGTAGTTGGTAAATGGAGTTACATCAGGCTGGCAACCAGCCTGATCAGGCTGGCAACCAGCCACTAGATGGGGTTCTAAAGGCTCCATTTTCAGGCCAGTTCTCTTTAGTGTTTTCATACGTTATCTAAATACTAGACTTGGAGGTATAATAATGAAGTTTGTGGATAGGATTAAATTAGAAGTAGCTGTTGACTCCCTCAAGGTTAGAGAGGCCTTGCAGAGAGATCCTGACAAATTGGAGGGCTGGACAATTACCAACCACATGAAGTTCAACAAAACAAATGCCAGATCCTGCTGCCGGGGTGTGGCAAGCCTGGATATTGGTATAGAGCAGAGGATGAGAGGATGGAGAGCAGCCCTGTGGAAAGTGATCTTGGGATTATGGCTGACACTAAGGTGAACTCAGATCAGAAGTGTCCCCTGGCAGCCAACAGCCAACCAACAAGGATGTACAGCTAGTAGAGTGTGTCCAAAGGAGGGCTGCAAAAATGGTGGAGTGTCTAGAGGGGAAGACACATGAGCAGCTGAGGTCCCTGAGTTTGTTGGGCCCAGAGCAGAGGAGCTGAGGGGAGGCCTCATGGTGGCTACAGTTCCTCACTGGGAGCAGAGGGCAGCGTTGAGCTCTGCTCTCTGTGACAGCAACAGGGCCCGAGGGAACGGCATGGAGCTGTGCCAGGGGAGTTGGGGGGGGGGGAGGGGGGGGAGAGGGCAGGAAAAAGTTCTCCACCAGAGAGCAGTTGGCATGAAACAGGCTGCCCAGGACATTTATCACAGCCTCGAGCTGATGGAATTCAGTAAGTGTTTGGACAGCACTCTCAGACATAGGGTTTGATTTTTGGGTGGTCCTGTGGAGAGCCAGGCTCTGAGCTTGGTAATCCTTGTGAGTCCATTCCAGCTTGGGATATGCTGTGATTATGTGAGCCCTGGGGGATTCTTTGGCTCTCACAGCTGAAGCTGTTCATCCTCCCATTCCTGTGAAAGGTAATTAATTAAGTAGAGTTACGTATATTTCTACAGAAATACTTCATTAATATTGCAGAACCTTCCAGAATGAGACTTCACATTAAGACAGATAGCAAATATCAAACTGGTGGAATTTAATGTGCTTAGCCCAAATATCTAGCTGCTCTTCTTCTATCTACTGTTGCCAGTCCATGTACACTGCTAGTTGTCTGAAGCAGGTTTTTCTCTGAGTTGCTCTTTGTTTGCTTCACCAGTCAAGTATATGTTTTTTTTTTTTACCACAGGGAACACGCTTTACACAATTTGGCCTCCTGGGCATATTTGCCCATGGTGCAATCTTGTGAATGTTTTGTTGAGATAAGTGCTCAACAGCTTCCAGTTAGTGTTCCACAGGAGGTGAAGGATTCTTTCCAAACATACTGACCACCCCAGAATAACTATATCTTCCTTGCAGAAGCCTCAACCTGACTTATTATCTTGTTCCCACAGAACAGCAGGCTTTACAGCCGGCTGCACCATCTTATCTTGATGGTAAACTTAAGGAGCAGTTCCAGTTACAGGAAAAACTGTGACAGGATTGTATCTTTTGGGGTTACTGTTTGTTCTGTGTTTTCCAGCTTTGTAACAGAAGGCTTGATTGTAAGTTATTGTTAAACTCTGTTTTTCAGTTATGAGCTCTTGTTACTGTTGAAATTAAACATGTTTTTTTTTTTTTTTTCTTTCCATTTGTTTAGTCAAAAGTGCAGTTTTTCTTGAGGCTCTGTTTTTGTTGTTGTTGTTGTTGTTTGCTTTTTGTTTTTGTTTTTTGCTTGGAGAGGTACCCACAGTTAATGTCTTGCTACTTAATTCCATTATGTTCCTTTGAAATTCCTTAAGAAATACAATTTAGGACCATGACAAAAGCTTTCCCTCCCCTGGGTTGTACATCTCAGCAGCTTGCAAAGATGTGTGAAATAAAATTGAGATCTCCAGTAATCCTAAGATACCTGAGTAACACATAATGACTTTCTAGAAACAGTGTTTTTCCTAGTCATAGCTATCCCTTTAAAAAAACGTAGTATTAGACTTAGGATGTGATTCTTAACCTCTTTTAATAAAAGAAGCAAGGACCAATTAAAAAAAAATAATAATAATGGCTTACATGGATATTGCTTGTAGATTTAAACAGAGATGGGCTCTCTGTGTTGTTCTAGTTGCCTACAGAAATCCCATTGTGTAGTCAATTGCATTTATGAAAAGCCGTTATAATCATCTAACAGATTACATTTTTAAGAGCTGCGGATATTTCTCTTTTACGAGAGTTAACTTGCCCTGACTTCTTAAAAGGGTGGGGAAATCCCACAGCATTTCCTCTGTGTTAGCATAGATTTTAATTACAGAATGATAGAAATATGAGAATTACAGAAAAATGCACGTGAAGAAATTCTCCTTCCTTTAAATCATGGAAAAGCTTAGATCATAGATAAGGATTAAAACATATAACTCCATTTTGGGGATGTCTGGAGCACAGATGTGTTACTAGGAGGAACAGAGCTGGCCTAATCAAATCCTTGCAGACCAATATGCAGGTGATGTCCAGAAAGCCACTGTGCAGGATGCTGAGGCTATATTCCACTCAAATGAAGTTTAGTTCAGTGCTAAAGTGTGAGTGAAGTTGCTTTTATTAATTAAGCCTATTTATTGTTTTGTTGTTGTTTTATTAGTTAGGTAGTTCATACACGAACTGTCTTACATTACCCTTTTGTTGTTGTTGTTGTTGTTGCTGATGTTTTTTGGAGGAAATGTGCTTCAATTACCTGTGTTGTCCTTATCAGACATACCTGTCATCAACGTCAGTAGAAAGTCAAAGAAGTCACAATAACCTGAGCCCTTCAGATGAAGTGGGAGCACATTTACAGAAAAGGATGAGCTTCTGGATGTGCTTATCTGTCTGATAGCAGACAAAATCCCTGAAACTCTAGGAAGAGTAATAGTTCTGTAAGAGAGGCATTGGTCTGCAGCAAGCTTTCAACTTCTGTCTGCACCACAAAAATTCTTTTGTTGATAAGAGAATCTTGACATATCAGTTAATATCTATATCCTACTTAATATCAGTTCCCTAGCTATCAAGTAAGAAGGCACTTTGAGAATAAATTCCTTAATTGGTTCAAGTTGATCAGGTATTATGGTGATGAAACTGCTGAAGTTATGTAGTATTGCCTGTCAACAGCATTGCATTTATTGTGCAGAGGAAAATGATAGAAAAATGTATGTATTCTTCCAACACTGACGAAGCAGGAAAGCAGCTGTGTGTTTGTCAGTAGGCAGGGGACAGCACTAGCTAGCTGAGAAAGCACTGACGTTACCCCCAGCACATTCTTGATTTCTGCATAAATCTGTGTACTTGGAGAAACACTGCTCTTCTTCCTACAAGCAAGGATTTGTACTACTGTGAGTCCATAACTAATTGTTACCATGGGAAACTATGAAATGGCCACCCACACATTTATTTCTGAATAGAGCTTATGTTCATACATGCTCTTCAATTTTTCTGTACCCAGCGTATATATATATTTCTTGCCTAATGCAGGCAAGTTGAAATAAAAAACTTTTATTTGATTTTAAAGATTTTGACAGCATCAGCAACACCTGGAACACTTTGTCTGCAGGGTTGCTCAAGTTGCATAGATTTCCTGAGTGCCACTTGATGTTGCTTCAATTCACTGATGTGCTCAGAGCATAGACACGGCCAGTTGTGTGAAATTTCCCCTTTTCAAACTTCAGTTGTTGCTCACTGTGATCCTCCAGCCTTTCCCCCTGCTGAATAATGTGATCCAAAAATAAAAATGGAAATGGAGCTTTTCAAAGAAGACAGTATTTAGTTTCAAATAATAAGCCTATTTTTCCCTTTTGCTTATACACTGAAAAGGCTGAATTATCCTGCGTGAAGTTTTCTAAAACACTTTTTTTCATGCGACGAACACCAAATTTAGAGTATCTCCACTCAGATGAGTAAAGTGTGGAGAAGCTATAAGTGACACAGGCACCACAGTGGCAGGCAGTGACCACGGAGTCTCTGCTGAGATATGAGAAAGGGATGCTGCTGCCTGTGGTTTCTGCTTACCAGCAGCTGCTTGAGGAAGATGCTTGTACGAGCAGGTATTTGTATTAAATCTTTGATATGTTACATTTGACCTTTTTCGAGCTGCCTACTTTTTCATAGCTTTTAGATGTGCTGTTGAAGTCAGGCTGTTTGCTAACAAGCTGCATCAAAAAAATCGTTAGGGTCAAGAGGCATAATTGTTTCTGTTTGTCAGCAGAGTGGACAGAGGACTTCTGTAAGTGTAACTGCACTACAGACATTTTAGAGAGAATCTCTGTGAAGCAGGTTAAAATGTATTGATGAAATGCTATGGGAAAAGCTGCACTGTCACTGGCTGAGCTGCACATTTGCTTTGGACTGTGAATTTGGCACCGTTTTCTCAGACAAGAGAAGCACCAGCAGTAGAGTACAATGCTTGGCTTCCTCCTTGTCTTCAAAACAGCCTAATCTGCCAAATTCTTGCGTGTAAAAAACACTGACTGGATTAATATAAATGTCAATTATAACATTGTTTAGGACAGCAAGCAAACACTTGTTCCTCTCTGACATTTCTGTGTTGTGAATGAGCACCTTTAGCACCAGCATGGCCTATACTAAATGAAGGACTGAGCTCCATACATCACTTAAGCATGGATCTTACTGATCTTTTAACTGTGAAGCCTTTTGTCATTTATCAGCTTGATTCCTCTCTTTGTTTGTTTTTGGAACTTTTCTATCTGAAGTTATGAAGATTGTGCATATTATTGATCTAATTAGATTATGATGGATACACTGATGTAGCCTTAGAATTTCAAGGATGAGATGGCTATAGACCGATGGAGTATTAATGGGAATTGGAAAAGCGATGTTCCTCTAATTGCTTTGCTGTTTGTTTCCTTGTATTTCCTTAAATTACAACTTCAACAGAGAGCTCTCATATCAAATTAAAGTCTTTTTTAGTTGTTGTGAAATTAACAACTAATGTTGAAAGTGAAAACAGCAAATTAAATGTCTCAATAATCTGACTAATGTGCACCACCTAGCTTTCCTGGTCTGAGTAATGTACTAACAGATAAAAGCTATCAGTAAAAGCATGTGAGTATAAGAACTGTTTTATAAAAGTTTTACTCTTAAAGAAATTTAAGAATTAGCTAAGCCAAATTGCCTGAATGCAGGCAGGACAAAGTTCAAGATACAAAGATGTTATTGATCTTAGAGATCATCTTTCTCAATGAAACATCAATATATCAAATTTAAAAGAATATTTTGATGTTTTTCTTCCCTCAGCAGAAAGAAAAAAAAAAACAGTTTGTCTATCTGTTTATCTGTAATTTGATGTGAATTTAATATTTTGTAAGTGCTATGTGGGCCACATAAAACACTTTTCTTTTCATGGATCTCTAAGTAGATAAATTGCTGGCTCTGATTCCTTAAAATTACATATAAGTATCCAGATATTTGTCATATTGGAGTTGTGATTGTAGAGCCGTGGGCACGATGGGAGTCTCTAATTGACTACATTTTTCTTTCACTTTGTAAAATACCTTACTGAAGAAGATAGTTTCCTAGGAGAATGCATGCACTTCAAAGCATACAGCTTAGTACATGTGAACATATTCTAGGTGTCATATTAAATCTCTTTGCCAAATTTGAAACATGAAGAAAATCTGTAATAAAAAGTCTATTTAAATAACTCAGAGAAAGTTGCACTTAGTTGTATTTTCAACAAAATTCTTCTATTTAAAAGGGTTGCAAAACTTCTCTTTTGTTCTCTTTTTTTTTTTTTTTTTTTTTAACCATTACTCTGAACTTTCATCATGCTGTGCTTAGCCCAAAGCTTTTCTGTGTTCAAGCTTTTTAGGATACTTAACCTGTGTAAATACATTAGGACAGTTCTAAACCATTAAAAACAAGATGAGATGGTGTTCAAAGTTCAAATGTGGCTTTTATCATCAATGTGAATCATGTCACAATTTAGATGCTTAGAATAGTTTGTATTTCATAAAACACAGTAAAATAGAGCAACTGAAATCTCTTGAGAAGAGGCAGAAGTATATACTGGGCATTTTAGTTTTGTGCTGTGAGAGGTTTCTTACAGGAATGGCCTAGTTTTTTTCCATCTGGACATTTCAATTTTTATTTTAAATTATTGTTGGTGTTCTTGAAATATTTGTTGAAGGCTGTGGAAACAGAAATCCTTTTGTTTTGTCTTTAAAAATGAAATATTGTGGGAAATTAAAGGACATCTTTAACTTCCCACAGTTCTAACATTCTTCTAGAACAGGGTTTGATCACAGCCATTTCACTAAGCTGAATTCAGATTCTCACCTCCTGTTTTTTCCCAAGACTTATGGCTAATTTCTCATGGCATGCAGGATCGGCGACCAAGTGTTTAATAAAATAAATTTTAGAGCCTGAAAGATTATATTTCTTGGGCCAGATACTGCAGTGCTCCTGTCTTTGGACATCTACTGACATCTATTAATACTGACATTAGTCCTGTACTGTGCCTTCCTGGGGCCTCATCTGGAATCCTGCATCCAAGCTTGGGATTATTAACATAAGAAAGATGTGGAGCTGCTGGAATGGTCCCAGAGGAAGCCACAAAGATGATCAAGGGACTGGAGCACCTCTGCTATGAGGAAAGCTGAGGGAGCTGGGCTTGTTCACTCTAGAGAAAAGTCTCAGAGGGTTGAAACCACGTGGTCCTTAAGGTCCTTTCCTACTCAAACCATTCTGTCATTCTATGATAAAGGTGGTAGAAGAGTAAGGTTCTCTAAAGTCCACTTGATTTCTAACAGAGGTTTCCTTTTTCTGCCAATTTACAGAAGAGTTCAAAGACACTATGACTGAGGGAATGTTCACTGAGCAGGTGAATTGGAAACAGTGCAGAATCCAGGGAGTTGCAGCGTCAATATATCCTCCTTCATCCTGGTAGTTGTGCTACATCCTCAGAAACTGTTGGAAATAGTAAAGTCACTAGTCAGGTTCAGGGAGTTCTTGGCTTCTTTTCTGCTTCTGGTATGAAGTGTCATTCCAATTGCAGTTCTTTAAAAAGGGGGAAAAAAACACAAGGAAAAAAAAAATAAAAGAACATTTCAGAACAAGGATGGGCAGCACTTGTAGTCTCCTGGAAGTGCCTTCTGCAGTCGGATTTCTTCAGCTAAGGAGATTTTATCCCTCCCCAGGACCCACAGCTATGTCCAAGAACACATGCTCTTGGCAACAATGTGCTGCTGTCTGATGTAGCTGGAGAACTGAAAATAACTGTTCTGAGGGAAAAAACTTCAGACCTAAAAGACTTTAGCAATAGTTATCTAATGTTGTTAGTTCTTAGTTATTTTGGGTGGTTAGAGGAGGGTTTGGGAAATTTTTTTTGGTTTTATTTTTTACTCTCCTCACAAACATCAGCAGCTGGACAGTTTGACCACAAAAATAATAAAGGACATAGTGAAGTTTATTAAACCTGCTTTCACTTGTGAAATCAGTGTTCTTTGTCTGCCTTTTTGAATTGTGTGGAAAAAATTCAGTCACTGAAATCAATATCAAGTCTTTGTTTTATACTCTTTCATAAGTTTGGTTTATTTTCCAATTTTTTCATCTAGCAAAGTTTTCCAGCTAGATACTTAAGTCCTAGTGAAGGGCCAGGTTTCTTATTTTACTGGTTTTCACATGTTTTCTTACAGTATTAATAAAGGTGATATTTATTCAGTACTGAGCTGTACTGGTAGGTTATGATTCATCGATACAGAACACAAACTTTTGATTTTTCAATAATTAGAATGGAATATTAATAAACTCCTGTGTATGTTAGTATTCAAGTCAAAACTGACATTTGGGAAAGGAGTGAATGAAAATATCTCTTGCTTTGCTTTTTTTTTTTTTTTTTTTTAATTTCAAGTGCTACTCATCTCTCTGAAAGCATGAAGTACAGAGATTTTCTTTGTAGGACCTGTATCACTGTTCAGGTTTTATTAGCTCTGAGTCTGCAGAGATCAAAAATTCCTGGCGAGTAACATCCTGGCAGTTTCACTTACCTACCATAAATAATTTGCAAGAATACTCCAGCTTTTCTGACACTGAGAAATGTGTTTATACAACGACATGGGAAAGAAGCAGCATAATGGTACATCCCATGCTGTTTAACATCAGGGAGTTTACAAAACTGTGCTCCATCACATATCCCCTTCACAGAGATCTCTTGTGAAAAATCGTTCAATGCTGCATGGAAGTGGAGAAGAGAGCTGGATGACGGTGGATGAGATTAAGGCTTAAGCACATAGTGGACCATGTTTAGAGAGCATAGCAAGCAGGTCAAGGGGTGAGATTATTTCTGTCTGTTCAGCAGTGGTATCTTGTGTACTGTTCCCTGACTGTGTGGGACTTTGCTGCAGAAAACTGTTGACAGACCACAGTGGATGGAGGGTTGCAGCACTGGGCATGCAAGAAGCTAAAGAAACGGAGCTTGCTTAACCTGAAGAAGGGAAGTGTGATTTCAGTTTCCTACAATCATTTATACAACAAGAGTGGTTGTGTATCAAATGGAGCTGGTTTCTTCTTGGAGGTACATGTAAAAGGTTAAGGTCAGTGATCACAAGCTGCCAGCACAACCACCCACTAGGACATAAGGAGAAAATTTTCCCTTTTCAATGGAGTAGGTTTTGCTAGGGATGCTGCAGAATATCTGTCTTTAGAGACAATCACCATGGACTGGACAAGGGCCTTGACAGCCTGTGCTAGCTTTGACATTGGCCTTTGCAGCTGGCCTTGCTTTGAAGCTGAACTAGATAACTGCCAGAAAGGCTTCCAGTTTAAATTATTTCATGATTCTGTGATGCCAGTTGGGTGGAGATGGTGGGTAGTGAAAGGTACGTATGCAGACACCCAAATTTTTTTCCTCCAAAGAGGGAGTTGTACGTAGATAGGTCCACACATGTTGCAATACTCTTCTAGTAAGGGTTAATTAAAATTACATCACCTAATTCTTATTAAATTCAAAAACAGGAACAGCATGTCCAATTTCTGAATGAAAAACATGCAGAGTTTACTGACTCTTGTTCCATTAGTATTTAAATACTGCTGGGAGCAGAGTTTCAGAAGTGTTCTGTATTGCAGTTTATAGCCCTATAAAGATAATTTATTAATCTCTGTCAGAACATTCAGATTTCAGAAGATTAAATATGGCTGTTAGACCCTTATTTCTTCTATAAGGAGCTGAGAACCCCTTGTACCCAGCAACACTTGGAGTTAAAGGCTCTTCCTGGATTTGTTTCATCCCTTTTGAGGGAAATTTGCCAGAATTGTTTAGTGATTGAGGGAAGCTGTGCTGAAGGATGCCATTTCTGCCAGATCCTTGGCACTGAGTGGTCACTGAGCAAAACCTGGAGATGTAAAAGATAAAGATATGGGAATACAAGAGAAATTTGAAAAAGTAAACCGAGTATAAAATTTTCTGGAAGAGAATGAATGAAGGCCAGTGCTTTTACCTGAATATGCATGCAAAGTGGGTGCTGACAAAATGCACTTTAGGTTTTCCTTTTGTGGAGGTAAATAAGATTTGTAACTACTAGATACTTCTAGCATAAAACAATGACAACAAGGCAGACAATACTTATAGTTGATAAAGATCCAAAGTTCTTTGAGTGAGCTCTATACATACCACTGTCATCCACAGAATTCAATAGAAACCCTTTCCCATGCTTCTAAAATTTGGGTTGCAAGACATGAAATATATTAACGCTTTGAGTTAGATTGGCTCCATAAACAAGCATATTTGGTTCACATATAGGTGTTGTTAAGTTTCTCAGCAGCCTGAATGTGTGATTTGACCTTTTTATCTGGTACACAGCAGCAGATATGTCAGCTTTTGCAAGCTGGACAGCCCTGTTTATATTTCAAACAGCTATTCAGTATCTTTATTACGATGACTCTCTAAAAAGTAGATAAATGCCACTCTGAAAACAAATCATGGCCTGTGTCCATCTGGCTCTTGATGCCTTGATAGGATCTTATGAACACAACTGGAATCTACGTGCAGTATTGTCATGGAAATTTGAGATGTTTGTTTCTATGTCAGATTAATGAGCGCTAAATCTCTGCCTGTCATAACTAATTGTTGATTTATGGCATTCATCCTGGATGTGTTAAACTGTTCCATATGTTAACAGGACTTAGAGTTCTCACAATTATGGCCTTTCCTTCTTAATGAGTGGGACCATTTTTTACTGTCAGAAGTATTAGAGTTTAAAATAATGTTTTTCAGATTTGTTTTCTTTTGTGAACCCTAGTAAGAGCTTCCAGGGAGACATTAAGATTTATTGTTGGAAACACTCTTGGTGGGTTTAGAGATGTGGAACTATCATTTTCCTAGTCTTGCTGCCAAATGTTCAAGAAGCCTCTTCCCAAATGTTATTGTGGTGACAGACCTGCAGTGAATCAGCAGAATTCATACATTGTTCTTCAAATAACTATCTTCTAGCTTCATTTTGAACTGTGTGAAACTTTTTGGAATAAGGCTTTAGATGGCTCTAGTGCAGACATGTCCATCCCGCGGACAGTGGACCGCATGCAGCCCAGGACAGCTAGTAATTAGCCCTGCATCCTACCCCACGTCCTCATGGTGGTGGCTCTTCCCCACCAACTGGCCTTATAGACACACACCCATCACTCAGCAATGACTCAAACATCAATCCAAGACAATTCCTCTTCATTCACTGAGGCCCAAGCAAACCCAAAGCTTGGACACCCATGCTTTGGGTGTCTTCTTCCATACACCATTTAGTGTATGGAAGAAGATTAAGATGAAATGAACATCGGTCACCAGGTGGAAACAGAGACAAGTGTGTATACATACATGTAAACTATACGTTCATGTTCACCTGAGTATTTTAATCTCTTATCTGCACATGGATATAGGGAGAGCAAATAAAATAATTTTTAGTATTAAGGTTGGAGTATATAAGGTTGGAGAATAAACTGGGCAGCAGTGTGGTTGGAGTAGATTAAAAATGCTTAAAAGAGACCTGAAATAAAAAGGAGAAAGGTGAGAATACCAACACAAAGAAAACAAACTTGTGGAAGCTTTAAAAATGCCAGGAAACAGGAAAACAGCACAGTGCTGGTGTATCAAGAGAGGCAAAACCTACAAGAATATATTTGCATTTTTTTCAAAAAATAATTTGATATTGTCAGATGTCACCATTTTCTGTTCCTTTGCAGCAACAAGGGGTAAGTCATCTTGGGACTTTGAATGAGTAATCATTCAAAAAAAATGAAGCCTTGCTTTTGAAAAGCCTCATAAATTCTCACTACATTTCCAAATTCTGCTGTTTCATGCAAAGTTGAATTTCTGTATCATTAAACTGAAAAATCACAGCCTGCTTAGTTATCAGTTAAGCAACTATTCTACATGGTTCCTAGTGCATTATAATTAAGTATTCTACTCATTTGCTCCACAATGTCTGCAAGCTCTTTTTTTATTTAGCATAAAGCTTTCTCATTTGTTTTGCACATTTACTGGCAAGTTGATAACTTGTTCTGCTTTTTTTTGTTCCATGGTGACCTACTACAACGTTTGGCTGTGCTAGGTAGCATGAATTTGTTGTTCAGTCTATGCAAGCCTAGACAATTTTAACAACTTGGTAGAAAATATCTGTTATGCACAGGTATGTGGACAAAAGCCAATCTGACTCAGAGTTCAAAGGAAAGCAAAAGAAATCACTTTCCGGCGTCTTGGAAAGAGACCTGAATACGTTTGCAAAGATATGCTCTTATTCTGGAGAAGACTCAGAGGTTTTTTTCTCTTTATTTTAGTGTGTATACAAATTAATAGGAGTGGAGTGAGAAGGTGTTTTTAACTTGCAGCCTTGCTTTCCCTGCTGAACAGCCTCATTCTCAAACCAGGCTAAATATCCCTCCCTAATTAGTAGCAGATGCAGCAGTACGTGCACAATGTGTCAAGAGGACATTTGGAAATCATAGCAGAAGGTATGGTGCCAGATAGGAAAGAAGCATGTGAGCTGAAGTGGGGAGTTGTCAGGATAGTTCAACAGTTGTTTTGTAAAGATAGCGAGGCAAAGGGGACAGCTGTTATTCATTTTTAGGTAAGACTGCGAATCAAGCACATGATCCCTGTTTTCTGTAAAAGGGCCATATCAACTGTGAAAGATGCTAATTGACTGAATACTAAGGCAGTCAGTAAAACTGCCTCCAGCAAAGAATGTAAAGAGGCAGAGCGATATAAAACAAAAATATTTTTTCTATCACTGCTTTTAGCAATATTGCTACTGCATTATTTTTATCACTTGTAATTATATTAAAATACGATAATGGTGCATGTTTGAATGTAAGTTGAAATTGTTGGACAGCTAAATGTACTAGCATGAGTCTCAACATACTTATCCCTTCAATTATAAATGCATCACAATGCTAAATCTCAATAGCCTTTTTTTATATATAATTTTATACAAATAATAAATATTTCATGCTACATCGCAAAGTTTCTGTCAATCTTACTCAGCACTACGGCTGCAGTCTTTTATCTACCTGATAGATTGGGATTTAGAAATACTGAAGATTTCCGTGCATTTCTTTTCACCAGCCTCTGTAATTACTCCAAAATATTTTAATTTTATTATGTTAAAGTGAGATTAAAAATGTGTTTTTGTGGATCATGAGTGAATGTGGTAGTGCAGACCTTTGGGTGGGCACTTAATCCACAACAGCACCACCAAGTGAGTACAGAAGTTGCTGTATGGACAGGTAGCATCAAGCAGTACTGAAGCATTACAAAAAATCCTGCACTGTATAATTTTCCATTTGTGTGTCTGATTTTGCTGTCTCCTACATAGAATGTGATAGTTTCTCCTCTCAGTTACCTAACAGAGCAGTGCTATAGCAGAGCGGTGCCTTCGGGTTTCTGTATTTCCAGTTAGCAAGTTGATGGCACAGTGCTCCAGCAGTGTTTCTCTCTTCATAGCACACTTCCTGACGCAGTTCTTCTGCCCATCCCATTCCGAAGTGCTCTGTGCAGGAAGGATGCTTCCAGGAAACCTAGCGTTGCATTTCCCCAAAACCACTGACACAGTTCTTGTTGTTAGGAATGTAGGAATGAGGTTGGCAGCTCCGCTACTTGCAATGGCAAGCATTGTCAGAAACACATCAGTTCTCTTTTCCTTTGGGAAGATCGTAACTGTTGCCATATGGGCCCTACTTTCCCCATTGTTTTTCTGCATAATCAACAGAGAAGAGAAAGACTTCACCAGGGCAAGGAGAACTCAGCTGTGGCCTAGAAAATCCACAGAACCCTCTGTGAGGGTTTCAAAATAATACCATAGGAAAACGTAGCAGCCCTCAGTGTGCTGACGGAGCTCCCGTCAGCGCTGTTTCTCAAGGGAGCTTCTGGGTAAGTCAGAACGCTCGTCGGTAGGCACTAACTCAAACAAACTGATCACCATTCGGTCACAAGGACTCACAAGCAGTATTTTTAGTATTCTGAAGTGTAGAAAGTGATTAATGAGGCCTTTTTTTTTACCCTGAAATACTTCTCAGAAGCTCAGTGAAATGACTTCAGTTCAGAGGGAAATGTGGCTTTGATATTAAGTGCAATATTATAACAGAAAGGAACTTCATCTGAAGACTTGTAACCTGTACTTTCACCGAACATGCTTTCAGTTATTTCTCCTTTTTTAGTGTTATCAAACTCCTCAGGATATTTTCTATCTAATATTCATATTCCTGTATAGCCTTTAATTTTTAACCTCATTGCAGAACGTGGCTGCAGAATCTGCCCTGTACCCTCCTGAAATTACTGCCCATAACTATTTCTTTATGAGCAGTCATCTTAAATGAACCACAAAGAATCAGTAAAATGTTTCACAAATTTATTTTACTGTTGTTAAGTCAGTGTTGCTTTTTGTGGTTTTTGGGTTTGGGTTTTTTTTTTTGGGTTTTTTTTTTTTTTTGGTTTGGTTTGTTTGTTTTTGTTTTTTTGGTGGGATTGTGCAATCTAGAGAGCTTTATACTTACAGATATCATTGACGACCTGGAGGCAGTCCCAGAGTGGAGGGGGCTGCTGTGCTGGTTGGAAGGTGGGAGCACGCAGTAAGCAAGGAAGAGCTGGAGATATCTGGGTCTGTTTTCCATTACCTACAGGAGCTTTTATGGACACACCTGTTTCTTCTCAGAGGTATATGCAAAAGAGCAATGGAAGGTGGTCAGATGGGAGTGGCTGCAGGATCTGTTGCACCAGAGGACCGGTGTTGTGTCCTTCTCCACGTTTCCAAGCTTGCCAGTGATAGAATGGCTATAGGAAGCGTGGATTGAATTTGCCTAACTCTTTCTGCTGAAATGTTCTCAGTTGGTTCTGCTTAACCGGAGAGTTGAATTTCACTGTGTCTGTGACAGCGTGCTCAGACTTTGATACTCCTGTGAGAATTCTCAACTTTGTGTGTGTGTGTGCTAAGTAGAAATGTATTTGCACTTGGGAACTAAAATTTCCGAAGCCTCTGCCATCACACTTTGCTTAGCTCTCCTAGCACCGAGCACTATGGACCTGCTCATTTTGCCCACAAAGCATGTCTGAGCATGCTTTGTCCCAGGGCTGCAGAGGTGAAGCTGAGTTTCTCTCAGCAGCTACAGCCAGCTGCTGTGGCCTGGGAGGGGGCCAAGGCCTGGAGCTGAGAGCAGGAAGCCTGCTGCTTGTGTGCGTTCTGTGACACCCGCACTGGTGCCAAGACTGCCTGGAAGAGGGAATAGGTTCAGGTTTAGTGGGGACAGGAGCTGAACTGGGGGAAAGGGATATGGGCAAGGGTTGAATTCATGCTGTTGTGTATGCTAGACCTGAAATTATCTCAGTAGCCCAGTAGATGCTTATCTGCACTACTTAGCTACTGTGGAATGGGATCCAGCTCTCTGCACAGCCTCTGCCTGTTCTGGTAGCATTATGCAAATGTTGCCTAAAGGTGTCCTGGCATTGCATAACACCAGGGCAGATGAGATAAGACAGGTCCAGAGCTCACATTCAGCTGATGGCAAGAGACGTGCAGCCCTGCGTCCAGGGGCATGCTGCAGTGCAGGGCCCACGCGTGATGTAAATGCAGTCCAAGGAACTCTGTCAGACTGGTTTAGACTGTAGGGAAGAGAAAGAAACTGAAGCAAGAAAAGAAAAGAGGAATGTTGTCTGAATGGCAGAAGTGGAACTGCTCAGATCCCTTGAAGGTGATCCCTTGGTAAGGATAAGAGGACAAAAGAAAATAAGGCTAGGTTTGTGATGCTGACACAGAGGTTCACTACAACAAAGAAATGTGCAGAAAAGCCCCATATAAGCTCTGCAGCCTGCTTTCCTGCGAAGGAGGCCTGCTGCTTCATACTGGATAGATGCAGATCTCACTGGCAAAGTGCATGACCAAGCCAGCTATCAAGTGCCAGCAAATAGGCCTTTCCCATCCAGGCAGTATTACTGGAGTTGGCATTCAGTCAGGTTGGCTCATATTTATTGCATATTTTCTTCCTCTATACATACATCCTTTTTTTACTGGGCACTAGAGCTGCAGAAAGAAAACATGAATCTTGACTGAGATTCATCTAGGCGCTGTACAAAAAGTACACCATGAGATGCAGCAAATCAGCATTTTAAGACAGTAGAAAAGGAACATTTTATTTCATTTCTTTTCTCAGTTTGATCTGGAAGGGCCGGTACGATGTATTGCAGAGAGGTCCCGTGGGTGCCTTAGCTAGGTACACCCTGTCCACCGTGAGTCCCCCCCTCTTAGTTTCATAATGAAGTTGTATCTTTTCAGTGCAAGTGATAGGACATAAATTGCTCCGGAGACTCTGTGATCTTGACGTTTTTAATTCATATCCCAGTTTTCTAAAAAGCTGCTGAAATGTTACTGTCTATTCAGTATATCTTTGATGTGAACTTAAAACATGGTTTTCATAGAAGAAATTGCCATTGTCTGTGTCAACAAAAGGTTTCTCACCAGGATGCCTGTGACAGAAAGTAAATCCATTTATAAACTGTAACAAATGGCTAAGTGCATTATACAGAGCTTTTAGAAGAGATGACAAGGATTCCATGGCAGCAGTTTGAAGGGAGCTCTGTCATAGTTTGGGGACTTAATACTTGTCATTGGTAAGACATAAAGCACATTTGATATGGGACTGTTGCTGTCCCATAACATGCTTTGGTAGTGCTCAAGGTCACATAATGAAGCTGTAATTCTTACGAGCCCTTTTGGACTTGAAGAGAATTCACATAAATATTCACCAGAATGTTCTTTCTGACATTTTAGGTGGTCATGTTCTGCTGTGTCAATAGCAAAAGCTCAGTGTTCCCTATGGAGCAGGCAGCACAGTTGTCAGATGAGCCCTATTTATACTACTTCAGGATGCCTCAGTAGATCCCTTAGAAAATCATTCCTATTTATTTATTTATTTATGTGTTTATTGAACGGTAGGAGACAGTTTCCCTCCTGCTACCACACAGAAGTTAGCTGGGAGCTTGTGTCCCAAACAGAAAATAAAACCAGTGGACTGTGCTGTGTTTGGATCTGCCACCGTACTGCTGAGCGCCCTGTTTCACATCCTGCCTTCACCTCACAGGAGCAAAGCTGCTCAGAATGGCACAACTTGGAACTGCCACAAAGAAGAGTGGGATGACAAAGGGGGAAGGAACAAAAACAAATGCAGAGGGACGGCACCTTGGGAAAGGAGAAATGTAGGCAGGGAACTCATCGGTGGTAGCAAAGAGCTCAGGAAGGGAAAGAGGAGACATGAAAGGGCAAAAAAAGAAGGAAATACCAGATGCAAAAGAGTTTCTGTCACTAGATTCAGTGATAAAATCTGCATCCTTAAGTGCTTTGATGAAACATGAAAGGGAATTTGTTCTCTGCTCTTGCCAAAACTTGAGTTCTCTTTTTGCAGACCACACTTTAAAATCCTATCAGTACCTTTTTTTTTTTTAATCTTTTATTTGTTTAACTTTTTCTTTCCTAGGCATCTAGCACCAAGTGTGCTGTGTTTGCACTGCAGTGTATGAAAGTTGATTGCGCTCTTGGAATCAATTATTCTACTCATCACACTGGCTGCAGGATACCATGTATTTGATTTCTCGGAGTTTGAAATGAGAGATGTCTTTGGCTCTTCTCATGGCTTGCAGGCATGCAAGGGTCACCATTGCCTTCTGCTGATCACTCCTATTCTGCTTACAAACCGATCGTGCTTTCAGTGACTTATTCCCGCAATGTATGCATTATCTGTCTTATTTTTGCCTGGTGTAGAAGTCACACAGGGAGTTAATGCTGCATGAACTGCTCCGTGAAATTTACAAGGGAGGAAAAAAAAGACTAACGTGCAGGTCTCAGCAGGAGGTCTCTCAACAAATAAATCTTTTTCTATCTGTCCCCGGCTACAATCTCAGCAGCAAAGTACATGGCATAAGTTCAGGAATATTCTGTCCTTTCAGTTCAAGACACTGTTGCCTTTCTCATCTATGCCTGGGAAGCAAGCTAAAAGCCACCATAAATGCTGTATATATTTTGGTAACAGAGAAACAAATAGAGTTCTGTGTACAAGATTAGGTGTATCTGTTCTCTTGGTAGTAGACAAGCACATAATTAAGCTGCCTAAACTTTACCAGTTTGGTGTATCGCCCCCTACGGCATTCAGCCCTTTTCTTCAGAAAATAACAATAAAGAAAGGAACAGTTGATATGATTTAGACCATCCCATACTTGGCTATGCTCCCAGAGTGGTGTTTACATAGTGATATGCAGGTGAGCCCAAGAGTGTCATTTATAGGCAGAAGGCTTAGGGTCAAGTTCAAGGAGGAGGGCAGAACTTGCATCTTTCTAAGCCATGAATTTAATGCTCTTCTTGCTATACTCTTCTTTCTGAGCTTTTCATATATATATAACACACAACTCAGGTTTCCTTGCAGTGTTGAAATACAAGGGCTGCTCCGAAAGTAGTGCCTCCTATTTTATTATGTTGGCCCATGATGTTAGAGGCAGATGTTGGTGGTATGGCAGTAGAGGCTGAACATCCCCACCAATATTTCATTACACATTGTAGTCACGTAACAGGTGGCAGCACAGGGGCAGTCTGACAGAACAGCATCCGATATGGAAGCGTGTGCATAGTAAAGTTGCATCATCAAATTCCTCCATGTGGAAAAGATGGCACCCACTGACATTTGTCAATGCTAGCTGAACATTTATGGAGACCAAACAGTGGATGTCAGCACAAGTGAGGCATTACTTTTGGAGCAGCATACCTAGAATAGTGATTACTGGCCCAGAGCTGTGAACTGGCTTGAGCTCATCAAGTGTCCTCTGACTAAAAGTAGAGGAGAAAGCTTGCATCATATTTGTGTTACACAGCAAGACTTAGGAAGTTTGAGTGTGTCAGTTATTGGCCAGGGATGGCAAAACTGAGCTGATAAAGTGTTATTTAATTTGTAGTAGAAACCTTATTTTGAAACACAGTTATTTGATAATCATGTCTATCTTGCTTGCAGACTTCTTTTCCAAATAGTAAAAGCTGTACCAAGACAGATCTAAAATTCTTTCAACTTTGTAACATATTTTCTTTATCTTAAATGCTTGTCTACCAAATGTGTAGTGAATAGCAAAGAAACAGAGCTAGCAGTGGATATTCTGCCTTCCTCCAGAGATGTGGGTGTTTGGGCCTGGGTGGAAAGTCCTATCTTATACCTGTGCCCATGATGTCTACATAGGCTCCTGCCCTGTGCACTGCAGTGGTTTCAGCCTTGGAGGTCAGCTCCACTGCAGGACCCACATAGTGCCACTCGGCAAGGGCAGAGCAGCGCACAGAGAGCTCCATTGTGCAACTCTGGTGCTACCAAATGTGACAACAGCTGCTTGAAACCGTTCCAGGCTTTCTGCACTGGTTGTGGGTAATGGCTCTGTGGCTTACCTTCTGCAAGGTAGCATTTGAAATACTCCTCTCTTCCTTTAAGCACTCTGAAGTTCCTGTATGTCAGAAGCAACTTATACTTTAATCTGCTCTCAGTTAACACCAGTTTGAAAAGGGCTTGGCACTTTTATGAGAAAAAGGATCCTGATTTGAGCTCAAAATATTTGCCGAGTGATTTCTAAAAGAAGAAAACTTGAAAAAACACGTTTGATTTATCGTTTGGTGAGATGTAGCAGACACTTTCTAGGCCAGGTGTAGATTAATCTGTCAGCATTTTGCCACTGTCATAGGAATTTCCAACATGTGCCACCACGTTATGTGCCTGCAGGATTTGAAAGAGATGATTCCTGGTTTTGGTTTCCCAGATCAGGTAACAGCATGAACATTTGCTGAAAGACTGAGACCTACCCTGACATACAACAGCATGAAATAAGCAGTCGCTTTAATAAAAGTGATATAAAGGTATATCTGCACATTGTGTAATAGAAATGTGTGGCATGAAAGAGATTACTGCAACTTTAGGCAGAAATCTGTGTTCAGGATGGTGCATTATGGAGTTAAGGCAGATGTCCAGCAGAAAATGGCATGTTTGTAATCAAACAGCTATTTTTGAAATGAACGACACCAGAGTCTGCAGCACGAGTGAACTGTTTTCCCTAAGCTGCTTTGAAAAGCTGAACTGTTTTGGCTGCTGCTTTCCGTAACAGGCAGGCGCCTAACACGAAGGTATTCACCTGAAATGAGTAAATTATAGCAAAGCAGTGTGAAAATGAATGACAGATTTTCTAGTGGGCTGTGTAAAGGAAGACTTAACAGATGGCATTGTTAGCTCTACCATTGATGTACAGTTTATCATGACATGTTTCTGGTATCTTGTGTCTCTGTTCTGTCATGCAAACACTGAGTACACACCCTCACTACTCTTTCCATATTACAGCAGCTTTTCTCTCCTATGCTAAGATAATGTCAAAGAAATTGTGGAGGTTTTTGAGCTTGGTTTTCCACTTAAAACTGATATTTTTTATCCTTTCCCTTTAACATGTAGTGATTTGAGCTGGATGATGAACTCAAGCTTAATCATACAGAGATGAACATGGGAATCTTGCAAATTGTACATTGGTGTTTCCTATATTTTGTGGTTACTATTTTTTGGAACAATTTATACTTTGAAACTCATCTTTTTAATGATTATTTGTCATTTCTGTTTCTTCTTGCTAGTAGAAATAAAAAGGTTAGAGAAAAAATATATAAAATATGAGTGTTAAAAAAAATACCTTCGGTTTTTCAAACTTCAAACAAAGCAAAGCTGGATAGAAGGCTTGTATAGTACTTCATGCTGTTCTTATTTCCTAAAACTGTTTGTTTGCTCCTCATCACTGAGTGCCTATCTCGTAATTGTTTGAGCCATATTGAGTTATATTGTCAGCACAGATGTTATCCAAAATTTCAGCTTCTTCTTGTCATTAGAAATTCCTCTTCATAAATCCAGGTATGGCAAGTGCAGAATTTAGAAGCTAATTTGTCTTTGATCCTCATTCCTGCTGCAAGGGTCACATTACATGTCAGGTTGCTCAGAGAGGCTGCGGAGTCGCCTTCTCTGGAGATATTCAGAACCTACCTGGACACTTTCCTGTGCAACCTTCTGTAGGGAACCTGCCTTAGCAGGGACCTGGACTAGATCATCTCCAGAGGTCACTTCCAACCCCTACGATTCAATGATTCTGTGTGATTCTGTGATTCTGTGTCATGATAAGAAACTGAGTCAGGATTTACTTGAGCCTCTTACTTCATGCTACCTGTCTGGACGTCATTTTTCCGCTGCATAGAATCACTGGCACTCGATTTCAGACACCTCTTAAGGGAAAGGTGGGTGTTTTTTTCCTGAGATAAGGACTTCACTACCACTGAAAGAAAGAGTTTCGTCCGTGCCTCGTGCTGGTTCCCAAACTTCCACTGTTTCTCACACAGGCTGGCACAAACCTCCTTGCAGTCATACAGGGAGCTGTTCTGGGGAGCTGATTTGTCTGGAAAATAATCTCTTTTTTTCCCCAGTATCAGCTTTCAGCTGCCTCCCTTCTCTGGTCCAATGTGCTGCACCGTCATACAGGCTCCTGGAGCAGGAGGGAGCAAGCAGCCTGGGAGCCTGCTTCTTCCAGGCAGCACTGCTGGTTACATCTGCCAAAGGAGCTCCTGGGACTGCAGTCAGTGAGAGATAGGTATCTGCAGAAGGCAGCTCAGTGCACCTTCATTGCTTCCCTAGAGGCATCCATTAAGCTCTCCAAGTTAGAAGGCAAGAATCCATGTCTTTGTGCCCGTAAAGCATGCCAAGGAGCCCTAGGAAAAGAAAAGTGGAAAAGCCCACCCTGAACAAGGAAGTCTTTGAGGCAATGAGGCCTGTGTCCTTAGCAGTCTGTGCCACTGGGTGGAGTTTTGACAACACTGCGATGGGATTGTTGAAGAACATACGCCAGGTTTTTTTTGCAGACACGAGACGAAACAGACCACAACAAGGAAAGATTTCCTGCACTTCCTTGTTCTGGTATTAGAAGAGAATCCACAAAGAGATTATCTAACCTGTAGCTACTTTTTAATGCAAATGTATTATTTTAGTACATGGCTTAATTTACTGCCTAGGCTTCTGTCTTATATCTTGATGTATTCAAGGAAATATGAGGTCTGTATAGCATTGAAACTAGACAATCTTCAAGGTCTCTTCCAAACCAAACCATTCTGTGATTCTCTCGTTGCATCCTTCATGGGCAACAAAATGATCAAAACTCTTGAGTAAGGTCAGTGTAAATGGTGTTCTTGGGAGCCTGACAGATGATAGAACTGTATCAGGTAGCTGTATCAAAATTCATTGCTGGAGCCTTACATGTTAAGAGGGCTTTGCAAGCTGTGGATTGTGCTTGCACCATTGAGTTTGTGCTTGCATTGCCTGAGAGCAGCAGTGTTTGGTGAGAGCCATTGCAAAGCCATTTCTCGACACAGTATGCTGCTGCGCTGGGAACATGATACAAGATACTTGACAGTACAAGTCAGCTGGGCATCCTCTCTTCTCACAATTGTTCCCATTTATCTTTCACTGTATCATTTAGAGACTTTTACCAAGACAAAGCATGTAAAGAGTGTGTCTTCTCTTTCCTCCAAGCCCATAAGTCATAGCGTTTTTTGGCTGACTGATAAGACAGGATGCAGGGAGAGAAGTAATATTCAGAGGAAATTTTCTTTGTCAGCGGCTCATCCTCTGACTTTGCAGTAGTCACTCATGTTTATTATATGACTTTTCTGTCTCTGGGAGAAAGTATGAGCTTAAATATTACATAGCATATCCAGGATCAGTTCCAGACATGTCTATTTGGTGATATTTTTAACTAGGCTGGTGTGTATTTCACCTCTGTTGTTTCTAGAAAGATTAATTTGATAAAAAGAGCTGTGTGATTGCCTGATTACCTGATTGCCTGATTACCTGACGCTGTCAGGTGGGATCCATGTTTTACCAACATATTCAAAATAAGCAGTTCTGGAAGCATCCAGAAAGGAGATTTTCACTTTTCTGAAATTACAGTCTGTTTTAATGTTTTGAAAAAAAAAAAAAGAAAGAAAGAAAAGGTCCGTATTGTTTGAATTTTTATCGTCTTGGGCCTGACTATGCTCTGCTAGGTATATACCTACTAGGCAATCATATGTCTATCCTAATGCCATGTCCTGTGCAGACATGGCAGAAGTTATTTGCATTTATTTCTACAGCCGTCTTGAGACTATGATGACTCGTCATTCTACATAATCTGTTCTTGGACAATGACCTAAACAAGGCGGCAGAAACACTGAAGTTTGCCATAAGCACCACACTTTGCCAAAGATTTTGATGTCTTGGGCATTAGATGACTCCTGTCACAATTTGCCTCTGTAAATCAGTCTGTATGTGTGGTACTGCACACTTTGCTGGATATTTCAAAGTTAGTTGGAAGCAAGCACAACAGCGTCCCTTGGCATAATTATTTCTTCTAAAGCCCAGCAAAAGTACAATAAGTAACCTGGCACTTCACAGACCATCAGCCCTTCTGCTTTCATCCATATACACCTTGCTATCTAATTGCCTTACGTGTCAGTCTCTAAGATGAAGTCTCTAAGATGAACCAGCTTATGTGCTAACTGAAACATGGGAATAGCTACAAGAAAAATCTAAAGAGCCTACACATAACAGGACTTGCTGGAAGGTGGTGACCATCAAATAAACCTTGGCCAGTTCAAGGAGAGGTGGATCCCTCATCCCTGACATTAAAACCATCTAGGCTCTCTCTCACTCTGTATGGCACCCTGGGATCAGTTATCTCTTTCCTCCTGCAGAAACCACAGGATACAATAGAATACTCGGCAGATTTTCCCTTTTAATTTTAAGTTTAAGCAAAAATCTAAAAGCCTGGCTATGAAAGGAGAGTGTTTCAAGTCACAGGAGAGGGCATGCTGAGAGACTTTCCACTCAGATTTGCAGGCCATAGGTCATGTTCTGTTCTTCAGAATACCTTATTTGCCTCACTAAAGCCAACATGATGCAAGTTGAAGAAAAATTTGTCTCTAGAGATGCAAACAAGTATCCAAGCTTGAAGTGCTGAGCTAAGCTTTCAGATATCCTGAAGTCAGTCCAAGGCTGTTACCAGTATTAAGGGCTAATGGCTGTCTGCTGAGGAAGTGTTTTTTAGTGGAAATAATGTTGTTTTGGTAGACTTTTTACTGCAAACGTTTTAGGAGACCAAGCCACGTGTTTTACAATCTGCAAGGTTAAACTTTAGCAGTTGATGTAAACCTGCCAGGCTGTTGAGAATAGTTCTGGTCTTGAAATCAGTGATGAAAAGCAAATACTATGGGCTTTTATTGATGAATTTACTTCTTAGGCATTCCAGTGAGTGCAAATCTGAAATGTTGCAACATGCTCTACATATTGTTTGTTTGCTTTTCACAATCAGCCTTTTTCTCTGTCCTGAGCTTACTGACATGTTTTACTTTAGCTTCTGCTTTTCTGTTGTGTTTCTTGAATGTCAAGCTTCCGCAGGAGAAGAAAAAGTTCTTTATCTGTTTTCATTAATAAATAATGTTGTAGCTACTCAGAATCACAATGAGAGAATCTTCTGAAAGAACCACCATTTGTTTCAGATTAATTTTTTTTTGTGTGTGTTATTCACAGCTTGTGCATGAGCCTAAGCTGGTTCTTAAGGCAAATGCCAATTTGCATACGTTTTTCTTTTTGCCTTGTTTGAAACCAAGATGTTACATGCAGCTGTAATACAAAAGGATTTATGTAGCATACTTCAGCTGAATAAATGCATGCGTATGTTTGTGCCTGTAGCAAGGATTTTCAGTTCATAGTCAGGCATGTGTTGCTGAAATCTTACCTTCTTACTTAGGTCAAACTCACGCTATAGCTTTTGGCTTCTGAAATGATCAGTCAAGTGCTCATTTCACCAAGTTAGGTATTGTGAGCAGATGGCATCTCTGGTTCAGTTTATTTTGTGTGCAAACTCTGGTGTGAGCTGTGAAACTGCCTCTTGTTGTCCTGACTTGGAAGCAGCTCTGAATCTCCAACACTTGAGATCAGCTTGGCACTGAACAGTGATTCCTCACTGCCTTGGAAACAGCTCCCAGTCTTGCTCCGCTTCTTTGTTTGGTATGAGACAATAAAAAAAACATTCCAAAAAGTTTATGTGAGGTGTTTCCCACTGCCATAGCCTGAGTGGAGCATGGGGCAGTAGTGCCTGACTGAAGAACTGATGGACAGAACAGTGGCCCCTCAACCTGTTATGGGCGTGGAACACGTCTTGGTGCCGAAACAAGTGGCACCAGTCCAGCCATCATTAAAAGTCAATAAGGGGAGGCATCCAGATACAGAAGATACAGATCAAACCTGTTTGTCTGGAAAACAGAGCCTTCTCTTCTCCAGACTGATCAAGCCCAGCTACCTCAACTTTTCTTCATAGGAGAGCTACTCCAGCACTTCGATCATCCTCGTAGCTTCCTCTGGACCTTCTCTGATAGCTCCATTTGTTTCTTGTGCTGGGGTCCCAGACCTGGACTCAGTGCTGCAGGTGTGGGGCCTCACAAGGGCAGAGCAGAGGAGGACAACCACCTCCCACTCCCTTGTGACCACCCCTGTTTTGATGCAGTTGGCCTTCTGGGCTGTAAACGTGCACTGCTGGCTCGTGTTCAGTTTTTTATCAGCCAATACTTCCAAATTCTCTACTGGGTTATTGTTTATCCATTCTTTGCCCAGCCGGATGTATCTGGGGGATTGTTTTCACCCTGGTGCAGCATCATGCATGTTGCCTTGTTAAATCTCATGAGGTTGTCATGGGCCTACCTCCCAAGCTTGTCCAAGTCCCTCTGGGTGGCATCCCTTCCCTCCAGCATGTCAACCACATCACTCAACCTGGTGTCATCCATAAACTTGATGAGAGTGCATTCAATCCCACTGTCCAAATTACTGACAAAAATGTTAAACAGCACTGGTCCCAGTACAGACCTTTGAAGGACACCACCTGTCACTGTTCTCCAGCTGGACATTGTGCTCTGACTTTCTGAGTGCAGTGATCCAAACAGTTCCTGATCTACCATTCGGTCCATGCAACAAATCTATGTCTCACCCATTCAGCTCAAATCGTCTTCTGTCCCCGTTGAGTCACTGCTGTCCATTCGCCATTTACTATTTACAGTCAGGTCTGTCAACCTCTCATCATAAATAAAGCTCTGTGGTATACAAAGGATCAAAAAATGTACATTCAATTTTAGTATCTTCTTAGTCGTTGCTTTCTATAGCATGAATTTAAAAAGAAGCAGCAGCTTCAAATGTAATTCAAATTTATAGATCACAACTTAGGTGTTTTTTGTTTTCTTTCTGGATACCTTTTTTTCCCTTGTTCTGTTTTATTTTTGTGTTCTTTTTTTTTTTTTTTCCCCTCATCTCCACCTACTTATTCTGGGATGCTTGTAGGTCAGCCTAGCATATTAATGGGCTGAAAATATTGGCCTATGTAAAGATTAGATGCAAGGTTCAGCACTGTAGATTTTAATGCGAAGATTTTGAAACCCTGTCTGAAGGATTGTGTTGAAACAGAGATCATCATCTATAATTCATCTCACTTTTCCAAATTCTCACTGGTGCTGAAGGGCCGTCAAGATTTAGTATTCACTCAAATAAAATGAGACAACATGATTTAGTGTATAATCAAGAATTAGATCTAAGTAAAAGGGTGACATTTCACAAGGTCACTATTGTTTCTGTAACAAAAGCAACTGTCTGTACTGCAAAAGAATGGGAATAATTAAGAAGACTTTCTGAACCCAATTAGAATTGTAATCAAGAAATGTAGTATACTTTGGGAAATACGCTAAAGTAGTTGTAACAAATATAAGTTCTTCTCTTTACAGACATTAGTTTGTCATTGAAATCTGATCAAACAAGTAATTTGTCTTTCAACTCATCAGATTTGATTAACTGCATTTCTGGCACTGAGCCAAACCAGGTTAGTTTTGCTATAATGTTTTTTCACATATGGATGCTAAGCATCATCTGTTTTAAATCAGGTGTTTGCATTTATTTTATGCCCTAATATTTTCTAATTCTAGTCTTATCATAAAGTCTTTCTCTCATGACTAACAAAGTAATAGCTATAACGTTTCAAATTTAAGGGAAGTCTGAGCATATTTCATACAAAAAACAAACAAACAAACAAACAAAAAAAACGATTATCAGAATCTAATGAAATCTTTCTATATACTACCACTGGAACTGTCTCAGGCTTCTGTGAGAAGCAGAAAAATTTACAATTGATGGCTCTCCATGGGTATTAGGATGTGAAAATACATACTTTGGGAAAGTCGACATTTGGTATGATGATGAAAGCCTGCATTACAGCATTCAGCAGTTTAAATTTCCAAATAACCTCAGTGTTCAAGAGAAAATTAGCATTTATTCACAGAATTTGTCTGAAAACACTGTTAATGTATCAGTTCTATCAGTAGGCAGTAATTAAATGGTCAGACTAGTAGTGTGCTATGGTTGTCTCTTTTGTTGCCATAATCCTATTTACATATAATTTTAAGATATCCAAAGATCCTTCATGATGGCATGATAAAAATGAACATAAGCTTGCTGTAGATTCCTAAAATTTTGCACCTTAGAAAAACAGGAAGATATTACTATCAAGTCTTTGCTGAAGGTATCGTACTTCTTTATGGAGGTCCAGTGCATTTAGACCTACCAGTAAGACCTGTGGATATGTGACATCACAGTACCACCTATGAGATGTTCTTAAAAGCACATTCCTGGGCACTTTCCCAGATAAGTTTAAATATTGTCAGCCAAATGGTAGACTACATGGAATGTGAAATAAAGCTTCCAAAATTAGGTGTATATAGGAAAATTACAGAAGAATTTTCTGCCCAAAGCTAAACTGCATCTTGGCTCGATTTTGTTTCCCTCTTAAATTTCTCTCTCTCTGAAACTCTTGAATTTTACCTGCCCATGCAAACCGAGATTGGTTCACCAGCAGTGAAGAAAAGATCAGTAAGAGATGAGTTTTTCACAGAAGTGGAACAATGTACTGAGGTAGAACTTAGTAACAGTGCATGACTCGGGGATGTTCTCACATTAATTTCTATTCTCATTGTTGTTTTTATTTACTATTAAGAAAGTACTTCTAAACAAATAGACCTCCATCATGCTTTACTGCTCACCTGTAGAGGTGGTGAATAAATCACAAAATACCATGTGATTCAGTGTTCCATAAATGTAGTTTTGGCCCTTTTTTGTGTGATTATAGTTTGTGGTTGTTGCTTAGAAAATGGTGTAATTGTTGCATTATCCTCAAGACCTGTCTGAGTAGAAAACTCTACCCTTTTGTGAAGGAGCATAGATGGAATCACAGTTACTAAGGCCACAGTCAAGATACATACATCTGGCTAAATGCAAGCAAGTGATCTGTGGGCTCTTTTAAGTTCAGTTTTCCATTGCTGAAGCCCTGGAGTAAAATCAAAAGAGAAGTTGCTGGCTTAAATGTTGCATTTTTTGATACCTTAAAAGTAACAGAAGCATAACGGAATAAAAATGAAGAGAATGAGAAAAGCTGGGCCAGCAGGCAGGTGAGAAGTGATCACTGCTGGAGCTGAGTTGTGCAGTTACAGGGCCTCCAGAGCAGGAAAGGTATCTGTTATAGTGATACTTAGCACATATACCAGTGTCTAATACATGCATTTAGAAATCTATGTGTCAGTAGAGTGTCCTTACTGACAATGCAGAGTCTGACACATTAGAGCAAGTTCTTGCTGTAAGGATTTTCTGAGTCGTATTCTTATCTTTGACAGCCATTCCTCCATCCTGCTTTTCAGGTTTACTTAGGGTTCAGGTATCATACCTCTCTTAATCCCTTGTTTTCTTTTAGCAAAGAGCAGAGAAATACCTATGTCACAATCATTTTGGAGGGATAGTGTGCTGTGGTTTGAATGAAGTGACATCCAAAGCACTTAACGTACTGTGTGTTAAATGTCCAGAGCCTGCTGACCAAAAGTGCACATTGGAAAGCCACTAAGAGAGTAGTGAATACCTTTGTAGATGATACATTTGAGTGTTTTTTTCACTGACTTACCCTTTCTTCAATTGTTTTAAAGACTCCTTATTTATGCCCATTAATCTTTCATTAATCTAAGCAGACCGTGAAAGCTGTATTGCTTCTGTATTAATGTCACCCAAGGGAATGAGCCCTTCCTTGGCACAGCGTCCTTAAGGTCAGTATTTTTGTCAGAAGGGGAATCTGCTTAGTGGCTAATTAATGTAAATCTACAGACTTAGACTGGTCTTCAGCTAATTTTAATGTTAGCTCTGTGTTTTGTCCGGTCAGGAAATAGCTCTGTTTTCAAATGAAGCAAATCAGGCTTCCCCATAAATTCCTTCTGCATTTATTTGAAATGGCTAATCTATGAAAAGATGTTGAAGGAACATGAGAAACAAGCCAAGAGGGAACAGCCAATTTTTTAATAATGCTCAGTCTTCATTTCTTGTAAATCCACTAGTCTTTAATTCCATTAACTCAGGTATATTTCTGGAGTCTGTAGTTCAAGTAGTGGGAGGAAAAGGCCCCGACAGCTCCCTCTGTGGTACGTACCCAACTGAGCTCTGAAGCGCAGGAGTGACAGCGATGGGTCCTCACAAAGGAGTGAGTATTAGAGGGAAGTTCAGCAGAGGATACATAAAACTCTAATCATTTTTGGCAGTCTGTCAGAACAAAAAAAAAAAAAAAGAGAGAGAGAGAGATTTCCTCTATAAATCTCTCCACTGTGCTTTTGAATGTGATTGTTTTATCCAAATCTGTTCTGCACATGAATCACTAAATGCAATAGTAAAATCAGGATGAATCTGGAGGCTTACTTCAGACCTCTCAACGCTGTGCAGATGATCAGAAGACTCTTTTAGGCTCATAGCCATATCACAGAAATAAAAGCTGAAGGAAAAAAATGTACTATTCTGTTAAGGACAGTTCCCTTCTGAGTCATGAATGCTCCTTGTTTGTGCATTGTTCATCTTAGTGTTGAATCTCCAATACTTTGGGAGTCGTCTTTTTTCCACTGTTAGTTTGATTCTATCAGTCTAATACCATTCGTATGGTTTTACACTCCTTTGGTGTTTCCATCCCTCTGAATTTCAAAGCTAAAAAGTGACCAGCTCAGCAACTTTCCCATTTGGAGAAGGACATCAAAATACTCCGTATTCATAAACTCAGATGTGTCGCATATATTTCTTTCATTTGCAAGAGTCCATCTGAGATTTAGTCATTGTCATCAATGTCATCAGTCATCAAGCATTGAGAACTGCTTGATATTCTTGTGTTATTACTATTTTGTTAATTTATGAGGATTGTATACATGATATATTGGCGTAATGAAGAATGGAAATAGTTGTTTTATAAGTACCTTTAAAAGGACACTGCTGGTCGGTCTACAAGAACTGCACATTAACAAGGGACAAAATTGTTGTCGCAGTCATTTAACTTTTGAAATCTACTGAAAAGGATGCATGTACAAGAAAATTGCAAAACTGCAAAGACTCAGGTTCTTACTAAGTTTGAGCATAAATTGAGCATAAAATACTTCTATTCTTCTCCAGGTTGTTTTTAAAATTTCACTGGGTCTTCTTTGAAGTTGGTAACTCATAGTTCATGATTCATTGCAATAATAAAGTTCTGAATTACTGAACAAGTAAACATCCTGGCTGCTGTAATAAAACAGAACATCCAAAAAGCACAGGAGTAATACTGCACGCCAGGAGGTTCTAAAATAACCAAATTGATTCAGTCATCTTTGTTGCTTAGGAAAAATATGCTATGGTCCAGATATGCAAAAAGAGTAAGAATATCCCATAAAACCTCTCCATTCTCCCTACTGTCTGTAAAGGTGAAATTGGGAGGTTTCTATCATGAAAAATTGTGAAAAATCAGCATGGGTTTCATTCTCCAGATACTCAAAGCAACAAGTTATTTTTGGTTGTCAGTGATCAAAGACTGAGAAGAAACTCCTCAGACTACTTGGGGACCTCATCTTTCCTTTGTTGCACATGCCCGTGCGTCAGGCAGGTCTTGTAGCAGGGCTTCTGAGAGGAATTGCTGTATGACAACTCAGTAATCTCCCTTGGGGCTTCACTCCAGATGTGTAAGGTAACAAATGATCATCATAGTAATAAAGCCTCTGAAAGCTTTTTGGCTTCTTAGTTTTTATATTTATACATGTGGGTCGTAACAGGGAACTTTCTTCTAACTGAAGAATGAGAGTTCTGGAAGTTTCCTTCAAAGGCATTCAACTAGTTGTCCTGTGGATACAAACAGTATTTTCCCTTCCTTTACTTCACTAGACTAAAAACCTCACCAAATTCTGCTGCTTCAAATTCAGTGGAATAAGGATTTTTAATTTGCACCCCATGAGAATATCTGCAGCATACAATGGAGCATTTTTCTGTCTAGTGTATGCAAATGCTATTCCACGTAAATTAGTCAGTCAGTATTTTGAAATGGTTAAAATTTAGGGAAGCCAGAAGTAGCTTGGGAGCTCAACAGTGGCAAGTTCAAGAATTTACAGCTTAACTGGTCTTCGAAAAGCGGTGTGAATTAACAGGAGCAAATGTCAAGAACAAGGATGGACCAAGGGTCAGTACGTTCCTGAGTTACTTCACTCACATCTCACAATGGTGTGGGAAGGGAATAAATGACGAGAGATATCAGGATGAATTTGTGCATACCAGGTACTGCTTAAGTGACGAAATACAGAGTTTAGGATGTAGTGTCATCGATAATTGTTAATACACAGCTATGTGGCTTATGAAACCTGGCCAACTTGTGTCCCTGCTTTTCTGAAGCTCTCACTGTAGTGAGTCCAATAATTGAAAGCTTCTTAGGTTTGTGAGGAAGACTTCTGTGATTCTGCCAAGTTGTCCTTATTCTGCAGATGTTCTCTAACAGGGCTGTGCTGTGTCATTCCTTTCATATTTCCTCAGCCTTGCAATCCACGCTGTGTAACTTTGTGCTTACCTTAGCATCTCTCCTGAGTGGTCACCAATATACATTATTTCTTCTCCACACAATCAGGGCATATACATGCCAGACCGAGAGGCACTGTCATCTTTACTATTTAGACTGAGTGGCAATGATCACATCTTTGTGTCGGCTGGCACATTTCCTTTGCAGTTTGCCCGTATTATTTCCTCTCCTTCAGCTTTTCTTTCCAAATGCATCTTCAAAAGAAGAAAAGGATGGGAAAACCCGTCTTTTTTTCCTCGTCTTTCTTTGTCCTTCTTTCTCCTGCATCCCCTGCTTTTCTTTCAGAATCCACTCTGCTGCAGATGTGAGCAGTGCTGTGTGCTATGTGAACGCACTCCCATGTTGCGGTCTCTCCCGTTGGCACCGGCGCTGCTCGCTCCTCCTGCAGCCGCTTGCTGCCACCTCTCGCAGTGATGCGGGTATCGCATGTGCCGGGCTGCAGGGGGCGGCCCCAGGTCAGACCGATCGTCTGCTTCCACCCGAGCTCCCCCTTCTCCTTCGTAGGAAGTGAGCTGATGTTTAAAAAAGGAAAGCAAGCTGTCAGATTTAGCCAGCACCACCGTGATGTGCTCTTGTGTGACTTCTATGTGGAGTTTGTTGCAAAGTTGCAGTTCTTGACATGGATTCTCAGCCTGATAGCCTTTCTTTCCAGATCTGGTGAATATTTTCCTTGGTCTGTGAAGACGATTGTTAGGCTGGAGTACAGTTTGTGAATGCCAGATCACACTTCAGCTGATCTTTCTGGAAAACGTCAGGCCTGGTTCTGAGCACCCTTTGTACCTGAAAGGTGTCAGCTGGTGCAGGAGCAGAAGAAAGGATGCTGGAGGTATCTGTCAGTTATATAGAAGTTGCTTGCTCTCAGAAGGGCAAAGAAAACCTCTTGCGATACTTGTTTACTTCTCATACTGTTTGTTGGTGCAGCAGGGAGAACACAGCTTTCCTCATGTGCCTTACCACATGATGTTATGCAATTCTGAACATCTTCAGCAGCAGCAACAACAGATAAGAGCACTGTTAATTATTGTTCTTATGGATACTTTCTTGAAAAAAGTAATCTTGAGTTACAACTGTGAGCTCATTAGAAATGGGTTTTGTTGTGTTAGCTGCCTTTCCCTTACAAGTACTCTGTTCTCTGTCTCTGCTTCTCTGTCTCTGTTACATATGTAGGCAGGGAAGTTGATGTGGCTTGCCTGTAGCAGAGACCACACAATTCCACCATTGTGCACAGGGGGGCATGATTTGGAAAGCGCACACCAAAACACATGAAACATGGCATATCTCCACATCCCTGCTCATCCCTGTACAGCCTGTCTCATGGGCAGCAGTACTGAGTAATGCTGCAGGATTGTTTTTCCCACAGTTCTCAGCTTTATTTACTTGATTTTCCTGTGTACCAAAGGAGCACAGTATGGACACCACATCTGTGAGCCACGTCAGCTCCTGTTCTGTGGAGGTTCAGTAGCACAGAGAGCGTGGGAAACTGTCTGTGATGCTGAAGAAAATCTGTGCTTCTGCAGGCCATTCGTTCTTTTAACTGTATCTGTCTCACTTGACAAAAGGGATGGAGTTCGCTCCTGAAAGGGAATAGCTGACCATTGCCTCTTTATTCAGTGCTTTCAATCTCCAACATTGATCTTTAAATTTTTTTTGTTTGTTGACTCTGCTGCAAACTTGCTACAAGTTCCTTCTGGCATTTTCCAGAGCACTGCGCATGCCTCCCATCTGTTAGCAGGAATGCCTACGTAATTATTGCTCAAAACTGGTCACGAAATTAGCCTTCAGTGTTCCATGTTCCTCAGCAGAACATCTGTATTTTTCAGGAACTATTGCAATATTTAGACTTCATGGGCAGAATACTCTCTTGTGCATTATTTCCCTTTATTTTTCACTGAAATATTTTGTTCTTTTCACAGCTGTTGAACTCATCTTTCTTTCTGCTAAGAACTTTGTGCAATGTGGTCTCCTTTGATACTGACAGAAAAGAGGTTGCCTTCCTTTCCCCACCACATTGTTCCAGAACTTTGCTGCTGTCCCTTTGTGGACAGGTAGTACGTAGAGCAAGGGCTGAGTCAGACTGACAAGCACCCTGGTTAGGAACTGACCCTCTTGTCTGCTGGCTCCATCCTTCTTTCCTTATATGTGATGTATGTTAAATTACTAGTACTATACTGTACCTATTTAAAATATCATCCACAGGCAGCAAATATTGTTCATTTCGCCGTGCAATTTGAAAGAATCAGAATTTCCTGGTACTGGGGAAATCACCACGCCTCCATTGAAGTAAATTGTCCAACAATAGTTAAAGTTGGTGGATTCAGAAGCAGAACCTAGTCGATAGAGCACTCATTTTCAATGTACAGATCTGAACTACAGTAAATAACACTCTGGGTCTTCGTAATTGTTTGCGATTTTAAATGTATTTAATTTCCCTGTTTGCATATCCATCTTTTTTATTATGCTTTAACAATGACGCAGTGTGTTTGCTTTGAGAGTGGATAATATAGAGTATACTGTTGCATACAGTTTGTTCTGCCATTGATTTGCATGTTGGAGCACTTTATTTTTCTGGAAGTTTAAGTTTGCCCTAAGTTCTGATACCTGATAATTCCACATGAACCTTTTAAAATTACCATGATAAATACTTTGTGTTAAACCCTCAGAGTACATCTTCCTCTTTCATTTACTCTTTAGTTAGCTAGATTTTTTTGTATCAGTTACATCCGCATGAGTATTTCCCTACCTAGCTGCATGCTAGTGAGTTGTGTTTCTGTGTGTCTCACACAGTGCCCCACCAGTGTCTCCACAGAACTGCCGGAGCTCTGGTGGCAGTAGGGCTGTCCCTGAGGTGAGGGTGACCTGCTCTGCTTTACCCCAGTTATAAACTGACTTCCTAACAGCATCTGTGACTACTGTTCCATACTTGAGGCCAGCTCCTTTTACGGTTAAATTTTATTAAAGAGACTTTTAAATAAACAAACAAAAAGAAAACAACAACACTGAAGAACTTAATTTCCAAAGGATTTAGCCCTCTGACAGCTCTAGATTGACCTTAAGGCTTCTTTTGTTTTGAAGCCCATCCATATGTAACTTTCAGTAAGTTGTTACACTATTATATTCCCTTCTAAATCATTAAAGTATATGTAGCGTTGAAACTACACTGAATGGAAAACTGTGACCTCAAACAAATGTAAGCAGAAGAGATGGTGTGTCTGCATTCCTGATTCTTTCAGAAAACCACTCCATTGTTTCAGCTACTGTTTTGGCAGAGCTGCTTCTGGCTGAGACAGCGTTTATACCACGGCTAATCTGCGGCCATAGCAGAAGGAAAGCAGAACACAAAGAGATCCTACTCACTTGCAGCACAGTTGTGGCAGCTGAACATTTTGGCTGGGCGGGACTGGAACTCCTCTACCAGAACCAGCATGGTGGAAACCACAGATTTGCTAGGTTTTTTTCCATGTTTCCTGCCGCTGAATCTGCGTACTTAGCCAAGCCATTATCTGGGATGAGATGAGTGGTTTTATTCATTTATTGCCATTGTGCCCAAATGCATTCAGCTGAGCTATTGTATTCATTTATCAGAGTCTGGTACGGTTTGTCCGGGCGATGGAGCTCACACAGGGTCCTGTACAATGTTGATAATTGCCTCCTGTAGCAAACAAGAAGTTGAGAAGATGCACCCCAAGAGTGCCAAGCATTATATAAATCAGCGTGACAAGGTTTCCTTCAGTCAGGCACAAAAGCCTGTGGTTTTGGAGGCTGGAAGCTTGACACAGAATCTGGAAACAACTGATCAGATAACAATTTTTGTTAGAAATTGAGCTGGTCATTAAAAAAGTAAAAATATGAATTGCAAATCAGAAAACCAAGAGTATCTGGATCCTAGATAAATCTGTTCCATGCAGAGAAATTCTTGTGCAAGTTAAAGGAAGGCTTTTGTGATGAAATAGTGAGTCCTGTCACGAGGGAGCAGAGAAGAAAGTGGGGCCTTGGGAATGCGTTCCTCTCAGGTGTTCTCTTACACATCTTAATCAGCATTCTGTGTGCATTGCTGATCCTCTCCGTCATAACTGATTGCACTTCTGGCTGCATTTTTACCAGTTTTTCTAGAACAGTTTGTATGTCTCATAGTCCTTAATTTAGTTTCCATATAACGCTGGTGAAGTTTTATTCCATTCAATTCCTTTGGTCATGTTAAGAAGTGACTGTGTGACTTCTACCCCTGGAGATGAGGACATGGTTTATGCGAGCTTTAAATATGGTATGTCCCAGCTTTGACTGCAGCTCAGGCATCAACAGAAATATTCTAACTTAGGAGGGTTTTCCAGTATATCATTTTCTTATATTCTTACACCTGCTTCAGTGAAACTAGCTATATTTGTTCTTGATTCACATAGCTGAGGATAGAAACAGGAAAAACTATAACATGTACTTCCTTACCTCACTTGTTTATAGAAGATGGGAGAGACCTGAGTCTTGCTGATTATAGGTTTCCTGCGAGTGAGGCAATTTTACTGGTGTCTCTGAAGTGGAGGCACAACATTTTATTTTTCTTTTGCTTTGTTTTTAAACAATTAGATGAGTTTTCATTAAAGTAAAAGATAGTTGAAGCTTGAAAGGTGAAACTATGATACGTAGAAAAATAAAAATATGGTACCACTCTTGAATCTTCTATTCTATTTTGTTTTCAGTCTATGTTATAATAGTTTACAATGTCACAGTCACGTGTTAACGATGATTTCTGCCAGATGGAAATTGTTTGATGAATGATGCAAAGTTTTCTATAAATTCAGGTCAAGGTCAACCAAAAGCATTTTGAGATTTAGGCTGAAGACATCAAATACTGCATAGCATAACAATCAAAACCAAGTGCCATAATCAAAATGTTTCATCTCGGTATTTTCTGAAAAGGACCAGTTTAACTTTCTTCCTTTTTGCTGAAACATTTCATTTGAAAATGTGTTTCGATTTAAAAATGAAATTTCTTTGAAGTTCAGTAGAATGGAATGTGCTGTTTAAGTCTTTTTCATTTAAAAAAGCAATTATTTTAGGCTGGTAAGAAGAATTTAAAATATTTGGTGGGGGCATAGGCCACGAAGCTTATGAAACCTCATATTTACACAAAGGTGTTCGGTCCTTGTTCAATGTCCAAAGTGTAAAATGAGGCAATACTGCATAGCGAGCAAAACAGAAATGTCTAATATTCGTGTATTACTTACTGCCTATGTGGACGCTTGTCATTGCAAAATGCAGAGGACAAAACTTGAACCAACAAGCCAAAGAAATACAAATTACTTTGGTATTCTGTAAATGTTTCTGTCTGGACTGTAAATAAAGCAGTCAACATGCAGGAGGGTCACAAAATCCCCATGCAGAGGAGGAAACATCTGATGCGTGTGGATATCTGTACCTCAATACTTTTTCCAAATTTGAATTTAAATAAGTTGTACTGAATATTCTCAGTTGCAATGCTGCAAAAATATTCGTGAAAGGCTTAGCAGGCGGAATCCAGTGCTCTTGTGTTTTTCATGGCCAGGGATCATTTCGGCGGTCATAACACCTGACTAATATCCAAATTTTGGGTGCCAATGGAGAAATTCTCTTAAAGAGATGATTGTATTTCACAGATAGTGAAGATAGGTGAGCACTTCCACATGCTGCGATCCCCTTCTGGAAGGCTTCTTAGACCAAGTAGGAAATGGTGGCATTTTGGAATGACTTCTTGATTAGACCCTTAAAAATTAGGAAGAAGTTGCATGCTTACTTTGAAAGCAATGAATCATACCCACAGCTTTTGCTTTTATTTTTCTCACAAGGCTGGCAAGACTGAGTAATTGTACCAGTCGTTTCATGGATCTACATCATTTCAGCTTTGAAAAATAATGGAAATTATGAATAATGAAGCAGCATGTGGCAGAACAGGCACATGCTTGTGAGCTGCCTGCATCTCTGTCAGAGTAGCGCTATAACTGCACAATGAAAAATTCACAACCTGCACTCAGTTCAAGGTAGCAACTCTAATGTTAGCAATACAGGCCCTGTCACACTGCTGACCTGCTCAGCTGTGTAAACATAGAGCTTTGGTTAGTCTAGCGCTGAGCTCTGCAGTACCACACTTCCCTTAAAACAGAGCTTTCCTTTGGAAGGGCAGGGGTAATTCAGGTATGTCTGTACTGAACTACAGCTCTAGCATCAGTGTACCTCCGCCCTGGGTGTCAGGCCGTGGCACTAACATATCCATTCTGACAAAAAAAAAGCTGGATCCATCCTTTAAATTTGACCTCTTATAGATGTAGTCATCTAGATATATGCATGTAAGAAGAATTTATATCTTGCCTCATTGCTCATAAGCAATTGGAAGGAAAGTTAGTTATGTGTAAAAAGTGCTATGCTTCATTTTAACAGCATATTGGTCCAGTTTATGGATTCCTTTGATTTATCTGATTCTGACTTCTGCCATTTTTCTTGGCAGATCTTCTGCAGTGGCCACAAATCAGCAAGTGCAGGTCACCTGAGCTGGAGACATTTTCGTGTTATTGGACTGATGGAAACCTCACTACTTCAGGAACAATACAACTGTTGTATATGAAAAGGTATAAAAACGTGTATGTTGTATATGAAAACAGTGGAAGAAGGAGGAAAAGAATGAGAATTCATTCTTATTCTAACCTACTTACATGTAGGTTGCTCCAAAATTAATGCCCCCTATTTATTTCCCTGGAAACTACAGCAGCTACCAAGAGTGCAATCATGCTATTTGATAAAGCAAACCTGCAGCTACACAGCAGTCCTTTTCAACATAGTCACCACCGTTAGCTTTGCAATTTTGCAAACATTGAACAAGAACGTGTATGCTGCACTCATAGAAATCTGCATCAGCATAGAAGAACCACTGTTGCTGTTGCCACTGCTGAAACACACCACCCACCACCTCGTTGTGCTCACATCCACTGCTTGGTCTATGCAGACATTCAGCAGGGGTCAGTGAATGTCAGTGGGTGCCATTTTTTTTTCCAGTGGAGGAATTCAGAGGCAGGTCTTTGTTTCATACGCACCTCCGTGTCAGACACCTTTGTGTCAGACCGCCCCTCTGCTGCCATCTGTCACACAGCAACACCATGTAATGGGATACTGGTGGGAAGGTTCAGCCTCTACTGCCATACCACCAACATCTGCCTCTGGTGTCATGGGCCAACATAATGCTGGCATTACTTTTGGAGCAGCCCTCATATATGCCTGTTAAGTCACTGTTCTTGATTTTCCACTATTATACAAACAATAATGTATTTAAGGATGCAAAGCTGTGTTTTAAGTGCATATTTTTGAATTTATTTGTTAATTATCAAGCTTTTTGCAGTCATGAACTTTACATGGGAATTCAGAAGACATTCATACCGAATGTAGGTCTTGGCTTAATAATCTGAAATTGAACTGTGAAATGTGAACTGTGTGGGTTGGGAAAGGAGTTTCTCATAGGGAACCTTAGTTTGCTCCTTAACAATTTAACATGTAGCTGTGATATTCATTATGTCTGTGTACAGAGGAGTTTGTATACAAGCCCTTTTCAGTTTTTATTAAAGTTATATAAAACCTTCATTGGTCAACGGCTAAACTCAAGTCTGAATGTGCAGGTCTAGGTAAAAACCACGCTCTGAGACTGGGGATTATTTTTCACACAGTTCTGTGTAATTCAGATTTACATTCCACTGAAGTTTTTGTAAGTTTCTGCTTGTTAAAATTATTAGCCAGAAAGAGGACATACCCATTACCAGTAACAGCTAATTGGGAAACAGAAACCCTTTTACTCACAGGAATAGGAGAAGGATGTGGGTTTCTCTTCCATCTAATGTACAGATTTACAGAAACTTCCTACAGATGATGATACATTTGCTCAGGAAACAAGTTTAGTGGCAAGGCTTGTTTTCTTCCTTACCTTTCTACGACCTCCTAGAATTACAGGGATCCAAATCAAAAACACTATTTAAGTATAAATGTTGAGCTGACAACATCAGTGGCATGCACAAAGATCATACAAACATAAAAAAAATTAAACTCAGTTCCACATATGTTGTAAAGATCGTGTATTTCATCTTTGCCTCAAAAATTAGTATGCTACAATAAAAGGTGTGAACTGAAAAACCATGTTAGAAGTATTTCTGTTTCAATGTGCAAGCAATATTTAAAGCTCAAGATTGAACTACATCAAGTAACTCAGTCTCTTGTTTAACGTGAGCCATAGCATCTGAAGTCCCTGACCTCTACCAAGTCCTGGCTTTGGCAGAGCTACAGTATTTCCTTTAGAGAAGTGTCTGGTCTCATCAGCTAAGCACAAGGCTCCTGCCTAGCAGCGCAAATGCTTCCCTTTCATTTACGTTGCATCTGTCTTTTTTACTTCTTAAGGACCCACACCAGCACTGAAGGATGCAATTGGAATAATTATTTAAGCCTAATCCTCCTCCTGTACAGTAGGAATGACTCTTAGTAAGGAAGAGCATTTACGTTACATTTTTAGGAAACCAAGACTGTAATTTCTGAAAAGATCCCTATTCAGTCTATATTTGGGCTGAGAGATAGTACTGAGAGAAAGAACAGGAATGGCATCTGTTCACTCTGAGGTTATTTTCCTAAAATGACTTCAGAAATAATGCATAAAAATCTGATATAAAAAATACTTTTCTTGTAGAATATTTCTAGTAAACTAGTTGTTCCCATTTTGCTTTAACTGAAGGATTTCTATAGTTTGGACCTTCTGGATCATTTCAGCTTGGCTTCATGAGAATAACCATACAAAATCCATAACAGCTCTTAGTCTGAGAATTCACATCACTCTTCATATCTGCTAGTTTCTCTTTTTTTGAGAGATTAAATGAAATATATGAATGTGACATTTTCTACTACAGTTCTTTTATTTACAAAGAGCACTTATAAATGTTAGAACAAAACAAGAGTGGAAAAAAGTGGTTTTATTGCTAATACCTCCTGTGTTTTAGAAGTTCTTTATCCCAAGTAAGATAGCTTTTCCTCACTTCCAGCACTGTATTTCTTCTCTTTTCTTTCACATCTTGCTGATATAAGTTGTTTTGTGCCAGCATTTGCCCCCAGGCACTTTCCCATGTGAGTAGTAAGTGTCCCAGCGCCTACATTCTCATCTTGGTCACCAGCAGAAGTCCACTGCCCATAGTTTTGCAAGTGGTGCAGTGCTGATCTGCCTTGCAGTCTGGCTTTCAGGTTTTGGATCTCATCGTATAGATAGGTGCATTATTGCAATTAACTTTGCCTGAAGAACAGTTGCTTAAATGCTTGTTAAATTTACACAGGCTCTCTGACTGTTCTTTCAGAAATGCCATCCAACGCATAGAAAAGCCACTAGCAGTACATGAGATGTTTATGTAGGTTGCTTGAATAGTGGTTTGACTCCATTGTAAATCACAGGAAATACTGACGCATATTTCTCACTTCCATAGAAGATATGACTTATCAACAGCATGTCTTCTAACATCTATAATTTGTACTTTGTAAAACCCCTAAATCTCTCTCTCACGTATCTCATGTTTTTGTTGTCATTCTAGGAGTGATGAAGACTGGAAAGAATGTCCGGATTATATCACTGCAGGAGAAAATAGCTGTTACTTCAACACATCCTACACCTCGATTTGGATACCATATTGTGTTAAGCTTGCCAATAAAGATGAAGTATTTGACGAAAAGTGTTTCAGTGTTGATGAAATAGGTACCCTTCCATTATGCATTTTATCTCTATAGTTTTTCAGTGCAATAGGTGTGATTCTGTAAGCTTTCGTACTGTGTTTGAGTTCTCCCCCTGAGAACAGTTTGTAAAAAGTACTGTATATGGGAGGCAATTTGAATTTATAAAATGTGCAATGTGATCTGCATCTAGATAATAGTGCCACTGTTGAGAGCAAGATAAAAGGGTGAAAGCAAATATGTCATTTTACTTTATTAATACCAATGCTCTCAAATGTGTGCATCGGTGTTTGCCCTTGCTGTCACTCTGAGTCCTTCCTAGAGAATGCTATATGCCCTTGGGCACGGTGATCAAGGATGGTGTTAAAGTCTAGATTCTGCAGGTTTCTGGAACCCAACAGATTTTTGTTCCCGAATCAAATAGACTTTTGTTCCTGAATCAAAACATCTGCAGAGTCGGGATATTTAGCATTTCTAGGCTAGGTTTTATAGTTAGTGCAATATGAATTGTGACTGGGATTTCCAGATGTTTTTGCTGGTCCACATCAATGGTGTATGCACGTGCAGTTAAGACTGTATTCCTACAAGTGACTAGAGTGTACCCCCTGTGCCCTTTTGTTCAGCTGAGCAACATCAGAATCGCTTTTCAGATACTGATTTTCAGTGTAGTTCTACATTATTTTCGAGGTTGTTACCAAATATTTGTATTCTGTGTGACTTTAATTGTTGTTTTTATTTGTCAAGAGAACACGGGATAAATTCTGATGGAGAGTTTATGTCTCAGTGTTTTATAAGCCACTCTTGGAAATCATAATTAAATAGGTAATACATTCTTAGTCTTCTTTATTAACTATGCAGATGAGATTTATGCAGAGCATGTCTACTGCTGGTCGCCAGGTACCTTCTTGTTATCAGACATTTAGTGATTTTGTCATTGACTCATAGGTTTAGATTTCAATCAGCAAATATGTGATGAATATGCTTTTTTTTTTTAGTCTTGAAATAATGTAGCTGTGTATAGTAAGAATGGTCATTTTGATTTGAAAACTGGTTGTTTTATTCCAAATACTCTGTTTAAACAGTACTACCTGATCCCCCTGTGCACCTTAACTGGACTCTGCTAAATACTAGTCAAACTGGGATCCATGGGGATATTCAAGTACGATGGGATCCACCACCAACAGCAGATGTTCAGAAAGGATGGATTACTCTGGAGTATGAATTGCAGTACAAAGAAGTTAATGAGACAAAATGGAAGGAGGTATGGAGGAAATATTTATTATGCAGTAGTCATGGTGCAGTGCAGGCTTGTCCTGTCCCTGCCCCATTTGTCCCATTTTGAAAAGCTACGGTATTGTAAATGCTAATTAGGTGATACCTTAAATCTTAAACAGTGCACACATATTCTTCTGAGATTTTCTGGCGTACATTTTAACTTTATATATCAAGATAGCTGGCATACAAGGATGATAATGAGACCCTGAAATCCCTGTGCTATATTACAAAATGTAGCAGTAATCAGATGTATAAAAGTTTTCAAGGATAAAATATTTCTCTGTTGTTTTTCCTAAGCCTCAGCTATTTGAAAAAGTGCACAGTTTTTAAAGTACATGGAACAGGAATCTTATGTTTGGAAAAAGTCACCATGTCTGTCCAGATTCTTCAGTGTTCTAATATTTGTAAATATTGTTTTAATGAATTTTTTAAAAGATGGAATTATGATTTAAAATTGGATCAGTAAGCTAATAAAGTCAAGGCACTGGTAAAACATACAAATTTCATACAAGACAGAAATGTATGATTTGTGAATATAAAGGTAGTCCATGAAAGTATGGGGTGTTTACTTCTCAAATCTTTTACATTTTCTTCTAAAAATCACTAACTTTTCATGGGGATTTCATGTTATGGGGAAGATAATTGTACCCAGCTTACCTGAATATATATACATATACTTACTGCCAGGGTGTTGTAGAATATTTGCATATATAGACTTTTTTCTGAATACCTGACCAAAGTAATGCCTTTTCAGAGCACAACCCTTTCTTTATTTTCTTACTAGAATGAACTGAGTTAAATGTCAGAAGGAAAGCAGGTAATACTGGTGAGAATTTGTCTTAATCTACAGAAGGCAGCTTTACCAGCTGAAACGTAGCTAAGACAGACCTTGGACTCCTTCTCTCCTCTGATCCTTTTCAATACTATGTTTTTCAGTTTATCCTCCCCTTGTTGGTAAGAATAAAGACCAACAGGCCCTATATTGTCTGTAACTTTTTCCTGATACTTGCCCGAATTTATTTCTATATTTGTCTAAGCTATATTTTCTGTATTATCTCTGTATTTCAAATCACTTGGATTACCTTTTTGCCATAAATCCTGAACATGAAAATCTGCTGACTTCTTTTGAGATTTACAAAAGCAGGTGACAATACAAATACCTCTTTAGAAATGCAGTTTTTGGTTTTTTTTATAATCCTGAAGGTATCAATCATATAATTCCCCTTCTAAACCTTTGTTCTTGCTCCAGTACCATTAATAATTCCGCTATGCTTTGGGAGTGATTCTCCCCAGGATAGCAAAGCTTGAAGTTCAGTGTTTCTTCTTGCAGAAAACAGATACTGCTGACTACTGTATTTGCCTCAAGAAAAATAGTGTTTATGTTGTACTGGATTGTGTGTTACTGCACCTTTCATTTTAAAACCACAAAAATGGCATTGAGCCCCTATCAATTAGAGTACAGAAGCCAAATTTCTGACAAAATCTTGATCCGAATAGCAAAATTCCTAATGACAGTAGCGGAGTAGCAGTTTCTCCCTGTGCATTCTTTGCTACAAATACCTTCTAAAATGAGTGTTGAAGCAGTGAAGAAAGTGATGTCCAGTCATGCTTCAATTAAATTACTGCTTTAATACACAGAAGACAATCTCAGAGTGCATAGATACATCATAATGATGGATAATTCTGATCCAAAAAAGTAACATAGAAAAGAATTCTCTGTGCTTAAATTCTATTAAATTCTCTTTGCTGAGTCTTGAAATTTTTGTATAGGTTTCAGGACTAACCTGTTTGATTTTTTACATACATCATTCAATTTTTCATTCAACTGTCTTGCAATTTCAGGTCACTTCAGCTATACAGCCACAGTAATTCTACTTCATGCTCTTCAGCTCTCTGTTCTGGCTTGCATGCTGCCCTTTCCAGCTGGTGCTATTATCTGGGGTACATAAAGTTCAGTGTGGCCACCATCCCTCTCTTCAGAATCTCCATTAAGTGCTCCAGAAAAAAATAAGTTATCTACAGTAAAACTTGAGTGTGCTATATTTTGTGGCTTCTTCACACAAAATAAGTGAAGTAGAGCAGTATGGATTGTATTCCTTTCTCAACACTTTCCAGCTGGATTGGCTTCCATCATTAGCAGAAAAAAAAAAGCAGTCTGTCTATGATCACTGCCTCATCCAAAATCTGACAGTTCACCTCTCAGAACACTTGCGTCTAGAGGCATCAAGGACAAGTACTCCACAGATCATGTTTAACAACAGAACGTGTTTCGAGTGTAGATTGTGCAGCAGTAGTGATTGTTAGAAGGTGCTGATGATGCTTCTTTGAAGTTCCCGGTGGCTGTTGTTTTTCAGGTGTTTTAATTCTTACCCCCACAGAGTTCTGACAGTATCAACCTTCCGAAGTAAACATAAAATATAATATCTACCACGTGGACTTCAATTTTTTATACATTTTCCTTATTTTTCTATATTTTCTGTACTTTCTATTCTCCTGTTAGAACTAAAATACATATTCTTAGATGAAGAGGAGGAGTAAGGAGTGATTTTGTGTATTAAGACCTCCAATATGATTTCCTACATAGTTTGATACGCAGCAGCAAGAATGTTGCATTTAATATAGGCATCTCAAGACCTACGATGTGATGTCACCTTTACCAGAGTCTTTTTGCTTTATCCCATTTTATATATCCTTGAAGATTTTGAGAGCTATGCAACCTTTGCAAAATAATTAGTTTTGTTAGATGCGATAAATTTGTTTTTTGAACCTGTAAATCATTTTTTTTCTTAAAATTAATTCTTCAGTGGGAATCACAGTTGTTTTAAGGCTCCCATATTATTTTAGCAAGTTTTTATAGCACTGTGAAGTCAATAATGTTGTGTCTTAACAGTAAGAAGAATCAACAGCTTCGTAAAATCAGTGGAGATAGTCACAGCTACCTTTCTTCACTGAGTATTTAGGGATCTTTCATTCTTAGCTTTTCATTGTCTCGTAAGTAAGTCTGAAGTAAATGGTGTGACTTCTCTCTGAACTCTTCTCACTGTATCCTTAATGTTCCAACTAGAAGAAATACCTTTAAATGTTAATTTCTGAAATCAAGAAACAGTGTAGAATTGCAGGTACAACTCACACAAATGTATCACAGCATTTCTGTCTTTGCAGTTAGAACCCAGGCTCTCAACAGTGGTTCCACTGTATTCTCTGAAGATGGGAAGAGATTATGAGATCCGAGTCCGATCAAGACAACGTACCTCCGAAAAGTTTGGGGAGTTCAGTGAAATCCTCTATGTTTCCTTTACTCAAGCAGGCATTGAATTTGTTCATTGTGCTGAAGGTAAATAAGAGAAATGCATCAAAATGTTCTTATAACCGTTGCCATCTTTTTGCTTTTTTTTCTCCTTACTTTTGATGTTGTATGCTTGAATGGGTTGATAATTTAGGCTTCCACATGCAAGTCATTTGGTGAGATTAGGAGTGTGCAAGTTCCATACAGTTCCAAACAGCAACTGTTTCCTAGCTCATTAGAGTGCTAAAGTACAGGTAGCTTTGAGGATCAGAAATAATAACTGCTCCTACATACGGCATACAGCCTAAAATGAAGACAGATAAACCTCAACCTCCACTGTGTAAGCAGAGCATTTCAGCAATGAAGAGGGAATTGTGGTTTCTATTATACTGTTACACTGTTTTCTTAGTCTGTTATCAGAATGCTGTGCTTTCCTGATCTGCCTCTTACAATCAAGGGCGGAATTCTTCTATTTCTTTCTTTTGTGCTTGTACTTGATTTACAACTGCCATTAAAAACAGAAGGGGCAATCACTGGGCACTACTTTTTTTCTATCAGAAGAATGAGACGGTGCCTTTTCCTAAACTTTTCCCAATATAAACTGCAGTAAATTATTTTAACAAACTGCTTCACTTCATTTTCTGATGTATCAGTGGAAATACAAACAACCTGTAACTGTTATCTTTCACAGTTCTGCCAGAATCCCTTTTTTAACAGCTTGTATTACCCAGTTTAGGTGAATAGCTAGTGTTCCCTCCATATGGTTTTGTTAACACAGATTCATCTGCACTGCCTGTGTTTTCATATGAACAAAAAATAGCATGAAAATCTAAGGCTGAGCAGTTTTCTTCATTCACTACAACCCACATTCTGCAAGTGGACTCATATCTGTACTTGTCATACAGCACCAATGATCTTATTTGAAGGTCAGTTCTCCTCCATCTAGAGAATTACTAGGTTGTGACACAGGATGGAAGTTCACAGAGGAAAACTGAGGAAGTATAGAACGGTTCTGACAAAATATTATGTTCCTTGTTTTGTGTTTCAACTGTAGGAATGCATACTTGACGTTTTCCATGTTAAGTACTTAAATTCACATGTAGTATTCTAATTTTTTTAAGCAGCTGGATTCCGGTCTCGCTGATGTTAGAAGTTCCTGGTTCTACATTAGTACAAGGTCCTGTTTAACACAGACATAGTCATATAGAACTTCAAATAGTCACATCTGAAAATATGAAGTCAATGACTTAAGCTGGGAGCAGATGTCTAAAACTAAAAATTTCTCTTTCCTGAAAGGCCATATGTTCATGTATAGGCCACTATACATGCTATAGAATTCTAAAGCTTCCTGCCAGTATTTTTTGACCCCAAAAGTGACGTTTGAATATAAAATTTAAAATTGGGAATAAGAGAAAAGAATCTTAGGCTACAGCCAGAATAATTTTTTCTATAGTTTGTACTCTACAGTGTCAGCCTAAATACAATTGAATTTACAATTCACAATTGACCTTACAGTCAGCAATTGACATTATTTCAAAGGTAAAACCTTTCATTTATTATCATTGTCCCTTATCCCTGCCAAATCACTTTTATCAGTGGCATAAAATTCTCTCTGCACAGCTGCCTGCAATGTAAAAAGCTTTTTTTTTTTTTTTTTTTTTTTTTTTTTACAATTGGTACAGCTCACAACGCAATTAATGTTCTGCCTTTAGAAGAAGTGGTGTTAATGTTTTTGATGCCAATATGGCGCCCTTGATTTAGCAGAGATACACACTGTTAATAAGGTTCTCTACTTGGACTAACAGAAGCAGTTACACGGACTACAAAGGGGACAACTACTTGGTAGCATGTTCCTGGCTGGCAGAATTTTCCTTCTGTCTGCTTTTGCCATATATATTGTCTGTGCTATGATCTTGCTCATATCAAAAAGTTCGGACTCTTTGCAAGCAGTCTCAGTGGACTCACAAATGCAGCACAGAAACTATTGATGTCAAAGAGTGTTTTTATTTCTTCTTGCTACAGAACTTTCACGTTGATGTAACCTAAAATTTTCCTATCAGTTTTTCTGACTTTGGAATTCTCAGGTGGCTGCAGAGAAGGTGTAAGTTAAAGATGCAACAGAGATGCAGATTCTTGCTAATGTTTCTGTTCTGTGTTTCCAGAAATCGAGTTTCCCTGGTTCTTAGTTGTTGTCTTCGGAGTGTGTGGGCTGGCCGTAACAGCGATCTTAATCCTGTTGTCTAAACAGCCAAGGTAGAGAGGTTTCTCTGTCATATTTTATTTATTTGTAGTTTAAGAAAAGGGTGCTTCAACTTCATCTCATCGGGGGTCTAGAAACTATTTTGATAATCACTGTACACCCTCTCAAGCTACATGGATGCTGGCACATGTGCGTACTGGGTTTTGAGCAGGAGAAGTCTGATTATGCTGACAACTCCTGTTCTGTTTGGACTGCAGAGCATTTTATAATATGGTATTTACTTGCTGTACATAGATTTCAAAGGCAGTTGGTATTTTTTTCGTCCATTTAAATTTTGTAAACAGTATTTTTTACACGCTTCTGCTCAAAAGTTTCACTCAAACATATGGCTATATATTTGGGATTGTTCTAAGGCTATTCCAGTAATCTCTGACTGTTTCTTCAAAGAGCCAAGGGAAAGAGCTTGAGTCATGGGGCAGCATTTGGTATCTGTGGATAGACTGTGCCTCCTATAAATAACAGGGGTGAAATAAAACAAAGCTCAGGATTGTGCCATTTATAAAAATGACACAATGACACATTTATAAGAATGACATAATGGTCTCACAGTGAATTTGTTCCCTAAAATATGTGTTCAAATACATATTGTCAGTAATGTTATATATACCCACTGAAAATGAACACTAAGGTGTTTTGTACATACCAGGTAAGGACAAGTCACTGAAATGAAAACAAGATGATGCAGTTGGAGGTACCACTGAAAAAGTAGACTAGGCAAGCAGCACTGCATTTTAGTAGTGCTTAACTTCCAAGAGGCCACTCCCTGCAGTAGCAGAAGCTCCATGTGTCAGATGGGTGCAAGATGTCACATGTGGGACTGGAAGCTTACTGTTCAGTACACTGAGCAAGGAGTAGCTTCTTCTCAAAAAATCCCAAGGGCTAAAGTATGTCTCTAATCACAGCTCATTCAGTGCTAATAATGATTGCTGTCATGCAGATGACAAAATATTGGCCTAGCCAACTTTCTTTTTCTGTTCCCCTCTTTAAATTAATTGGGCTCATGCAAGACTACTTTATCCCTCAAAAAAAAAAAAAAAAGAAAAAAAAGAAACTTTGGGAAAACATAAAAAGGGAAACAATTGACAATGCTCTAGGAATTTATTCTTCTTGTATAAAACATTAAAATAACTGAATGGAGTCAGAGTGGAGTTCAGCATAAATTTTTGTGATTCCAGCAAGGCAGGCTACAAGAAGCTCAGGTTTGGTTTGTTTTGCTTTAATTTGGAATGTGAGAAAAAAATATATTCTTTTCCTTAGCACTATTTTAAGCTGAATCCTCAAACATTTCAGTTTTGAAGCAAAGTCTAAGTGCAACATAAAGCTCTCTTCTTTCTAGCCTCCTCAAAAAAGACAGCTGTAAATTAAAAACAAACATTTATTTTTTTCCAGGTTAAAAATGCTGATTTTTCCTCCTGTGCCAGTTCCAAAGATTAAAGGGATTGACCCAGATCTCTTAAAGGTAAGATTGCATTCTGAAATCTACAGCAGGAATCACTGTAGTAGAATCAGGTCACAATTGCTATCCCAAGCAGAACTTTCTAGGAAAAAATTACATCTTCTAGCAACGTGTGGGGAGATGCAATAGAACATCTTTTCATAAAATATGAAAACAAAAAAAACTTCTTGTAATTGTTATATCAGCTACAGTTACCTTTCCTTAAGTATGCATCATGAGAAGCACAAATATTTTTATTCTTTCCTTTACAACATATGTTTTTTCTTGTTTTATAGAAAGGAAAGCTAGATGAAGTGAACTCCATCTTAGCCAGCCATGACAACTACAAGACACAGCTATACAATGATGACTTGTGGGTTGAGTTTATTGAATTGGACATAGATGACTCCGATGAAAAGAACAGAGTCTCAGATACTGACAGGCTCCTGAGTGACGATCATCTGAAGTCACACAGTTGCTTGGGAGCCAAGGATGATGATTCTGGACGTGCCAGTTGTTATGAACCAGATATTCCAGAGACAGACTTCAGTGCAAGCGACACATGTGATGCCATCTCTGATATTGATCAGTTCAAGAAGGTAACTGAAAAAGAAGAGGATCTCTTGTGCCTTCATAGGAAAGATGATGTTGAGGCACTTCAAAGTCTTGCCAACACAGATACCCAACAGCCGCATACTAGTACTCAGTCTGAAAGCAGAGAGTCATGGCCACCTTTTGCAGACAGCACTGACTCAGCTAATCCATCAGTCCAAACTCAGCTAAGTAACCAGAATTCCCTGACAAACACTGACTTCTATGCTCAAGTGAGTGATATTACTCCTGCTGGAAGTGTTGTACTTTCTCCAGGGCAGAAATCCAAGGTGGGAAGAGCACAGTGTGAAAGCTGCACAGAACAAAACTTCACCATGGACAATGCCTATTTCTGTGAGGCAGATGTGAAAAAATGTATTGCTGTGATTTCACAGGAAGAGGATGAGCCGCGTGTTCAGGAGCAAAGCTGTAACGAGGACACTTACTTCACCACAGAAAGCCTTACCACTACCGGTATCAATCTTGGAGCTTCAATGGCAGAAACCCCAAGTATGGAAATGCCTGTCCCAGACTACACTTCTATTCATATTGTTCACTCTCCACAAGGCCTTGTGCTCAATGCAACTGCACTGCCTGTGCCAGAGAAAGAATTTAACATGTCTTGTGGCTATGTGAGCACAGACCAGCTGAACAAAATCATGCCGTAGCAATTCTTTGACTAGATGTTTGCAGTATTTCACAGCAGAGTCAGCTTGGGCTTGTGTGCTGAAACCAAAATGAAGTCTAAACGTTTGTCGTGGTTCTTACAAGTTTATCTCGATTGTTGAAACATAAAATATTCATCAAAATATTCCTCTTGTTCTGTAAATATTATCTATGAATTTGTCTTGAGACTGCTTAACTAGCTGTGACTGTCTTGTTCTTGTGGGTGTTGATTTTTGTGATACTAAACATTGAAATGACTATGTTTAATGTACAGTAAATCATGCTTTTTGATAAAGCTATAGATAAGGTGGTCTAAAATCTGAGAACTTAGTAAAAATCATGCAGTTGACGGAGATCTTTCTATCAGTAATTGGGAACTGAGCATGAAAGTGAAAAAAAAAACACAAAAATAGTTTGAATAAAATATCTATTTTGATCTATATAAATTAATAAAATATATTTTAATATTTTAGTCACAAAAGCTTAGATGTTTTATATTACACTACATGATGTAGTTTAATTATGATGGCCCATCCAAGGAATGTAAGCGCTGCAGTCTTGAAAAGGAGTTTTCTGTTTTATAAGAGTTTTGTTTGCAGCAAAAATTAAAAACAGATTTTACAGAGCCATTTTATACCTCCAAAGAAATCTGTCGAGAAATTTTGAAATATTTTAGGAACTTAGAGTAATCGATCCTGTTGCTTTCTTATGGTAACTAATATAGAAGTAGACATGAAATTTAAAGTTTTGTAGAAAACTTTAAACTATACAAAATATTTGGACAAAAATTTCTGTTCTTCATCAAATTCTGGTTAATGATAATATACTTTTTTAAAGCAAGGTTTCAATGACCACAGTATTAAGTAGTATGGAAGTACACTTTCATTGAAAATTTTTGAAAACACATGAATAAGCTCTGGTGATTTAGCAGCATAATCTTTTCGTATTTGACCAACTTCTGAAGCCCTCCAATGGACAAGCTACCACTACAGTTATTAGACAGTGACACATGAAATATTGATTAAGAAAATAAGGACTTCAGGATTTGGCCAGCAGTTGATTTTTTAAGCTACAAATAGATTTAAAGGCTTCAATGAAACACAGGAATTGAATACGGTGTTGTTAAAAAGGATTTTTCCTCTTTGCCTAACAGCATCTCCTCTGACTGAGCTAGGCAGACTTCTTAGGAAAGAAAGGAGGTGAGAAAACCAAAACCAAGTGGGAAAGTTCTCTTTATTCTTAAGTATATAAAGAACTTGACAGAGCTTTGCAATGAGTTTTTATTGCTTCAGAAGTTACCTTATTAGGCTATAGCTGCATCATATCAGGGTTCTTCTGATAAAGCAAATGGGGATGTTCATTGCCTTTCTCTGACGTGAACAGAAGTGCATGACGTGCAGTGAATGCAGATCTTGCTCATGATGTCTCCCACTGAACTCACTGATGCTCTCTTTGTGACCAAGGGCTACAGGACTGAGCCCAAACATTGGGTGGGATTTTTACGTTCAGAACGTACTCTATGGTAAATGTGCATTAGGTATTCTGCTAATTTGCTGCTATATTTTTCTAACAGCTACATTATTTAGTTACATATAAAATTTCATAGATGATAGACACTAATGCAAGTAAAGCCTATGTTTGTTTGGAAAAAGTTTCTTACTCTGTTTCTATTGCCAAAAATAGTTAAATACCTCAATCAAACTCAGAATGTCATTTTGGTACTTTACTGGTCACACAAGCCATTATTCGCCGGTCAGAAGATGTGTCTTTCAGTTTCTATTTAACTTTCCTTATGTCAGTGTTTTGTTTGTTTTCCTCGAAGTTTAATAAATGTATTGTCTTTGATCTGTCCCGACAGAATGTGTTTTATTGCAGATAATTCAGTGTTTGTGGAAAACAGAGATTCTGCCAGGAGAAATCGAGCATTTCATACTGAGTGAAGAAGAATACAGCTTTCCTTTGAACACAAGCAATATCTGCTGGCATTGGTGTTTTCACTTATTGATATTTATTTAGTTAAAAATAGAACTACATACCTGAATCAGTAGAAGGAGATAGGACATACTGTACCCAGCACTGGCCCAGACTACTAATTTAGCAGACCTTTGGCTGGAACAGCCTGTGATTGCAGATAAATAAACCACATTAGTTTGAGATTCACACCTACTATTCAATCCACAAATCAGATTCTGACAGTCCTCAGTACTTGCTTATAATTATACTTTAAACCTATCAGTTAATGAACTTGAAATGTCAGAAATACAATATAGTCTGACTATAAAAAATATCATACCTTGAATGTTTCCCAGTGTGTACTTTGGTCATTTATTACTGACAGTGTTCTTTATACAAGAGTAGAGAGGGAGCTTTTGGAATCCAACTGGACACAACTAAATCCTTGCCTTCCCAGAGAGTCAGGGTATGATTCAGTTCCCTGTACACAAAAGTCCACTGCCACTTCTGGGACTCTAGGAAGAACAGCACTGGGCTTATATAGATTCTGCCTCATCTGAAAGCCTGAATGATGGTAGATTTGGCAGTTGAACTGTTCCTCAGTGGAAGAGAACAGGTTAAGGAATGTAAACATTTGTGTCAGGTGGGTCTAAGTTACCACTATGACCAGCAGTCTAAAAAGCTACCTATCTGATCAGGTTTGGCATCTGCGTTAGGTGAGTTGGTTGGGACTCTTCATACCAGAGTAGGAGCGTGGATGTTTTGCTCACATTCAGAAATAAAATTATATTAGTTAATTGAAGTGTCTTAATGCTGAGCGGAATTTCATCTTGCCTGAACCCTTTGACGAGAAGGGAAAGGAAAATCTCTTAGGATTTGTGCTGTTTGTATAAATTTTGATTACAGAACTCTGTACAAATTAACTGTCCCGATGAGTCAATGTGTTTGCTTATATTATCTTGAAGAACTAAGCTTCAGAAGGGTTATGACTTTTTTAAGGCTCTAAAACTACTTAAGCTCCAATGGGAGTCTGGGGATTCACAGCTGGGGAATCTTAAAGTAAGAAATGGCGATGAGCACAGTAGTTCTACACTGCCATCAGGGGAAGCCCAGTTGCCATTGCTCTCACCTATGCCATTTCCAGTGCTCTCATTAAGTGTTTTTAAATGATTTGATCCAACTTCCTAAAACCTGAGTAAATTAATGGAAGCAGAATATCAGAAGCTATATTGTGCTAACTAGTGAGTTAAACTAATTGAACAAAATTCTGGATGAACACCAGAGAAGAAACGCAGGACCATGTGGCCAAGAGCAAAGGAAGAAGGAGCTACAGTGATCTTCCCACAGGAATATTTTTGATCAAAACAGTTTCCTTGTGAAGCTCATCCTTGTGGGCAAGATACAGGATGAATACACAGCTCAAGGTAGGTCTGTTTGCAGAAAGGTAGTGTAACAACCTCTCTTGGTGGTAGCTACCACACATCAGTTTAAATAGACTATGGAAAGCTATCTTGATCTCCTTCCTGCCTCCATCAGCAGCTCAAGTGTAATGACTAACGACTCTAGGTTGTGTAAGCAGTGCACTTGCTCTGACGACAAGTCTGAATGGCAGACCTGCAGCTGTCTATGAACTCTGTGTTTTGTACTGGCAATTTCCTGTTTTCATATGGAGCACAGTAACTTATTATTAAGGTACAAGGCACTTGCATAGCGGCCTGTTTATTTACTTTCACCTTTTCCCTGAAGTGGGGCAAATATTATATCCATTTCTGCCTTTTGGTATCATTAAAAAGCACACTTCAGTGTGAAAGAGTTTGTTTTATAATCAGTTTTCTCCATCAAGGTTTCCAAATTATTGTTACAAGAAACTGAATATTTACACAATTTGTTGTTAAACAATAATTTTGTGAAGCAACAATTTACAATTCTTTTGCTTACTACTTGAGTTGAAATATTTTTCCTAACCTACTATATAGTAGGCAAGATCATCAGATTATGAGAGCTATTCATTCTTCCTGAATGAAAACAAACATTATCAAAGATACGCTCTCTTTTTTTTAAATAGGAGGAGTATTAAAGAGGTGTAAGGTGTTCTATAAGTTTTCACTCTTATTAATAATGATTCATATTTATGATGGCAGTCTATGTGGGATGCACTACTGTCATTCACAACTCAGTAACAGCTCTTAAGAGCTCAGGAGCAGGCAATAATAAAATGTTGGAAGTTGAGTAGATGGCACAGACAGACAGCTTACTGAGCAGGAACTTCACCTGCAGCTAAGGTGGAAAATGAAAGTATGTCCATCAGAGTGGGGTCAGGCAGCATGGGAAGGCTAAGGGAACCAGACACCCTGTATAAAGAAGTATATTACACAAGGTGTCAGATTAACTGACTTGAGAGAAAAAGACAGCAAATGCTTAAAGTATGGTGTTGTTTTTTTTTGTTTCATTGGATTGTTTGATTGTTTTAAATTAAAGAGGGAATGCAAACTCTGTTTTGTAGAAGGGCTGCTATGAGAGATTACAGTGTCGTTACACGTTTCCCAATTGTAATTCAGAACATCTTTGTTTGCCAGTATGGTGGAAATTGCTAAAAGATTTTTTTTAGCCAACTGACATTTAGAAGATACCACTGGATGTATATCTATACTGGAAATCTCTGTTTAATTCTAACCCAACTGTTCAAAGTCTGTTTTCTTTATTATCATTAATTGGACATACAGTCAGTGCTTTAGCCACTATAGAAATCTTGCCAAACAGAAGCGAAATATAGCTGAAATCCATTTCCATTATTTGTATATCACATCACAACTCTGTCATAATCTACTGAGTAAGCATCTTGTCAGTTCCTCAATTCAGGACCATAAGAGAAAATGTTCAAAAACAGATGGATGTGGAAGAATAACAGCAATATTTGAGACTCTGGCCCAGCAGACCAGCAGCCAAAGGGATACAGCAATGTGCAGGGTAACATGTTGTAGGTGGAGCTGTAGGAGTGGTGCAGATGACAACATTGTTGTCAGTGTTTGTAATGAAAAGCAGATGCAGCTATTAAAATCAATGCATCTGGTAAATTAACACAAATGTTTATTGTTTTTTTGTTTGTTTGTTTGTTTTCCTACAGGCTTCTGTACTTCTGCATAATATAAGTTTCTATGTCCTAATATATGAAATTTATCACACTAATGTTATATACACTTCCTGAAATCAGTCAGAAATCAGAGGATCCTTCCACATCATGTTGCAAATTATGGGCGAACATAGATAAACTTACCTCCTCCCAGCTGGAAAGAATAGAAGTCTGCTTATCTTTAGGGAGTAAAATGAAAAGCAAAGTCAAAGAGCTGACAGCAATCTTTAGTCTTCAGTCATAAATCCTATAAATGAAGCTTCCTCTACCATCATTGGTCTCCTTTTGAGCTTAAGGAAGTGAAATCTGTTTGCTAAGAGACACCCCGAGGACAATGCATGCCAAGAAACCAATTCCTTGCACTCTTTCTTCAGTAGTAAATCTATCAATATATCTTTCACATATTTCTTCACTTCTGTTTTATATCACTGAATACAGAACGGCATGAATTGTAAGAGACCTTAAAGCCCATGGAATTCCAACCCTCTGCCATGGGCAAGGCTGCCACCCACCAGATCAGGCTGCCCAATGCCTCATCCAACCTGGTCTTCAGTGCCTCCAGGGATGGGGCATCCACAGCTTCTCTGGGCAGCCTGTGCCAGTCCCTCCCCACCCTCTAAGTAAAAAATTTCCTCCTAATGTCTGACCTAAACCTCCCTTCTTTTAATTTTAATCTTTCCCTCATGTCCTTTTACTATCAGAATGTGTAATAAGTGGGTCTCCTTCCTGCTTATAAGCTCTCTCCAACTACTGGAGGGCTGCAATGAGGACTCCACAGAGCCTTTTCTTCCCCTGGATGAACAAGCCCATCTCTCTTAGCTTGTCTTGATAGTAGAGGTGCTCTAGCCCTCTGATCATCTTTGTGGCTGCCCTCTAGACCTGCTCCAAAAGCTCCAGATCTTGTGCTGCGAGTCCCAGGCCTGGATGAAGTACTAAAGTCACCTCCATCTCCCTTTGGCCACCCCTCTATTGATGCAGTCCAGGATGCAGCTGGGCTGCCAGCACACATGGATGGCTCCCTTTGAGGTTTTCATCCACCAGAACCCCCAAGAGCTTTTCCTCAGAGCTGCAATCAATGAGTTCCCAGTCTCTACGCATACCTGGGATTCTTCAACGCAGGTGCTAAACCCCTGCATGTGGCCTTGTTGCATTTCATTAGGTTCTCATGGACCCACTATTCAAGTTTGTCCAGATCCCTTTCCATGGAATACTTTCCTTCTGTTGTATCAACTACACCACTCAGCTTAGTGTCATCAGCAGACTTTCTGAGGGTGAACTCAATCTCACTGTCCATGTCACTGATAAAGATGTTGAATATCACTGGTTCCAAGACAGACCCTCTGGGGATACTGTTCATCACTGATCTCCACCTGGATATAAAGCCACTGGCCACAGTATTGTCTGTCTCCTCAAGGTTTGGAGCTATCTTAGCTTCTTCCCTTTCAGGAACTTAAGACAGAGCTGTCAGTCTGCCCATGTCACTGTGCAATATCACATATCAATTTGTCTGTCTGATACCTAAATATTACACTGCCTGGTGATTTCCTCACACAACCTGGCCACCTGCTCAAAAAGTTCATCAGGCTGGGCACATCTGCACCCATGACACCTCCTTCTGTTCTCAGAGCCTTGGAAGACTTCCAGATTCTGGAATTCCCCAGAACTGAAGACCTGGGCAGCTCAGTTGCTCCCCAGGAGCTCTGTCTGAGTGCATGCATCAGCCCAGAAATGTTGTGGCTCCCCAGCCTGAGTTTCCGCCACAGTCTGGCAGTTGCAGCAGGTGGTCACCATGTTCATTTCAACAGAGTGCAGCTCCCTGCCACTCTCAGAAGAGAGAAAGAGCGGGCTGCCTGCCGGGTGTTGGCTGTGCTCCTTCCTGAAGCCTTACAATATTATACCAGAAAGACATTAAGTATAGAACCATACAGAGTTTGGTAACTTCCCCATGCTAAGAAAGAAATGAAAATTTCTGATCTATTTCACAGCAGCTATCCCTGTAGCACGTACAGTGCTGTAATCTTGAGTTACAAACAAAGGAAATAGCAACTTTGCCCTTCTGAATGGAAAACTCCTTCAGGAATTAATTCTGGGAGCCAACTAAATGTACTTTCCTTGGAAGAGTAAGGCACAAGCCTGGAAAATTACCAAAGATAGCATGATTGCTAGCAAAACTGTGTTACCCAAAGAGTGGGTCCAGCCCTTCAAAAACAGTGTGCTGAGTGTTTGCTACCCAGAAATGTCAGGATTATTATCAGCATCCCAACCTCCATCTATAGTCTAGCAATGTGGGATTCCATAAGCTAAGTTTTTGCCTACGTTTTGGAAATCTGTCGTGGCTTACTGTTTTGCTTTGTTTTGCTTTGTTTTATGGAATCAGCAAGATTTGCAATTGCCTTGAAGTGCCATGAAAGCTTCTCAGTGAAACTGCCTGAGCCAAATATGTTCTAGTGAAAGAATGTGAAGCTCTGGAGAAGTGTTTGTGTCAACTGCAATTAGATTTGTCAACATGGAGAACTTGAAGATGCAACATTTTTCCAAAGTGTAGTAGTAGTCAGACTCTAAGAGACCAGCCAGAGAATGACCTATTTTATGAAAAGCTCTATAGTGTAGAGTATAGTGTAGTATATTGCTTCTACAGTGTAAATAACAACTTTGTAGTTTCTTCCTGGAATGCGATTTCTATTAATTAGTTAATCTCCAGCAAACAGTCAATTACAAACTTGTGCTTCAGGGAGGAATGCAGTAAATGACTGTTTAGATGCAAAATGCATGATTTTAGCCTGGCACTGATAGTTGAGCACAATCACAATACAAATACAGTAAGACAGAAGAACATGTATCATCACAAGTTACTTTTCTACTTCCACGGTATAGTAGATGATGCTTTAGACATAAGTCGTCCTTTCTCACAAGACTTAACCTCTCTGCTTAATTTTCATAGAAGAAAAGTTAATCGACAGTGGATGGGGTAAAAAAAAGAAACATAATAAATTTTAATGTACAAAACACTGCCTAAATGGAGACCTCTGGATGGGATCAATTAGACAAGATTTTACAGTCTTGGGGAAATGGTGTCTTAGACACATTTGAGAAACTATGCTCCTTGCTAATCTGATACATACGATGTCAGGAGAAGTTTACTATTGTTTTAAAGCACATAGATCTGGAATCTGAAATAGATTACAAAAGAGTATATCGATATAAATTATTAAACTAAATTTTAAATTATAAGTTTTACACATCGGTATTTCAACAGAAATGTCGATGTTATATAAATTAATAAGAAAAGAAATGAAGATTAGATTATTTTGGAATTCAGTGGAAACAATACAGTTATTTCTCTTGAATTCATCTTTACTTCTCTGTTGTTATTTTCCCTAAAGTTCATCAGTCTTCTTTGTCATACCCTATTTAAACTGGATAAAATATCTGTTAAATGCTTCCAAGCAAAGACTCTCTTTCTAAGATCACACAGGGTTTGGCAGGACAGAGCTTTGGCATGGTTGGAATGCTGACATGGCTGCAGTATAAAAAATAAACAGTAATTCATAAAGTGAAAATCTGTGCAGAAAAAAAAGGGGGGGGAGGGGTGGATATTGTTCTAGTTCTAGTTCTTCAAATTTTTTCAAAAGAAAATCTTTAGTACCAACAGTATACACCTGCTTAGTTGTGTTCTACCCAGAAGTTTCTCTATGCTGAATCTCTCTAAGCTAACTAATGAAGAACTCTTGACTAAGGAGGAATTAACTATCTTAAAGTTACACTAGGGTCATAGGAACATTTGAATCTGTCCATGTACAGATAGATACTTTCTTCACTATAGCAGTGGTTAAAATTTTACGTTAATATAATTAAATTATTTAGTCTGCTTACTCTTAGGGCTTTGGTATGTACATGTATACCTGAGAGAATTTTAATGGAATCAGCATAAATAAGCTTAAGAGAAACAAGTAAGCCGTACTATAAATCAGTGCTTTCATTCCTGCTTGGGTGATGGTTGAGACTTTTAAAACAAAAATATTGTTCTGACAAGCTAAATAACTGTAAAGGTCTCTTAGGCTCTAATGACATATAAGGGGCTTTTTTCCCCTTGGAAACAGCACGTACCAGTCTGCCTATGCAGCAAAGTGCTGGAACATGTTGTCTACCTTCAATACCATATGGCTAAATATTTTATCAAAAGTTATGCTGCAGACAAACGCAGGCTATTCCAGACTAAGATTTGCAGACAGCATGATACAGTGAGTTGGATTTCCATCCACAGCCACAGCCAGTGAGAAAGTTACCTTAGAATGCAGACTAAAGGCATTTTTAAGTTAAGCATGTGGTACCACTAACACTAGAGTGTGTTTGTATCTTTACATCTGACCCTAATGAGTCCTCCTGGAGGTGCCTAAATCAAGGTAATTACATAATTGTAGAATCATAGAGACACAGAATGGTATACACTTTAGGAAATTTCAAGTCCTGTTTACCAGACATAATGGAACTTGAAGGAAAGCATAGAGCTATGTCAGAGGAGGTTGAAGTTGGGTGCTAGGAAAAGGTTCTGCACCAGAAAGTGTGGGCACTGGACCAGGCTCCCCAGGGCAAAGAACATAGCACCAAGCCATTCAAGAAGCATTTGGATATAGCTCAAACATAGCACCTGGTCGTAGCTCAGAGATAGTGTTTGGTTTTGTGTGGTCCTGTGTGGAGCCAGGATTTGGTCTTGATGATCCTTGTGGATCTCCTCCAACTTGAGATAGTCTACTCTACAATTCTGTGATTTATTTACAGGTCGATATTCAGCATCACTTTATTGCAAATATAAGAGAGGTCTACAGAGTTAAATTTTTAGATTTCATTCTTTATTGCCTGTCTTCCTGTGAATGTAATCTATAAAATAAAACCACTACTAAATAATTAACATTAAAAACAAACTGTACAATACTGTGTGGTTCACTGTGTTTTAAAATCTCACTATTCAGGACTGCCTTTTTTCTCTAATCTTTGTGGTAGTGAGTAGTGATTGTACAAGAACAATAGAAAGTGAAAAATAAATTTCATAAAAATTGGTATGCGAAGCAGAGGCGAACTGGAATGTACAAGCAGCTCTGAGTTCACTGGGAGATGACAGGAGTTCCCCTTTCCCCACCAATACCTGCCACGATGATGCACCTGGAGTCCCAGCTGTAATCCACGACTGGAAGAGTGCAGTACTTTCTCCACTTGCACCTATCTCAGCTGCAGTTCTTCTGTGCACAGAAAATATTTTCATCACTTTGGATATGTCTGTATTCCAGTGGACAGAAATTCTCAGGCATTCTGATCACATTGTTCCCCACAGACTGCAGTTGTGACCATGACTGGTAGATTGTTATTTCTCTGGACATGCTCAGACCTGAAGGGCCCTGCATGCTCCCATGGCTTCTATCTATGAGGCAGGCAGCTATGGTTTTGAGAACAGTATCAACAAACACTGAAGATGTAACATCTTTCCTCTCTATCATAAATGACATCACACTATCAGAGCATGCTGTGACATATTTAGCATTTCTGAAAGCAAGTCCACTTATTCTGGCACGTAGATGTGGCTGAGTTGTTTCTATCTAAATGAAGCAGTTTGGTCTAAAAGAATTCCTGTTCAAGCCATGATATAATCATGAATTAAGGATGTTTCAAACTGAATTTGGCAAGTTATGAGCAACTCAGTCGGGCTTTGAATCTGGTCCTGCTTGGAGAAGAAGTTTCAACCAGGCAAGATCCAGAAGTCCCTTCCAAACAAAATTATTTTGTGAAGCGTAGCAAATATTCCCTCACTCAGCATTACTAACCCTGAAGCCCTGTTGCGGTCATTTTAGTGACAAAATAGTTAATGTTTTGCTGTGAAGCTTTTAGTAAAGGTCTCTAACTAATTACCCTATTCTAACAACAGTTACATTTATTGATATGAACCTCCTGCCTCCGCAGTTTGTTTCCATGGTAAGGCAGAGTATCAAGCAGAATACATACATGGCCCTAATAAGCAGGATTAAAGAAACATTGATATGTCCTGGTCATCAATTCAGCATTAGCCTGGAAAACAAGCAATTTTTACCTAATGAGGTAAGAAGGAGTTGGAGGAGGAGTCGTTCAGCTTCCCTGTATAACCAGAGGGTTTGGTTGCCTCTGATTTCCTGTGAATGTTATTCAGTGACATTATAATTGTCTACTTGGCAGGCCTCCCCACATGCTGCCACACTTATACATGTATCTTGGACAGTTTTCTCAGAAGCCCTTTGTGGTAATTCCCCACAGAAAAAGGAGTGATACACACAGAGAATATCGTTGCTTGGTAGACAGAGTTATAGGCACATCATCAATACTCAGAAATGGAGATAATGGGAACCAATTGGTCTCTCCGTCACTCACAGAGGTGGTGTGCTGACTTCAGAAGTCAATTTGCCCTATTCAAAGGAATATTCACACATGAGCTTCCTGCTCAGCTAATGTTAATGCCAGTGTGAGGAGACATTTGAAAAAATAATTCAAACTTCTCAGAGAGAATAAAATCAGGGCCTTGACAGGTGCACCACTGAGGTGTTCAGGTTCTGCTTTGTTCATTTTGTGAGGTGCAGAGCAAAGGCACTGCCTTCAGGCTGATGTCAAGGGAGCATTAAGATGTGCAGCACACGCCTGCCAACCTTTCCCCCGGCACCCCGCAATCAAAGGGAGGTGAAGGGACCCTGGAAGTCAGCAGCAGTGCGTTCCACCAGCAGGGAGATTTTCCCGCCTTTGAGGGCGTGCGCTGCTCCTCCTCAGCCCACTGAGGGCCACGGGTGCACCGGGAGGGGCGAGGCAGGGCGTCCTCTCACAGGGGCTGGCAGCACCTGCCCTCTCTCTGTGCTTCTGCCAATGAAAAGGCCATGCCTTAAGCCTGCTGCACTCCGGAGCCTGTGAGAGGATCTCACTTCGACACAGGCACTGGCTATTAGCAAACTGCAGGACAGAGAGGCAGACGGCCACTGTGAGCTGGTGGACACCGTTGGCTGGGATCTCAGCAGTTGGTACTGCCGTCTTCTTGCATTGTGGTGAGACCTTGCAAAATCAAGTGTTTTAAATGTCAGAGGGTCTTCCAAGAATGAGCAGTGAAGCAAGGTCAGTGCCAGTGGTTAGCGCTTGTCCTCAGGATGGGTGGAGCTCAGAAAAACAGTGAGACGATTTGAAGTGCCTATTACTGAGTAATCACTGTATTCAGTTCAGATGTGCTGTTAAAAAATCAGGAGAACTTCTTGGGCGTTTTTGGTTATATATAGTTTTCAGTGTTATATGAAACAAAAGAAGAAACCTTAAATTCCAAAATAAGATCATCATAAGCAATACTTAGAAAATGATTGTAAGAGATAAAGAGGTGGAGAGTAAATAAAGGTGTCAGTTTTGTGGCGTCTGAAAACGCATGTTAAATCTTTAACCTTCCTCCAAGTGAAATGAATATAGTTAAAATAGGAGTGGGCGGCTTAAGAAAAATGCCTTTGGAGAACATAACATATAAATAATAATTACACAAAAAGTGATGAGTTTTCCTGCTGGAAAAATACGACATTCAAAATGCAGCATATTATTTTTAATTTATTCTTTCTGTTCAGCAGGAGTTATATTCCCAGTGGCATCGTTGCCTAACGCTGCCAAATGCTTAGCACATCCTGTCTTCTACGTAAACAAATGATGCCATGGAATATGAAAACACAAATAAAACAGCACGCAGCATGGCAGCTCCCTGAGCTTCCATCCTCAGTCAATGTTCAGATGTTAAAACAATTTTATAAGCATGATGGCATGGCACAGTGATAGAAAAATGGATAAGATAATGCCCATGATAAGCACTGGAAAGATCACTACTTAGCATTCACACTGTACATTTAGATTAGCAAATAAAATGTGTAATTATTTTACAAACTTGAATGCCCTAAAAAAATGTTTCAAACTCAATTTGAACAACTCTTTACATTGTAATAACAATTACAGGCCATTAAGATTACCAGCATTGAAGAAAATCACCAATTTATCTTAGAAGTATTGGTTCTTCAGGCACATTCTTAAAAATTACTGTTTTGTTTTGTTTTTTTTTTTAAATAGTTTTTAGTGTTAGGTAATGAATTCACCTTAGTTCCTTTAGTGCTAATTAGAGGAAATAGTGGACACAAGAGAAAACTGTTAAACACACAGAGCTATTATCACTGTCTCACTGCTTTTCTAAAGATGTTGCACATACATAAAGACCTGGAAATACTGAATACACAAGAAAATAGTTCAGTTTGGTTTTTGCTCAGTTGTTCATTTATGTGTATGTTTCAGCATAACTTCATTGTAGGTAAGTACATGTGGAAACCTCTTCAGTTTCTGGGTAACACATTCTGTCTTCTGGATCAGCTCCCTCATTTCGTTTTTATTTACTATATGTAACAGAGCTTATACATTCCTATGCAGAACTGATGATTTGGTCCAGAATATATGCTTTATCTGTATTGGAATTATTGTTTGATGAAGCCTGATGTTCAAAAACACTTGAAATATTTTTAGAAACACTCATATCTTTTATATCAGATGCATCTTGCAATTTCATGTAGAAGATTCTGTAAGTAGAACTCCTGTAAAAACAGAAATTGTGTTACCAATCTGAAGCTATATGGGTGTGCTTCAAAACATTGATTTTTACTGACACGGTGAGGTTTATGTGCAGCAGTGCCTCATCACTGATATTAATGTGGATTGTTTATAAGAAAATTTGTATGTAGCTTTAAGCCTGAATAAAGTATTAGAGCATGTAAACAGTTAAAAATGTATATTCTGCATTAATATGTACCCGGTAAAAGCTCCTTTGCTCATGCAATATTTTTTAAGTTAATCAAATCTAACGGAGATTCAACTGTTGCTTCTAAAAGATGCACAGTGGAGAATGAGTATTCCTAATACATTCAATTTCTTGTTTTTAAAAATATGGATAAGAAAGCAAATGTGTTTTAGTAACATATATAAAAAGAAGTAGCTCGTATGTTTTAAAAGCATCGTACGTGATTTTAGCTAAAATGGTGTCACTGTGTCTATGGAAGTGGATTCAGATTTATTTTTTGAATTGCAACAATTTTTTACATCATCTGACAGTTTGATAGATTGACTTTGGTCTCTGTGACATTAATTTTATTTCTTAGAAATATTAGGTTTCAGGTTGGCTGAAGTTTAGATTAATAGGCAAAAAATAGTTATAATTTTTTCAAACATGTTATGTGCTCTGCTTACATTTGGGCATACAAAATCTTCTGAAAATTAATAGGTCTATTTTTTATATATGCAGTGGTCACTGGATGAAATGTTCTGGAAATAAGTGAATCACAGCCATGAAGAAAATCAATGTGGTGAATCTTGACAAACTTTTGGATAACTTCTCAGAGATAGAAAAGGTAAGTGAAAAAAGTCTTAAAATAGAGTTGAAATTGCTATCCATAGATATTTTTTTATATCATGGTAAGCTTTTCAAGTGGAGGTTTCTTCTAAATATTGTCAGCTAATTCTGATTAATTTACCTTGTAATACCATGCTGTTTCAAAGCTGTTTGTATTGGTTTTATCTCAGAGTGATACAACTGATTTAAGAGAATCACAGAATCATGCAGTTTCCTGTGTTGGAAGGGTCCCACCAGTATCACCAAGTCCAGTTCCTGGCTTCATACAGAAACACCCAAATACTCAAACCCTATGTTCTGCCCTCTGGTGCAGATCCTTTCCTACGCCCCCCCCCCGGCACAGCTCCATGCTGTTCCTCAGGCCCTGTCATTGTCACAGAGAGCAGAGCTCAGTGCTGTCATCCACACCCTGTGAGGAGCTGCAGCCGCCATGAGGCCTCCCCTCAGCTCCTCTGTTCTGCTCTGGGCCCAACACACCAAGGGACCCCAGCAGGGGCTCACACTCTGTACCCTCTAGAATCAACTTCATCTTCATAGATCTCATCTGAATGCTAATATTCTTATTTCCTTCTTATACTGTTGTGCCCAACCTGTATCCAGTGTTCAAGGTGAGGCTGCACAGTGCAGAGCAGAGCAGGATAATCCTTTCCTCAGCCACCTGGCCATGCAGGGCCTGAGACACCCCACGGTGCATTGGTCTCTTTGAGTGGCCAGGGCACACTGCTGACTCAGAGTCTATCCACTATCAGCCAGAACCTCCAGAACCTTTTCGGCAGAACTGCTCTGCTCCCTCTCATCCCCTAGGTATGTATGTACAGCAAGGGATGCTCTCTCCCAGCTGCAGAACCTGGCACTTGCTCATGTTGAACTTCATGTGACTGGTAATTGCTCAGCCTTCCAACTTGTCACAATTTCTGTGCAAGATCTGTGAAGTCTGAGAAGCATTTGTTTCTGTGCTAGAATTTTAATGGTGTTGAGGCCAATTTTGACTTCTCAAGAAAAGATTGGAATATCTCTTTCTAACAGACACATCCACTGTTAATACCAGTATTACAAAGCTCTGCTGTACTTTTGCTTCAGAAATTGTTCCTTGTTCTAGAAATTGTTACTACTATAGAATGAAAATCTGTTTGTTCTTTTTTCTTTTTCTTTCTTTTTTTCTTTCTTTTTTTTTTTTTTAATATATATATTCACTGAACTCTCTATGTGTAATTTCTTAATGACTGATCCATTGAGGAAAGTTGGTACTGGATTCCTTGTTAGACCCAGAGGCCATCTCTCTGGTAGTTGATCCTGTTCAGTAAATCCACACTAAAGGTAATAGAGAAGCAGTGCCTAAAATAAACATAGTGTTTCTCATGAAATAAATAAATAGATATACATACATATCATACCAGTTTCTATTCATACACATTAGTCATGTTGATTCCCAATGGTGGCATTCACAACTTCTTATGCAAAGCAGTAAAAAGAACTTTGTGAGGACCATACACTACAGAATTCAGAAGGATCTAGTTTATAGCTAGTTCTTAGTGCTGCAGGGTAAACTATCAACTGCATAGGCTTTCAAGTCTGACACGTTAACTTCATGAAGGTCAACGAGGTCAAGTGCAAGGTTCTGTACCTGGACTGGGGCAATCCCCAGATTTTGACCAAACTGGGTGAGAAATTGACTGGGAGCAGTCATGTTGAGAAGAACCTGGGGATGAAAAACTAATTATAAACCAGCAATGTGTACTTGCAATCCAGAAAGCCAGCTGTATCCTGAGCTTCATCAGGAGTGGCCAGCAGGGCAGGGGAGGTGATTGTTCCCCTTTTCTCTGCCCTCATGATTCTCTACCTTCAGCACTGTGTCCAGGCTTGGGGATCCCAGCATAAGAAAGACATGGCTCTGTTGAAGCTGGTCCAGAGGAGGTCATGAGGATGGTCAGAGGTCTGGAGCACCTCTGTTATGAAGATGGGTTGAAGAAGCTGGATTTGTTTAGCTGGAAGAAGGGAAGGTTCTGGGGAGACCTTATTATAATCTTCCACTACATAAAACAGGTTTATAAGAAGCATGGAGAGGCCTTCTAACAGGTCCTGTAGTGACAAGACAAGGGGAACAGTTTTAAACTGTTTTAAACTGGAAGAGGTTAGAATTAGGTCTGATACAAGGAAGAAATTTTTCACAATAGGAGTCATAAGACACAGGAAACAGTTGCCCTAAGAATTTGTGGATGCTCTGCTATTGGAAGTGGCCCAAGTAAGGTTGGACAGGATTTTGAAACCCTGATTCAGGACATGTCCCTGCTTATAGCAGGGGAGTTGGACTGGGTGAACTTCAGAGGTCCATTCCAAACCCAGAATATTCTATGATTCATCTTTTCTATGATAGAATTTCCAGGAGGTCGAGTAATATAAGCTTGTGACTGCATTATTGTTAAATGTTAATTTTATATAAATTTAAAACACAGTCTTTAAAACTTAGATCAAAAGCTATTAATATAAAATTTGTTGGTATTTTTTTCCCATCTCCTAGAAAATTTCAGAAATTAATGAAGCAAACAAACTATTAGCTCTTCAGCTGGAAAAATCTAACAGGTTGTTAACATTAAGCCAATCAAGGGAGGAATCAGTAAAAGTAGGTAAGGTCTTGGCTTTTTTCCTAAAAAATAAAAACAAAACAAAACAAACCCCCCTCCCCACACACACACAGAATAAAAATAAAAAAAAACACAGTGAAAGAATGCTTTTTGCTTGTATCAAGGAAGTTCTGAGAAATACTTCTATTATTTTCAGTCACATAAAATAGCAAGGATCTTAGATACTGTGTGAAATGTAGTGATGTCTATTTTGTGGCAAGTAATAGAATCTACCCTTCCACCAGCCTATCCAAGGAGGTGGATATTACAGAAAGAGATCAAGTAATTAAGGCAGAGCTTTCTCTTCCAGAACACTCTGAAAATAGCTTTGTTCTTTGTTCTTTCAATGACACCCAAGATAATCTTCTCTATAACTTTTTTAGGGATTGAGGTTAGGCTGTCAGGTCTATAGTTTTCAGTGTCTTCTTTCATGCTGTTTTGATAGACATGCATAACATTGGCTAGACTGTATCTAACAGCAACCTCCTGGAATCCTGAAGTTTTAAACACAAAGACACTACTGCTTGCTCAGATATCCCTTATTTGTATTTTTTGAAGATGAGATATTGCATTGTGGCAGTATCTTTTGCTATATCTTTACTCTTTCCTGAAGTATCTTCTACTGAGCATTATGATACGGGACAGCAAACTGAGAGGAACTCTGGTTTATCTCATTAAAAACATTTGTTCTCTATTGAGCACAAAAGACAACGAAGGACAGTCACTCAAACATAACAAGATGCTTCATTATTGATGAAAACAAAGAGGAGGTTTTTTTATATGAAATAAATTATAAAGATGGAAAGAAAAAATGTTGACAAAAAGAACAAATTATTGTTATCATAAAACCCATGGGATAAAAGATAATGAATACAAAAGAGACAATGCAGTAAGTCAGAGCAGTTGGGAAGACTGAAGCAAGGACACCATAAGCAGAACAGATTGAAAACAGATGGAAGTCAGAAGAGAGGTTTGGGCTATGTAAATTGCCTCACTCCAATGTGATAAGAGTGAAATGAATTGAGGAGATAGTTATGCTGATAAAACTGGGGAGAACAATCTCTGAAGCTGTTTTGAAACACATGATGGAAAAAAAAAATGTGGATGGCAGAAGTCAGAGTAGAAATGCCAGAGTAATCAGCATGAAGTATGAAATGAAGTTCAGCAGCAAAAAAAAAAAAAAAAAAAAAAAAAAAAAAAAAAAAACTCAGTAATATTCAAGATGCAGTAATTTACAAATTAGTAAGGACATAGATAGGAGGCAGAATTTTTGGAAGTTAGTAATTCTGGTCTGAGACTAAGAGAGACTGCCAACATGTTAGTAGCAGTAAAGGACAAAGTAAAAAGAGGTAACTTGAAACATAGTAAGATTTCCAAGAGGCATTTCTGAAATCTGCTTGGTAATGAGATAAATAAGATATACCAAGGGCATAGAATCTATTTAGAAAATAAGCTAGTTAATGTGGCTACATTCTCTTAGGTTAAAATGTGTACCAGTAGAGTACTCCTATAGAATTTTAGCACACCACAAAATTCAAAGTGTTTATGTGAGTAACATTTTTGAATGACATTCATTGAAGGTGACCAAACAGTAGTTTCTCAAACCATTTTGTTCAATATATTGCCATAATCTGCAGTGGATGTTGTCAGAGAAATTTTCAGGTGAACATGAGTTACTGTGTTGCTGAGGATCAGCAGTAATTATAAAGTTAAAAATACTTTGAAAGGACATTATTGGTTATTAAGAAATCATAAATTACAGTACTTACAAAATATTTTCAAAGCATTTTGCCTTTTAGTTTTAAATTGATTAAGTGGACTTTGTAAATTTAATAAAATCACAAGTTAAAGTAATAACAGACAGTATATTCAGACTCAGAGCACTGGAAGTGTTGTGTCAGGTAGTTTGGATCTTTGTAGAACGCTTTTGATAGTCAAAGAACTGTGGCAGTGAAAAACACATCTTATGGGGATATAGAGGAGTCCTGCATGGAACTGGAGAAGGTGTTTGGGAACAAGGCATCGTTGATTCTTCTATTCTTATTCTGGCAAGAGTTATCCTAACAGATTCTACATGTGAGAATGACTTTTATATAATGATAGGGCCAACTGTGGCTTGGAAAAGAGATTTCTTCTAGGCTCATGCCCCAAGCCACTTCCCAGAGCCCAGCTCAGACACATTTCCCAAGAGTGTCAGTAGAAGAACTGATCCAAAAGCAACTGAAATTGCTGGATCTGAACATCTGTGTGAAATTTTTGATGAACAATGACAACATGCATTCTTAATGTATATACGTTTTCAAGTTAAATAAGATTAAAAAGTTCACCCTGTTGCAAATTTAACACAAGAGCAAGTGAGTTTATAGGATAGATAAACAACTGAGCAATAGCAGTAGACCACAAAGCGATCACAGAACAGCTAAGGAAAAACATAACAGACCACATGCTGGTGAATGTTTCACATATGATTCCAAATAAACATGCTTCTTTCAGCAATGGGGAAGAGAGCAAAAACACAGTGGAAGGAAAGGCTGTTGTTCCACTTGCCCTGAAGGACTTGTGGCTGCCATAGGTAGAGGAAGTGGATTTTATTCTGGCTGAAAAACCCTATGTTAATATGAGAAACTGAAATGAGAATAGCATTTCACATCCCAAGAAAATTCCAAAAAATGTAAGTGAGAACATGAGAGATTCTTGACATCCTTGATTGCCAGAAGTCTCTTTGGAACTGTGCAAGGTAAATGAAGAGTGGGAGTTCTGAGGGATATTTAGAGGAAGAAAGAAAATTTATAAAGCTCAGTGGGGAGAGGAGCGTGTAACTCTTTAACCAAACATAACATAGAAAAGGATGGGCAACGTGGCAACTGTATACATGTTCTGGAAGATAACAAATGAGCTTTGTATTGTTTTAATATTTTCTTTACTCTCAAAGGTGAGATTCAGGATGGCAGTTTTTGTTTAGTGTAAATCATTGTGATCAACCTGAGATGGACAAATCTGGCATTCTTGTTTTCTTCTCCAAAATGTTTTCTATACTGACCAAATGGACAATTGTGGTGCAGACTACAGTGCTGAATAAAATCTACCGTACTTTATAAAAGAAAGCAATTGCATTATTTCTACAGAAAACCAAAGGTGGCACTATTATGTCTTAATGAGTGGATTTTTATTTGACCAGCAATTACTTCACTTTCTTCAAATATTTCTTGCAGCAGAAGATACTGCAGCACTGGATTTTGCTTCCAAGTAACTAAGCTGATACTGGCATATTGAATGCTACAATTCCATATAGCATCTCCAGTATTACGTATTTGCTGATTAGTGTTTTGAAGAAAAAAAGAAAAGCAAATATTTTCTGTCATAAATGTGAATGGAAGTATCTGCAATGAATTCTGAATACTAAATGTGAGATAATATTGATTGGCTGTTCAGTCTTTGTGTGTGCAGGGTGTATTCTTTACAGAGAAGGAGCCACACTAATGCCAAAGATCCTCAAAGCTGTGACCATTTAGCAAAACTGTGCTTTCTTTTTCCTAGTGTAGGCAAGGAAAACTGTGAGCTCAGTACTTTTTCCCAGTCATAACTGTAATTTAACGTGAGAAAATTGCCTATATATATTTATTTAAGATAATAAAGATAAGGAAATATTCTTGGGATTGGACAAAAAAGTAGTTTGCATCTAAATACCTGTGATTCATCGTAAGACTATCTGCTGTCAAATTGTTTACTCACATGCACAGATGTATTTACAATGTGTGTATGACTTTCTAGAATTTATTTCCGACATTTTCAGAGGAATGAAAAATTGTTAACAGAATCTGCTAGTAGAAATAGACATAGTGACCTAAAGCTTCAAATTCTGAATAGGATTTTCCCACAAATACTGTTGATACGGTGTTCTACGTGGTGTAGGAGCTGACAGACACTGTTCCTATGCCCTTCGCGCTCCCTCTACTGCTTTTTTAGAAGAATGAAACAAGGGGATAACAGTGGCTAGCACAGCAGTGTGAAAAGCAGACTTGAAGGCAGAATAGGTTAAAGTTCAAAATGTTTGAGTAGAAAACCAAATATTGGAGCTGGAATCATAATTCACCATCGTGACTCCGGAATTTTTTTATGCAGACTTTAATTACAGGATCCACAGTTTTCATCATAACTTTCATCTTATACAAAGCACTGTTATTTAACATACTTTATCTGTATTAGATTTTAAAAGCCATTTCAGAAGTGAGGTGGTACTATGAAAACAGAAAGAAAAGGTTTAAGAGGAAGCAACCTTAGTTTTAGAGTCCCCAGTATTCCCTGTCTTTGATTTTTTTGTAGCTTAACTGTTAGAATTACAAGGAATAGAAGCAATATAGAGAGTTTTTAATGAGAGCAAAATGTTCTATTATAAGTAGCCCAACTCAAATACAAAAAATACACAGGTTTTTTAAAGTAAAATTATGGAATATAAATATGTAGTATAGCAACAAGCTGCATGTGTATGCACACACATACACATTGTGTTGGTCTTTTTAAAAGCATTCTTGGCATAAATGCTGTTAGTGAAGAAGTAAACCTAACCTTAATTACATAAAATTGTTGAGATGTTGATGTGGAAAACGTCATTACTGCCAAGAATACAATGACATCCTTATTTGATGGCTAGGAAAATTATATATATATATACACATATATACACACATATAATTGTGCCACTTGTTAAATTTTAGTCTGTAATCAGGATAAAAGCTAAAAATAAGCAGTAACAGTATAATAGTAAGCTGTTATCTGTATAGCCAGTAACAGGATTTAGATTAATGTTCAATCAAGGTGGCTATAAAGCATTTGAGAGACATATTTGTAACAAGATAATGGTGGTGTTTAATCCCCAAATCATGATACCACTCCTTGTTCTCCTCACCTTCTTGCTCTGGGGAGAAGCTGTATACTTATACATGTATTCTAGACCAATTTTAATAACAAGAAGTCATGATTCAAACATGATAGAATTAAGAAAGTTTGACTTCAGTGGTTGAACTCACTTCTTAAGGCATGGTTTCTTATGTCCTGCCTTTAGCCTGCCCTGAGTTTCCTGTTTACCCACCTTTCTCTGTTGCACGGTGTCTTACTACCTCTATCCCTTTTCTCTTGGCATTTGGCTTTTCTCTTCACTGTTGACTGTTGCATGACCCACAGTTCTGTCATCTATCTCGCAAGTAGTGCCTAGCTCTGCTGCATTTTGACCCTCCCATCTACATCTCGATTTCTTCCACATCTACTTTCCCAGTCTCAGCCTTTTTCTTCATAATACTAAAGCACCTCTAATTACGACCATAGTTACTGGACGAAGAGATTAACATCAGCTGTTATTACAGAGCAGCAGCTAGCCGCTGATATAATGGCAGAAGTCTTTTTCAGTTTTTGGGCTATTTGTCTGAGTCTTGAAAACTTAGTAGCAAGTTGTAAAAGATGTCCAGAGGACACATGCAAACTGAAATTTTCTGAAATCAACCATTCGACTGAATTTGAAATTGCCAGATTTTCAGAGTAGAGGTCAGTCAAATATTTGATAGGAAGTAGATCTCCTCCATTAACAGCTTAAGATTAGCTGCAATGAAGTACAAGCATTTTTGCAATACTGGTCATTCATGTGATAAGAAGGCAAACAAGTGAAAAAAAATGACAAAGGACATTTTAAGAACCATTTTTCACAGTCTGTAACAGATTTTTTTCATCATGTTCATTTTTATTACCCTTGGGTTTGCAATTCAGCTACTATTACCTTACTATTAAATACATTTACTTTTAGTTTTCATGCCTTGCTATACTTTATGACAATTCATAATCCTTTATGTATGCAAAGCTTACATACTTAGCAGCCTTGAAATTAGTATTTAGCCAGATTCTGTAAGCCATTCAAATATTGTTTAGCTAGCTATGCTAAGAAAACTTTTAGTAATATTTATTAAAAATTAAGTAATAAAACATTTAGGCCCTGGAAACATATCTTCAGGACAGATGTTTTCAGCAAGTTTGAAGGACTAAAGCCTTGCAGCAGAAAATATTCACTTAATATAGAAAAGCAATTCTTTTGGCTTTTAAACTTCCTTTATTAAAATATTTGTTTGCTGATTTGTAAAGCAAAATTATTCAGTCTTCTCTTCTTTCCTTTATAGATTGCAGAGTTAATGAAGATTTTCACAGTGCTCACTTCCCTCTCTGGAAATTCATAGTTGAATCCAATGACTTACGGCTCACAATCATTTTTCAAACTCCTCTCCTATGAAGTGTTCACTTATTTTTCCAAAATAAACTGTAATTCCTGTACATATCAAATGTTTGCTTAGCTACTAACAGCAGGCTATCTTTCATGACATTGTCTATCCTAAAATCCACCTAGAAAAGCAGAGACATGGTATAATGACATTGCTAAATAAATCAAATCTCAAATATGAACTAATTTAAGTAGTTTTTATTGAAAAGCCCAACCTAAGAACAAAACAGTGTATAGATTCTTTACTTTTTCTGAATTCTTATAGTCTACTGATAGAAGGCTGTGAATCTTTGAGTTGATTTATACCGTGCAAAGGAGGTTTAGATATATACGGACAGTAAGTCTTTCTTGCAAAAGACGTCCTTCTCTGAAGTTGTGTGAATTAAATAAGGTTAACTCCCAGAGAGAAAGATTGCCAGTTCTCAAAGACTATCAGTCACTATTAGAGTAAGCAAAGAATTACATTTTTCTTTCTATCCCAAAAAAACATGTTAAACACTTTTGAAAGACCATAATGAAGAATTATGCTTACACTTCTGTTACTCAGAAATGTACATTATTTCTGACATTTTTATTATGTTATAAAAATACTGTTTAAATGCGATGTTCATTATCTTTTCAATTGCTATATTAAATTCCAAAATGAAAGTGGTGAAGAACATATTTTCAAACAGTGGATTTTTCACTTCTAGAATGCACTACTCTACGGAATGTGATAAAGGGTCTTACACAAACTCTTGAAAACCAGTGTAACATAAAAGGTAAAAGAAAAATGTTCTTATATATACTGTACAGTAATATAGTATGAACAGCGTTTTTAACTTTTTCTTTATATTCAGTGTGTTTTTTAGAGAGAAGCTCACTGTCATCCAGACAGAAATGAAACGAAATGTATCTAAAATCAATCCTGTGCAGATTTTGGTGGTCTATGTGCTTAGTAAATGTCTATTACTCTTATTCTGCCTAGAATCCACTCATAAAAGAATTCCTGTCCTAGCAAGATTTTTAATTAATAGTTAGATCTAAAATCTATTTCAGCATAACTAAGGAAACTTAAGAAAAACTGAGAAAGTATTACTCAACTACTGAACTGTACTCTCTTAAAGCATTTATGCAGTGTTCGCTAAAGTGTTTTGTAAAACTGGAGTCTTAATCCTCATCTTAAGGAAGTTGAAATTTGACTGTTTTCCATAAATTCTTCATAAATGCTCATTGTTATTTTAATTAAAAAGTAAAAGTACTTACTATATTTTTATACATGTCATATATCAACATATTTTTATACTTCAGTCTAGTTATCATATTTAATAATATACCTATTCTGTATTCAAGGTACATTAGCATAAGAGTTAATAAAACTCTAAGAATTGGAAGTAGATGGTTGTTTTTAATAATCAGAATGAATTTTGCTAATCAAGAAAGCATTATCTGCTTTCCTAAACTCTGTTTTTGAAATACTGCTTTTTAATTTGTATATTTGCTATCACTACAAACAAGCTGTAAAGGACACAAATTAAGTTCTGGTTTTGAGAAACAAGTACTTAAAAAGTTACATCTCCTAATTTGAAAGTACTATTTATATGTTAATATTCTTTCTTTTTCTGTGCAAGTTAATCTTTAATCTAGGTTTTCTTGAATGCACTGGTAAACAAATGCTGAAGATTGTTTGAAGCAGTTCAGCGCAATATTATCATATATATATTACAATTATACAATGAATTTTCTTCTTTAAAAAAATTGTATAGACAGTGCATACCTCTGTAAGTTAAGATTATCGCATCCAGAAAATGTCAGGTCTCTTTAGAGTCCAGACAAGTTAAAAAAAATGTAAATAATCTTCTTTCATGCTTCCATGTGTCCACATTAACTGTTTAGTGTATTGTTCTTTTCCGTTGTTGTTGTTTAGATGAAAATGACAGACTGAAGGCAAACATTCATGTCTTGGAAGATAAATTAAAGGCTTCTGAACAGGTTCGTCAGAATGATCATTCTTTAATAGGAGGAATAGTAACAGTTCTGTTTCTGTTGAAGCAGTTCTCAGACCTTTTTATTCTTCAGTTTGCTACTAATCACATTACTATTTCACTTTTCCTAAAGTTTATCCCGTGTAAAAAGAGAAAAGTTGTTCTAATGACAGTACAAGAGTGTTTTACAAAAACTAAAAGGTCAAAACTAAACAGTGCTGAGAACTCTGACTCAATCTGAGATATGCTCATTTTTTAACAATATTTAGTTTTAGAATCTACTTCTTACACACAATTTTGTGATAGTCAAGATACTAACTCTACTGCCAGGGATCAAATACCACCTGAATTATCTCTTTAGTTTCTCTGGGAGTAAATGCTGTAAGGAGGATAGGTCCATGTATCACAAAATAAATTCCATTGCTGTCCCTGTCCTTTTTATCTATCATATTATTCTTGGAAAGGATGTCAATTTTCTTTGCCATATATTTATTGTAGCAAAGAGTCTATATAAAACTTTAATACCAATAGAACTGTTATCTGGACAGTTTGAGAATAATATGAATATATGTTGCATATATATGAGTGAATATATGTATACATACACTGAATCTTCCTAGTGATGTTCTGAAGGCACTTAGTTGATTATCCTGTATGTGCTCTTACCACCAGATAGTAACTGCCTTTGTAGTGCCTCTGAGCATTGCTCTAGTTCATGTCTATCTACAACAGATGGTTCTGATGAGATCTTGGGAGTAAGTAACTCTGCATTGGCAGTTACAGCAAATTACTTGATAGTTCTGGAGTATTTCTCCTTGACGTAAATTTAAAATAAGTATGCTCAAACTATTAACTTCAATGTCAGGGCCACTAGCATTAATGCCACTGATGTTTCCACTGCTGCCAGTGTAAAGTTGTGGAGTCCTTGATATAAGCAATATTAGCAATCTGAGATACTTCAGATACAACTTTTTGTTGTACAATTCTACAACCAGAAATCTCTATAAGTAAAACTGTAGTTATTTCACCAACTGCAGAACAATGCACTGGGGAAAAGAATACTACCTCTCCATTTGCCCCTTCTCCTAATACAAGCAGTTTATAATTTTATTTTAACAGATAGATGAAATCTGCTGCATCTTTTATCTGTAGATTTTCATTGGGTTAAGTAAGAAGTAGCTGGACATTCTGGTATTGAGCAGATGCAACAAAAAACAAGTACAGAATTATAAAATTAAAAATAACTGAATTATTCTGTATATTTTGATATGAAAAATATGCTTTGCAGAAGGCTTTCTCAGTAGGGAAATCTGAAGACTCTTATGAAGATTTTATATTCACAGGAGTATAAAGATCAGATTGAGAAACTCACAATAGAAATTCAAAACAAAGAGGAAGACCACAAATTAGAAATAGCACAGTTGAACTGCAACATGAGAAAAAAAGGTAAGTTTTCTGAAGCCTGAACGTTCTACAGCTGGATAAACCATGTCATAACCTGTAAGAGCTGTACTTCAGTAGCTTAAATGCAAAAAATTGTTCAACTTCCTCATGGAAACATGACTGGAAAACAGTTTTTACTTTGAGTCCAGGTGTAGTACTGACAGAACAAACAGACATGTTTGTGTCAAACTGAATTTTATCTTAACTGAATAGACAATGGCAATGAAGTATTATTACAGCAACACTGGATGAGCAGGAGTTCCAAATCAAGTAGAACAGACACTGTGAACTTGTACATAAACATCTGAAGGTGTTGAATTTTGAGTTAAGTTCTGACTGGAGAATTGCTTTGAAATTGCTGAAAAATGATTTAGGTAGGTTCCTAGGAGGTTATTTCAGCTACACCTCAGAAGAGCAGGACTTTGTGCAAATAAATAGTGCTGCAAAAGGAAACACCTGCTTGTACTAGTGACTACCTTTCATTACTGACATAGGCTTAAGAAGTGGGATTTTTTTACTCTCTTTGCTGTAAAAAAGCAAAACAAAGTATCTGTAAAACGTGATGCTGCTTTAATGAAGCACAGTCTCACTATGGTTCCAGATAGATAGCTTTAAAGTATATTGTTTTGTTTGACAGAAATTGTTCTGACCTGCTGCTGAAGAAAGCTCTGCTATTTGGGAAATGCTCTGTTTTTGTTTTATTTTGTTTTTTCTATTTAACCATATTATGTAATTAGTTTAACCAACGTGTTTGGCATTACTGTGGTATTAGCTGAAGCAAAAGAGATGGAGTATAAGGAACAGATAGAGAAAAAGGAGCTGGAAATATTAGAGCTAACCAGACAGCTGAAAACTCAAGATGAAGAGAAACAGAATGAAATAATTAAACTGCAGATAGAGGTATGTGTTCTGCTGAATTAAAGCTCAGTTAAGCATTGAGTAAACTTAGAAGACTGTAGTGAAAAATGCTGTAATTAGTGCATAACAAAGTAGTGTGATGAAACCTAAGCATCTTAAAAAGTGATCTTCAGAAGGATAGCTGGCATTTCTCTTTCTTTCACTATGGGACCCAAGTAGCTTCTGCTCAGAAATCTACACTTCTATCTACTGTACATGGAGGCTGAGCTTTGTAGTGTTCTTCCTTTAAATTATTTTGAAAGTTATTTAATTATTTTGGTAATTTTTTACCTATAAAGCAATTAAAACAATGTTTTCTATTTATTTTTATTCTTTTGTTATTGTTTCTGAATGCTTTAATATTTTTATTTTTTAGTATTACCTTTCTATATACTTCTGAGAGGTTTCAGACATGGAATTCAAGCACACATTTCACAGCTCAGTCGTCACTACAGAATAGTGAAGGAAATAGTTCAAATCTTTCACATACTCAATAAGAAACAAGCTGTGAAAGTGTTTGGGCTGAGATATATGTAGTACATGAAAGAAGGTTTAAGAGGCTTTGAGCATCCTTTCCATTTTCTCCTCCTGCAAATATGAGAATGTGGTGCCAAAGTACTTTCAACTTTTCATTTTAGGAGTGTTCTTTTTATCTAGCATTTCAGAAATATTTACGTGTAAGCTAGTGGGAACAGAATATTTGTACCATTTATACCACCTGTAATTATCTTCAGTTCTGATAAACTTCATTGTCCTAGAACTAAACACTAGATAATCTTGCAGTGACTTTCAGATACAACATCCATTAAAGAATAGAAAAAAAAGAAAAATGAAAAAAGAAAAGGGACTTCTGCTTGTATTGTTTATCATCATTTTTTTTCTCTTTTTTTCTTTTTTTCTTTTTTTTTCCCCTTATTGGATTGTTAATGTTTTCTCTTCCCTGGCTCCTTCAGTTCAGTGCTAAATTGGCAAGAGTTCAGAACAAAACAACAAAATCATTTTCAGATGCTTCTGTTCTGCCACAAAGTATCTATCGAAGGGTAAGTGCTCCAATAACTCCTAATCGGTGAATACTCAAGTATTGTTACAGCCCATTCTAAACAGCGGGGCTTTTTTGGCTGTTACTGTGTTTCATTTGCAAGAAAACTTTATTTAGCAAAAGAACTTCCATAACTTACAGGGTCTAGTCAATGTATCTCTTCAACACACCTCTCCCACCTCTAGATGGCCAATTCCGTGTCCTTTTGCAGTGATGTTGGTACAGACAACGTTCAGCTTAACACCTTTGACATGAATAACAACAGAAGATCACACGTGAAGTGGTTTTAGTACAGAACTGTTAACTTTGAAATTTGAGATAGAAATAACATCAGTGATAAATTTTGCATGCATTTATATCTTTGTGGATTGGGGACTTTGTAATGCCACAGAAATAGAGTCTGGGGGGGATTTCATCTCTTTTAATACTGTGATAAAAGATACCAAGAAAAAGGCATTCTTAAAATATTTCTTGTTGGCAATAGCATATTGTATTGATATGCATAGTCCCACCTGGCAATTATGAACAAAAGTTTTACTTGCATTTTTACAGAAACTACAGCACCTCCAGGAGGAGAAAAATAAGGAAATTGAGATCCTCCGAAACACCATAAGAGACTTAGAGCAACGTCTTAATAAAGGCCAAGATTTGCACTTGAAACAGAGGCGGTTTTGAGTAAATAGCATGAAGCATTTCAGTAGAATATATGAGAAACAGTATATTTCAAACTACGCACTTGAAAGTAAAAACAAAATACGGAGACATGCTGAACATTTTTTATTGAAAAGTCTCTTGTCAAATATTCCAAAGCCATGCATTTTGTTTATATTCAGTACTACTTTCTTGCTCATCAGCATTCACCACAAAAAGATTCAGTTTTCATAGGAGTAATAATTTCCCTATTCAATCATCATTAATTATGGTGCATGCTTTCAAAGCAGCTTTCCTTTCTGGAATCCTCTGCTCATCCAGGAATTATCTGAACAAAAGAATTTTTACTTCAACACAGTTAATCAAAATTAGAAAATGTTAAGCTACATACAAAGAAATTATAAAAATGTCAGTGGTATATTGCCTTACTAATCAATACAGACTACAGATAACAAATTCCATACTGTCATAAGCAAAGAAAAGTATTAAGCAAAGGCTGAGTTTGTCCTGTCTCTTTCTTGATAGAGGCACTGATTCCGCACAGAAAGCTGTTAATATTGCTTCTCACTTCAGGCATGAACTTACTGATTGAGTGGGGTTTGACAAACTGTAGTAGGGTGCATCAGTGGAACCTGGCACTATATTTAACCCACAAAAGTTAAGTATATGATCTGTTATTTTAAAACATTGCAGTTACTGTTGTATCTTACATTTAAGATAAAAAGTTATTTTGGTCCACTGTTTAGCAATAAGCTTTGCTTGTACATAATTTGTATACCTACTTTAGAAAAAAAACTTTTGAATATATCCCCTCTTAATTAAAAAAAAAAAAAAAAAGATTAAGATATCTCTTTTGCTTATCTTCTGTTCTTGATTGCAAAAAATCAAACAGGAGCCCCTAGGTCATAGTTTATGCTCCTGTCCTCACAAATGCAAGCAGAACATTAGAAGAGAAACAAGAAAGACAAATTAATCAACCATGCAGACACCTTTCCACTGTAACAGAAAAACAAACTATGGGTTAATCCAATTCCTTTATAGTAAGAAATTTTCATAGATGGAGTTTGACAGGTCTTGTACAATTCCAAGAGCACTGCTCTTTGCAAAATTTCGGCTCTACACTCCTGTCACCTTAGTCTAATTTTTATCTGGGAGCAATAGAAATACATAATCTGATAGTTTTTTTCCAGTTTTGCAACTAAGTAAATGTAGGCCATATGACTCCCCCGCATTTTTTAAGTGTTTAGTTTGTTTTTCATGCTCAGTTTCCTGCCCTTTCCTGTCACTGTCAGGTGTCACTAGTTTCACTTCCTCCTCCTGCTGCTGACTCTCAGGCAGCAGTGAGCAGACGTCACTGTCAGGATTCAGTGATGTCCTCTGCTAACAGCTGGCCGTGTCACCTGCACGAATTTGGAAGTGCTCCACGACACTGTCAAGTGATAGAATTTCCTAGCTCTTCAAACAAAAGGTGTCGACAATGACAGCATCAGCTACTGGTTGTAGAGTCTGATGCTGTCTGCCAATTTCAAGTTAACTGGTTTTTGCAGATGGTTTTCCCCTTTTTTCATAGTTTTGTAACACGTGGAAGATTTTCCACACCTTCTCCTGGAGGAAGAGTTTCTACCTGTTCATGGCTACCTATTTGATCATGTCTGTTGTGGTTAAAAACTCTGTGACGTCGACCGTTGTGAGGGTGACGTCTTTGAGATTCAGAAGGGGCCTGATGGTTCTGATTTTTTGAATGACGACCACCCTCACGATGGTGGTGGTGGTGTCTGTGCCTGTGCAGCTGGTGGTGATGATGTGAATGCTGACCACTTGGTTCAGGTTCAGGTTCTATCCCTGCTAGATTCTCATCTTCCTTTTTGGTGATGTTTTCACATATATTATCAATATCAGGTTCCTGAAAAACAGAAACATTGCATTTAATTAAACTACTTGTAAGATATTAATTAACTAAATATTTTTGCAATACCTAGAAAAACAATGCAATGAGATATCTAAAATTCTTGTTTATGAATATTTTTGATAAACTAACACAGTGCTACAAAGTGTGAGCTACAGTCTGTATTTCCTTCCTGAAAAATAATAAAGCATTTAGCATTAGCTTCCAGAAAAGTCAAGACACAGACCATCCAAAAATTTATTTCTGTAACTCCTCTGCCCTGGAGGTTGGCAGGGAGTGGAAAGCCGAAAGTGTTGGCTCCAGGAAGGGAATCTGTAGAACCCTCTGAAAGGTCATGCGATTATAAAGAAAACCTGGGAAGAAACATCTGCTTCCAAAGTTTGCCTTTGAGGCACAACAGTCCTCCATGACCCCCAGGTCCCCGTCTTAACTGTCACTTTTCTTGGTTGTGGTCTTGAGGCACAGATAAGCTTGTCAGTGGATTTCTGAAGATTCTTCAGTAAAGGTAGATAAAGCGGTCAGCAATGCATACTCAGTTTCTTAATGTCAAAGTTTAATCAAAAAAAAAAAAAAAAAACCAACACTGAAAATGGCAAAGATTATCCTGGTTAGTCCTCACAGTCACCCAAAAATGACTTCTTAATTTTTTATTTTTTATTCTTAACCTGGCTGGCTGTAATTCTGTGAAATACAGAACAAGAAATATTTTCTATCACATTTTTCATGTTCTATTTCAGTGCCCAAAAAGCTGTGCTTATCAGAGCACGTGACTCCAGCTGTGATTATTTGTGTAAACACTGCAGGCTGAAAGCTGAACAAGGTACATAGGTGCTCTTCAACTCCAGAACAGCATGTGAGGTGTTTAGCATTTAAACACTTTGCACTGTTCCCCTTAGAGCTATCCCAGGGGGAAAAAAAAAGAAAAAAAACATGATTGTTTCTGAAAGTGCTACTTTGCTGAAGAATGATATGAATGTATCAAAATCTGGTTTTACAACACCACTGGTAACTAGACAGGACTCCTAATGTACATTTTTGGGAACTATAATCAAAGTAGTTGCTAATAAAAAGTATTCTTACTTTAGGATCCCACATCTAACCTGCCCGAGGCCTATGTTGAGCTGGAAAGCTGTTTGATGGGAGCTAAAATAATGATTCTTCTGGATCAAATTCATCACTACCTATCTGCATTGCATGGTAATCCTTAAAGTAGTTCAATTTTACATGTAAAATACAGCTCCTCTTCTTTTTTTGTGGTAACAATCATCCCCTTGCATTACCATTTTTTAAAGTAACTTTTGTATACTGCTTCTAAATATAAACTAAAAGGAATCATAACTCAAACAGTTGCTCAGATTCATCTCCACTGTAAAAAAAAAAAGTGCCTACCTCTCCCCAAAAACTAAAGTAGCTAAATTCTCACTGACTGCATGAAATTCCACAAACAGAATTAGCATCCAAGGTTACATCTAAATTTCTGAAAACATTTTGCAGGAATTTAAACTGTCAGTTTATTCTAAATTAGATCAATTTTCAAAAATGCTTACATATTCTTTGTTACGGCCCAAGAAACGCATACATTGAAAGTTGTCTTTTTTGATAATCATACTGACAAAGATTCTTAAGTATTGGTTTTTTTTTTTTTTTTTCCCCCCAGTATATAAAGAATGAAACAAGAAAATACCGTATAAGAGCAATTTCCACAGTTGTTTTCACAGTATGCAATCTTAATAGCTTCTTCTACATACTGGAAAGACAGGAAGGAATAGGGAAGACCCAGGTGGTACACTAGACGGCCACATCTAAGGAGAAAAAGAACTTCAAGGTTACATACACATAAAATTTAACATTTCATCTCAGCATACATTATTTTACTTACACCAGTCCACCAATGCTGTGCAGTCCCATGGATAGCATTTTTCTGCAAGGAGCTCACAAGTAAAAAGCAATCTCCATCTCATAAACACCTGTCTGCTCAACTGCTTTAGTACATGCAAAGTCTGCTTTCTTATGGATGTACTCACTCTGCTGGCAGAAACTTCTAGTTTATCTGCACTCAGATTACCAAAGGTACACAATAGCAATACCTGTCCTCCTTATGAGGAGGGCAGTTTGCATAGGTGTACAAATCACTGCATGGTCTTTGTATACAAAGAATCATAGAATTACAGAATATTCCAAGTCAGAAGGTACTCACAAGGATCACTGAGGCCAACTACTGGCTCCACACCGGAACACCCAGTTTTCAAACCCTATGTCTGAGAGTAATGTCCAAATGGCTATTGAATTCTGGCAGCTCAGGGTGATGACCACTGCCCTGGGGAGCCTGTTCTGTACCCAACCACCCTCCGTTGAAGAGCCTTTCCCTAATCTCCTGTCTGATAGCAGGAATGTCTGAATGCAACCTAATGTGATTTTTGATTGGAAGGTACAATATGAACCATCTACATTAGTAATTTAGTGTGCATTGGAAGGGGGATTTTATGATACATACTTGCATCATATCTGTACTACAATATTCTGGTATGTACTTAACTGTACAACCGGTATGCTAAAAGCAGCTGGTATGAATGTGGAAGCTGTATGCAAGGGCACTTTGATAAGCAGGCATCTGCAATGTCAACAGAAGGTCTTTCAGCCCTACCTTTAAATACTTGCCATAAGTATCTGGGATCAGCAATGAGTAGGACATAAATTCCTAGAGTCATAACAGATTACAGCCCAACTGTTGCCAAACCAATTAGAGTGTAGGTGTACACATACCCAGCAGGTCAACAGTGCAGGACTGTTCAACATTTCAAATGCTGTGGGCCAGGTGTCAGCTTTGTAGCTTCTCCACAGACTACATACAGTCTTGATCTCTTTGTCCATCAGACAGCAGCAACTTTCCATCTTAGGCACGTTTGCTGCCTAATATAGCTAATTTGTCTAATTACATCATATTACCAAAAAAAAAGCTAAATAATTTTCTAATTCTTCATTACATTTCATTATGCATCAGTACAAGGACAGAACATTCTTTACAGTAATATAATAGTAATCAAGATGGGCATTTTAGAAGTGCGAGTTCTCAAACAATTTTCATCACTTCCAAAACAAAAACTCGGGATTCCAACTAAACAGACATTACTGGTTCTACCAAAAGACTCTTGTCCCAGCATCCTGTTATCAAAAAGCTAATTGTTTCCATGGTTCTATGTTTTTCATTCAGCTACAGGACACTTTCAGCAACTTCAGTCAAAATGTTCTGATGAGAATTCAGGTAGCTCTCTGGGCTTGAGTCTTCTTTCAAATACACAGACTTAACAAAGTTGTTAGAGAATAAAAACAAAGACCATAACCATGATATCATAACCATGATATCAAATTCAACAGTCCAATGCCATCATAATTACTTATAAAGATTATATGCACTTATCCCAAACTTACTTAGGAAAAAGCAGGCTTTTCTTTTGTAGCTTCCATTTTCCAGTAGAAGTGCACACACACACAGCTTGAAGACTTTGTTGTGAGGTTATTTTAATGAATTAATACAGATATCTACAAATCATTACTCTAAATACACGCAAATATTTTTCCAGTCTTTCCCTTTAAACACAAACCTGTCATAGATGAGAAAATCATCTTTGTTTCCATTTAAAGTAGTCCAGACATCAGCTTGGTGATCATCTTGTTGGTAGACAGTAATATGGTCTGAAACACTTTCCTGAAGGAGGTGAAATTTCTTCTGGGAATGAGGACTCTGATGGTTGACAACCACGTATGAGATGTTGACCAGTCCCTCATTCTCTAACTTCACTCGCAGGTCCTCCAATCTGGAGGGGAATGTGAAAAAAGACGACCATAAATCAGCAGGCAATCATAAGAGTTTTTTTTCCTTTTCCATACAAAAATAAGTTATTTGCCACATTCATCAAAAGTTAATGTGCTCCACATTGCACACCTTACAGTGAGTGTTTTCTCCTCTAAGCAACAGTCTAATACTATTAAAATGTTCTTGCTTTTTGCCATGAGTATCAGCTCTGTCACAACTGAAAATGTTGAAGTTCTTTTCCAACATAAAGGAATGTATGATCCTGTTTTGCCATCAAGTCAGACCCTACAAAAGTTCACATGCCTCAGTTCCTATCCTTGTAACTAGAATACTAGTACTAAGTAAAGCAGACATCTGTTATCAGACTGAATTCAGCGTTATTTTCATGTCAGTTCTTTCACACTCTTCATGGTCTGACAGAGAGAACTTGCATAACGTTTTTACTTAAATGCTGAGTTTGGGGTCGCATAGTTTGTTAAAGAATGCAGAATGAATACATCAGGAAGCTGAATAACAAAGAAAGAAAACCTACAGCACAAGGCCAACAGCTCCCACTCTCATTTTGACTTGTCTAGTTTCCGCAATAGGCAGAAAAGAACATTACAGAAAAGGGACAGCAGCTGGGTCAAAAGAGCAGCTACAGAATGCCTTCATGACCTAATTGGCCTCAGCATAATTACTACAGGATTGCTCTAGAAATAAAAAACACTTTCATTTCTTCACTTTCAGGATGTAGGACTTCAAAGAATACAGCCTTTTTTAAAATGCACAGAGTCAAATCCAACTACTTTGAAAGTCAGCCATGAAGCCAGAGCTTTGCCACTGCTATTTCCAAAATCCAGCTCATGAAAAACTTGCTAAGACTATCATAACATGAAGCTTTACAGCCTGGAGTGTGAAACAAACATGTTATTACAGTGATCCTAATCAAGTTGTGAAACCAGCACTAAGAATTTTCATGCCAAAGTGATTTCACAACCACTGAACCAAAGACAAGCACTGCAGGCAATTCATGTTTAGGCCAGCTCAAAATTATTTTCCTGCTGCTGTTACTATCATATTATCTAATTATTTATACCAAGGTACATTCTAGAAACTGGAGCAGTGATGTCCTAGGTCTTCCGTGAAAATGTAACAGTGATGATTCCCTTAAATGCTTCATCAATTTTTTGCAAGGTTAGTCTTTTCTGCATCTTCTGAATTTTTTTTATCCAGAACCCATGAACAGAGGCACATGAAAGGTACACATTCTGCTTTTTTCTTCTCATTTTATTTTATTTTTACGTAAGAAGTAATGATCATGGGTCTGTCTATTTCAAGTGTTCAAGCCATGCTAGAGAATTATGTTTCTTGGTCTCAGTGCTTCCCTACATTAATTATTTGCCGCTAACCAAAGCATCTGTCTTGAACTGTTCTTGTGTGTTTTCAGTGTGTTTTGGGTTTCATTACCTTCAAGCTGATTGTACTTTATGTTGTAAATTCAACGTGAACAGAAGATCCTTCAAGCTAGGGCAAAGCTGAGAGATGAAGAACTGGAGCTGCTGGGAAATGGCCTGGTCAGTAGGGCCAGGTCATGTATGGCAGTGGTAATCTGAGGAACCTATTCCTTGTAGAGTGCACCCATAGTTGAGTGTGTATACTATCCTCAGTTGGCTGTATGAAGTGCTCACTCATGTTTTAGCAAAAGCTGGGAAGGAAACTGGTGCTCACCTGGAAGCCTGCAGGAGGCACAAGTATCAGCTAGCTTGGAGGAGAGCGACCACCGCCACTGACCCCCTGGCATTCAGCATTGGGCTCTCCTCCCCGATGTGCCATTCCGGGGGCTCCTGGCACCGCTGGCTCTCTGTCCCCCCTCCCGGGAGGAGGCAGAGAACCAGGGCCAGCCCCAGCCCTGCCCACATGGCTGGGCCTATCTGAAAAGCAAGAAAATAAACAAAATGAGATCAATGCCTGAACGAAGTCCAGATGCTGAAATTCCCACACAAAACACAGCAGGATACTGGCTCCATTCAGTTAAAAAGAAAACAGCAAGAATATATTTGCTCCATTATGTTTGCTGCCCGACCATATTTATCTTATTTAGTAGCAGAGTTCCTCTATAATAAATTTATTTTTTTTAATAGTTAAAATAAACTGGATTTTTTTTAATGCTGCTAAACAGATCCATTTCTTCTGTGCTGAAAACAGCGGTGCTGAACCCATTTACATTGGTAAGAACCTAGGTGCAAATCCAAGCACTGACTTCACAGTAATTGCACTAGCAGTGTGTTCAAAGCAGCATTACAGAAAAGGATATTAAGGAAAAAAAAGGAAAAAGGAAAAAGACAAAGTTTTTTAGAAGGCAGTTTGTAGCACTTGGATGCCACTGAGAAAAAATCTCAAGGCAGGCAGTAGAAATAAGTCTGCAAAAACAGGAAATGAAAATTTAAGTTCCAGGATTTGCCATATCCTATAAAATCCACTGCCCACGTTGTGTTCCTTTAATGCTCGTGGGAATCAAAACATTCAGGAAATTCTGTAATTACCCTTTCATTCCAACAGCATAAAAACTTTGGCTTAATATGCTCCGACAACTCATTATTGAGAAATAAAACGTTAACACTGTTCCCAGCACGCCCTAGGCTGTGGGACTGTGCAGCTCCAGCGCTCACGTCTGACAGCAAATACAGAATGTTATGGAAACAGCGAGTTCTGACACATGACGAGACTGACGAAAACCACGATCTATTAAGATAGATACATAAAAAAAGCAGTGCACTTTAATTACTGATCTTCCCAGGCAAGAGACAAACGCCGCGAAGCCGGCACAGCTGACAGCTCCAGCTGTCCCCGTGCCTCCTTCCAGCAGTTGTACCGCAGTCACCTGGGGCACAGCGCTCTGAAACCCTGTCCCGCACACACCTGGGAAGCTGCCGGCCGCTACGGGGTCCGTAACCAACGCACGAAGCCGGCAGGACCCCGTGCCGCGCTACCGCGCCCCGCAGCAGCCGCGCACCGGCGGGAGCTCCGTTCCGCCCCGCACCTCCCAACCTTCCCGCTGCCCTCCAGCGGCCACTCCCCTCACCCCGCAGCTGCCTCTCCTCTCTCCCCGCTCCGCTGCCGGCAGAAGGACGCGGCCGCAGCGCGGCGCCGCTCTTTATAGGGCCCTTGTTTACGTCGCGGTGCGGCGCGGGGCAAAGTTCAGGGAGCTCGTTCTGCGCGACCTTGCAAGCAAAGCAAACCCCTCCGGCAGAAGTTTCCAAAATTCCTCTCGGTTAACTCATTGCGAGCAGAAACCATTTGTCACGCAGACTAGAGAGGCGTTTTCCGTGCAGCGGCTCTGGACGTGGGGCCGCGCGCTTCTGGGCCACCCCGTCGAGCCGAGCAGTGGTACGGGCAGGCGGGGGGGCCGTGCTGTGGGCACGCGGGTGGCCGCGGCCGGGGAGATGCACTTCTCCGTTTGTGAAACTGCTGAGCTGGCAATAACTTGTCCCGTGCTTTGTCCCGCTCCGCGCAGGGAATGGCTCGCCGCAGCTCGGCGCGCTGCACCGCGCAGCTCCTGGTTGTGCCAGCTGCGTGGCACCGGGGGGAACGCGCCCATTCACCAACAAGTGGGTTAAAGCCCAAAATACTGTAGGTTCGTGGAATGCATGAGGCTCTACCTATTGCCAGCGGCACGTAGCCCTGTTAGGCTGCTAGGCTTTCCTTCCATCTTCACCGCCGAGGTACCCGAGAACATTCACGTTATGCTGTTTTCTTCCTCCTTCCTCAGAGAAGGGTTTGCTCATGCATGAGGTGTTTCGTTTTGGCACTTTGCATGATTTCCTTCGATGTACGCATTTATGTACATTTATGTAGAAATAAGTGTCTACAAATACCGTGTGCTCACAGAGTTCCTGGTGCTGAGACTTACTTGCTTAGCTCTGTGCCCTAACCCTGTTTCCTGCCCAAATGAGCACTGTGCTCCTGGCTGCATCTTGGATGTGAGGAACAGAGCTGTCATCCAGAAGTGCCTCGCTCACATCAACAGGAAGGGGGGCCAAGACCTGAGGTTTTACACAGCAGTCTCTGCAGAAAGCAGAGACAGATGTCTGATAGGGACTGATATATATTTCAAGACGGGATATCCTCACCTTGATTATGCAGTTAGGGAGTAAAACTCTTCTGCTGGACCGAGTCCTCGTTTCTGTGATGATGTCCTGTACTGCTCCAACTCAGAGGTTATTTGCTGGGCCTCCTGCCTGGGGCAAGTTGCTGATTTTTGGCAGTAATGGAGCCCTGTCAGGTGTGCTGGAAGTATTTGGTATGCATCAGGTCTGTCAATTCCTAATTACAGCCAAAAAGAAGGAGGTACAGCTCTATTAACAGGGAGAGGAATAAAACACAGCTCGGTAGTGACTGAAAATTTGTCTCTTACAAGTTACTGCAAGTAGTTGGAAATACTGTGCACAATACACCAAGCATGGTGAGACTCACAGCTCACATGTACTGAAGAATATAGAGAACCATACAAAGCAAACAAAGCAGCTAGCTTATAAAACAGGTGACTTGCTATGGAAAGCACTCTGAGGATGGAAATGTGCAGTGGTCACTAATGAAAACTTTATATTTGCTCCCAGGTTTTATGCAGAGATACTCACAGAGCCTTAGTTGCTTTTCAGAGAGTTATTAAGTTATTAAGACAGAGGCCTTAACTGCATTTATAGTTGCATCCTGTAAGAATTTTGCTTTATAACATTCACCCTACCAAAGATCATTGTTCTGACTTGAGATTGAGAAAGACAGTTCCTCCATCAAGAGGTAAGGAATGTTACGGTGTTGGCTCTGAACGTAGATGGATCTAATTCAGCTGTTTTGGAAATGTATGATTCCCTAAATATGTTTAACCTTCTGTCTGACATGTTGCCCTTACTGAGTGGAAAGTTTATCATTTCCATATTTTTTTATAAATAGAATGAACATGTTAATAGTTGCTAGATATACAGCATAAAAGCTCAATCATTCTGTTTCTTTTAGCCATCCTCCTTGAACCAATAGGCTCCTGTAGCCCTTTGTCCATTGCTTCTAAAGAAATAAGTTCTAATTTTTAATTTCACTTTCCACTGCAGGTTGTTGAGTAAGACCCAGTCTCCCTGCAGGAAGCTGTTATTAATTCTAATTTGGTGAAGTCTTCAGTTTCAACAGTAATTATTATAATTATCATCCAGTGTCTACTCACTCTCTTTCTTAGCAGGGGGGAATAATGGTACTGATGGGAATAAGAGCTCCCTTCCCTTCTCACTGAGCATAAATATCCTTTTTTATTTGTTTGCATCAAACTTTTCAAAGCATCACAGCATGGAAATGCCGGTGGACAGCTACTACTGTAATTAACTGATGTTCATTATTTCTGCAGTCTCAAATGGTAATACATATATTTCTGAAAGAAAATTCTAAATGGATTTGGAATTGTGAAGCTGTTGGTAATTATAGTCTGGTAAAGCCCGCAACAGTGACTTCCAACATGTGCAAATAGTGCGGGATGGAAGCAGAACATGGATCCAGCATGAATTCTATCACAAGACCTCAAGACGTCAGTGTCTGTTTTGCTGCTGGGACAGAAGGATGTCACAAGCAGAGAGCTCAAAGTCCACCTGCAGACTGTAAGTCTCTGATGACTTTTCTCTTGTAATTCGCATTTTATAGCAGTGTAACAATCTCAGCTCAGTGGAATTACTCATCCTTTATAGAGGAATAAATTAAAACAAAAATAGGCCATGGAGGCTGACTTAATGCTTATATAAACCAAATTTGATTTGTTTGTGAGACCTTAAATTCTTGGTTAAATGCTGTAAGTAAAGGTCAATGTAAGTGAAAACAAAGAATATATATTACAGTAAAGTAGATTCAGGAAAATAGTTGGAATTACAAGTACATTAGTTAAAGTAACTCCAGAAAGAGTTATAGCAGTGCAATACGTGTCTTGCACCAGAGCAGTGTTAGATAACAAAATGCATACGTGTCAGAATTCAAAGGAAGCTACAAAAGCTCACATCCTCTGATACAGACCTGGAGTTTGCTTCAGTGAACTAAGGAACAGCTGATAAAGGCAATTGTCTATTTAAAAACAAAATCAGGCTGAAAAAAGCTCTGATTTTTAGATAGAAGTTTTGCTTTTCTGCTTGGAAATTCCATTATAACAGTGCAGTATCTTTCTCTTCTTTAGCCATTTTGTATCACACTGCAATTAACAAGGAAAATATTTTTCATCAGACATGTCCTCAGTTATAACTATTGCAGAGATTACAAATATAAACTGACTATAGTTGCTGAATATTGGTGTATATTCTGAGTTACTTACTGGCCCTGTTTCTTTTCTGCATTTAAAACAATTCTATTAGCCCACAAGTTCCAGATGTCATCTCAGTGGTTATCATACTATATCATAGAATTACAGAATCATTAAGGTTGGAAAAGACCTCTAAGATCATCCAGTCCAACTATCCACCTACCACCAATATTTCCCCACTAAGCTGTGACCCTCAGTACGACATCTAAATGTTTCTTGAACACCTCCAGGGACAGTGACTCCACCACATCCCTGCACAGCCAATTCCAGCACCTGACCACTCTTTCAAAGAAATTTTTCCTAACGTCCAATCTGAATCTCCCATGGCACTCGAGGCCATTCCCTCCAGTCCTATTGCTAACTATCTGGGAGAAGAGGCCAACTCCCACCTCACCACAACCTCCCTTCAGGCAGTTGTAGAGAGCCATAAGGTCTCCCCTGAGCCTTCTTTTCTCCAGACCAATCCTTCATCCACTCCTCCTAAGTCTTGTGCTCAGACCCCTCACAGCTTTGTTGCCCTTCTCTGGACATGACCTGGACATGCCTTCCATAGTGAGGAGCCCAAAACTGAGCACAGTACTCAAAATGCAGCCTCACTGGCACTGAGTACAGAGGGATGATCACCTCCCCACTCCTGCTGACTTCACTATTTCTAACACAAGCCAGGATAGCAATTGGCCTTCTTGGCCACCTGGGCTAACTGGTGGCTTGTGTTTAGCTGAGTATTAACCAGCACTCCCAGGTCCTTTTCCTCCACACTGTCTTCCAGCCATTCTGCCCCAAACCTGTAGTGTTGCCTGGGGCTGTTGTGGCCAAAATGCAAGACACAGCAGTTGTTCTCATTGTACTTCACCCCATTGGCCTCAGCCCAGCTATCCAGCCTGTCCAGATCCCTCTGTAGGGCCTTCCTACTGCCAGACAGACCAACACTTCCTCCCAACTTTGGAGTCATTTGCAAACTTGCTGAGGGTGCACTCAGTGCCCTCACCCAGGTCATCAACAAAAACATTGAACAGAGCTGGCCTCAGCACTGGTTCCTAAGAAACACCACTCGTGATCAGTCATCAGCTGGATTTAACTCATTCACCACCACTTTCTCGGCCTGGTCATCCAGCCAGTTCTTTACTCAACAAAGAGTGTATCTGTCCAAGCCACAGGCTACCAGCTTCTCTACTAGAATACTGTTGGAAAGTGTCAAAGGCTTTGCTGCAGCCTAGGTAGACTATATCAACAGCCTTTCCCTCATCCACCAGGTGGGTGAAGGAGATCAGGTTGGTCAAGCAGGACCTGCCTTTCATGTATCCATGCTAGCTGAGCCTGATCCACCAGATGTCCCACACATGCCATGTGATCTCACTCAATATGGTTTGGTCCATAACCTTACCTGGCACTGAGGTCAGGCTGACAGGCCTGCACTTCCCTGGATCCTCCTTGTGCCCCTTCATGTAGATGGGAGTCGCACTGGCAAGCCTCCAGTCTTCTGGGACCTCTCCAGTTGGCCAGGAATGCTGATAGATGGTGGAAAATGGCTTGGCCATCACCTCCACCAGCTCCATCAGCACCCTCAGGTGGATCCCAAGCATCCCAATGGACTTGTGGCAGACCAGGTGGAGTGGTATGTCTCTAACTGTCTCCACTGAATCATGGGGAGTTTATTCTGCTCCCCATCCCAGACTTCCAGGTCATGGGGTACAGTACCCTGAGAATAACTGGTCTGTCTTTTAGAGACAGGTATAAAAAAGGCATTGAGAATCTCAGCCTTTTCCTTATCCGCTGTGATCACTTTCCCCACCACATCCACTAAAGGATGGAGATTCCCCTTTGCCCTTCTCTTACTGTTAATATATTTGTGAAAATGTTTTTTGTTCTCTTTAACCACAATGGTCCAGTTGAGTTCAAGCTGGGCTTTTGCCTTTCTAATTTTTTCCCTGCATATCCTACCAGTTTCTCTGTACTCTGCCTGAGTTGGCCATTCCTTTTTCCGCAGGACACAGACGCCCTTTGACTTTCTATTGACTGAAGGAAGGACTGAACTTCTTGATGACACCTAAGAGAGGGTTAAAAAGGGGTGATTAAGAAGATCACAACTAGAGGACATCTGCACTTTTGTGAGCTTTGGTGTTTTTAGTAATAATGGTTCATCCTGTGATCTACAAAACAAACTGTAAGTTCCTTTGGTTTGATTC